>NC_138303.1:25297500-25745000 GCF_965601325.2 Salmo salar | reverse complement strand
TGAAGAAAGAGGCCTAGAAGAGGCCTAGAAGCCCAGGAAATGAGAATTGATCATACAACCTTCCTCCATGGACTGGATACAGGATAAGAGAGACAACAAAGGCATTTAATTCCATTAATATCAGGTCTGACTTGTTTGTATTCAAAATCAATTGTTGACCAATCCACAGACCAAACCAAAGGCAGTAAAACTAAGATATCCAATCAGATCAACACAGCCAACATCCTCTAAGAAGGGGGTCACGTCTATGTGTGATGACCTGAGAGGGTGGGCTGGGTAGTACAATTGCATACAATGTCGTCAGAGTTCACTCTGAACAACTAGAAGTAACCACAGAGATCATACATACCAGTGGTGTAAAGTACTTAAGTAAAAATATTTGTAAGTACTATTTAAGTAGTTTTTTGTGGTATCTGTACATTACTTTACTTCACTATTTCTATTTTTGACAACATTTAATTTTACTTCACTACATTCCTTAAGAAAATGGTGTACTTTTTACTCCACACATTTTGCATGACACCCAAAAGTACTCATTACATTTTGAATGCTTAGCAGGACAGGAAAATGTTCCAATTCACTCACTTATCAAGAGAACATCCCTGGTCATCCCTACTGCCTCTGATCTGGCAGACTCACTAAACAGAGAACATCCCTGGTCATCCCTACTGACTCTGATCTGGCAGACTCACTAAACAGAGAACATCCCTGGTCATCCCTACTGCCTCTGATCTGGCAGACTCACTAAACAGAGAACATCCCTGGTCCTCCCTACTGACTCTGATCTGGCAGACTCACTAAACAGAGAACATCCCTGGTCCTCCCTACTGACTCTGATCTGGCAGACTCACTAAACAGAGAACATCCCTGGTCATCCCTACTGACTCTGATCTGGCAGACTCACTAAACAGAGAACATCCCTGGTCCTCACTACTGACTCTGATCTGGCAGACTCACTAAACAGAGAACATCCCTGATCATCCGTACTGACTCTGATCTGGCAGACTCACTAAACAGAGAACATCCCTGGTCATCCCTACTGCCTCTGATCTGGCAGACTCACTAAACAGAGAACATCCCTGGTCATCCCTACTGCCTCTGATCTGGCAGACTCACTAAACAGAGAACATCCCTGGTCCTCCCTACTGACTCTGATCTGGCAGACTCACTAAACAGAGAACATCCCTGGTCCTCCCTACTGACTCTGATCTGGCAGACTCACTAAACAGAGAACATCCCTGGTCCTCCCTACTGACTCTGATCTGGCAGACTCACTAAACAGAGAACATCCCTGGTCCTCCCTACTGACTCTGATCTGGCAGACTCACTAAACAGAGAACATCCCTGGTCATCCCTACTGACTCTGATCTGGCAGACTCACTAAACAGAGAACATCCCTGGTCCTCACTACTGACTCTGATCTGGCAGACTCACTAAACAGAGAACATCCCTGATCATCCGTACTGACTCTGATCTGGCAGACTCACTAAACAGAACATCCCTGGTCCTCCCTACTGACTCTGATCTGGCAGACTCACTAAACAGAGAACATCCCTGGTCCTCCCTACTGACTCTGATCTGGCAGACTCACTAAACAGAACATCCCTGGTCCTCCCTACTGACTCTGATCTGGCAGACTCACTAACCAGAGAACATCCCTGATCATCCCTACTGCCTCTGATCTGGCAGACTCACTAAACAGAACATCCCTGGTCCTCCCTACTGACTCTGATCTGGCAGACTCACTAAACAGAGAACATCCCTGGTCCTCCCTACTGACTCTGATCTGGCAGACTCACTAAACAGAGAACATCCCTGGTCCTCCCTACTGACTCTGATCTGGCAGACTCACTAAACACAAATGCTTGGTTTCTAAATAATGTCTGAGTGTTGGAGTATCCCCCTGGCTATCGATAAATAAATAAAAAACTAAAATTGTGCCGTCTGGTTTGCTTAATATAAGTAATTTGAAATGATTTATACTTTTACTTTTGATACTTAAGTATATTTTAGCAATTACATTTACTTTTGATGCTTAAGTATATTTAAAACCAAATACTTGTAGACTTTTAGACAAGTAGTATTTTACTGGGTGATTTTCACTTTTACTTCAGTCATTTTCTAATAAGGTATCTTTACTTTTACTCAAGTATGACAGTTGGGTGCTTTTTCCAGCACTGATACATACAAACACACACACACACACATACACACACGCACACACGCACAGGCACACACAGGCACATTTGCAAAATAATTTTAAATTAGGCCAGGTCACCGCCTAGTGTAGGTAAGAGTCAAGGGACTTACTGAAACTTGTTTGGCCTACTGTCTGTCTGTCTGTTCATCTGCCTGCGTCCTGATTGGTTCAGTATCTGTCTAAAGCTGAACTTGAATTCCTCTCCAGGACTTATGATTTGGGATGTTTGACTTAACTCCCTATGCTGTACTGTGTTTATGCTGTCTTCCTGTGCTATATGGTCAGGCAATCCATTCGTCCTGTCATTCTGCAGGGTGCACAGTTTCCTTCAGACCCTTGATTTTAGGTCAACTGCATCAAGTTACATCCAGAAAGTCCCCCCCACCCTCTGTGATTGTGTCAGAGTTGCCTTGTCAGGATGAGTGTGTGTGAGTGTGTGTTCCTGAGGACGTACTGCCAGAGGTCTTTCCACCACCCAGTTGCTGTTTATACTTCTGTCCTACCCACATCGATTCCTTCCTGGTCAGTCAAAGTAAGCTGTGTGTGTGTGTGTGTGTGTGTGTGTGTGTGTGTGTGTGTGTGTGTGTGTGTGTGTGTGTGTGTGTGTGTGTGTGTGTGTGTGTGTGTGTGTGTGTGTGTGTGTGTGTGTGTGTGTGTGTGTGTGTGTGTGTGTGTGCTTCAGACAGAAGGAAGACAAGCAGAAACAGAAGGTTAAATAGTTTGAAATAACTTTGCTGTGATATATTTTGTTGTGTGATGCACTGTACTTTAGGTGGTATACTATCAGTCTGATAATGGTCCTTGTGTCTCCACAGAGCGAGAGAGAGAGAGAGAGAGAGAGAGAGAGAGAGAGAGAGAGAGAGAGAGAGAGAGCAACACAATTAGACCCAACCAAATCATGAGAAAACAAAAACATAATTACTTGACACATTGGAAAGAATTAACAAAAAAACTGAGCAAACTAGAATGCTAGTTGGCCCTAAACAGAGAGTACACAGTAGTATAATAAGGAAATCTTTGACTATGTACAGACTCAGTGAGCATGGCCTAGCTATTGATAAAGGCCGCCGAAGGCAGACCTGGCTCTCAAGAGAAGACAGACTACGTGCACACTGCCCATAAAATAAGGTGGAAACTGAGCTGCACTTCCTAACCTCCTGCCAAATGTATGACCATAGAGACATTTTTCCCTCAGATTACACAGACACACAAATAATTCAAAAACAAATCAAATTTGGATACACTCCCATATCAATTGGGTGAAATACCACAGTGTGCCATCAAAGCAGCAATATGTGTGACCTGTTGCCACAAGAAAGGATAACCAGTGAAGAACAAACACCATTGTAAATACAACCTATATTTATGTTAATTTATTTTCCTATTTATTTTTATTTAACTATTTGGACATCAATACAACACTGTATATATACATAATATGACATTTGACATGTCTTTAGTCTTTTGGAACTTTTGTAATTGTAATGTTTACTATACATTTTTATTGTCTATTTCACTTTTCTTTATTATCTATTTCACTTGCTTTGGCAATGTAAACATATGTTTCCCATGCCAATAAAGCCCTTCAATTTAATTTTGGTGAGCTGCCCAGTAACACAAGCCTAACAGAAGAGCTAAATCACTTCTATGCTCGCTTCAAGGCAAGCAACACTGAAGCATGCATGAGAGCACCAGCTGTTCTGGATGACTGTGTGATCACGCTCTCCGTGAGCAAGACCTTAAAACAGGTCAACATTCACAAGGTCGCAGGGCCAGACGGATTACCAGGACGTGTACTCAGAGCATGTGCTCACAAACTGGCAAGTGTCTTCACTGACATTTTCAACCTGTCCCTGGCTGAGTCAGTAATACCAACATGTTTCAAGCAGACCACCATAGTCCCTGTGCCCAAGAACACCAAGGTAATCTGCCTAAATGACTACCGACCCGTGGCACTCATGTCTGTAGCCATGAAGTGCTTTGAAAGGCTTGTCATGGCTCACATCAACACCATCATCCCAGAAACCCTAGACCCACTCCAATTTGCATATAACCCCAACAGATCCACAGATGGTGCAATATCTATAGCGCTCAACACTGCCCTTTCCCACGTGAACTAAAGGAACACCTACGTGAGAATGCTGTTCATTGACTACAGCTCAGAATTCAACATCATAGTGCCCTCAAAGCTCATCACTAAGCTAAGGACCCTGGGACTAAACACCTCCCTCTGCAACTAGATCCTGGACTTCCTGATGGGCTGCCCCCAGGTGGTAAGGGTAGGCAAAAACATCTGCCACGATGATCCTCAACACGGGGGCCCCTCAGGGGTGCGTGTTTAGTCCCCTTCTGTACTCACGATCACCAACAAAGATGAGACAGCCTATAGAGAGGAGGTCAGAGACCTGGAAGTGTGGTGCCAGGACAACAACCTCTCCCTCAACGTGATCAAGACAAAGGAGATGATCGTGGACTACAGGAAAAGGAGGGCACTACAGAGGGTAGTGCGTACGGCCCTGTACATCACTGGGGCCAAGCTTCCTGCCACCCAAGACCTCTATACCAGGTGATGTCAGAGGAAGGCCCTAAAATTGCCAAAGACTCCAGCCACCCAAGTCATAGACTGTTCTCTCTGCTCTCGGCACTGCAAGCAGTACCGAAGCACCAAGTCTAGGTCCAAAAGGCTTCTTAAACAGCTTCTACCCCCAAGCCAGAAGACTGCTGAACTACTAATCAAATCAGACTATTTGCATTGACCCCTTTTTTTTACTAAGCTGCTGCTACTTGCTGTTTATTATCTATTATCTATGCCCGAGTGGCACAGCGGTCTAAGGCCGGGGGGGCTTTACTTGACTCATCACGCCCTTGCGACTCCTTGTGGCAGGCCGGGTGCTTGCAGGCTGACGCTGGTCGGCAGTTCATTTAAATGTTTTATTTAACCTTTATTTAACTGGGCAAGTTTAACTAGGCCAGTTGAACGGTGTTTCCTCTGACACATTGGTGCGGCTGGCTTTTGGGTTAAGCTGGTGTGTGTTAAGGAGCACGGTTAGGCGGGTCATGTTTTGGAGGACGCATGATTCCACCTTCGACTCTCCTGAGCACGTTGGGGAGTTGCAGCAACGAGACGAGGTCAAATTTGGGGAGAAAAAAAATGCATTGTTGGTTAAGGGCTTGTAAGTAAGGATTTCACAGTAAGGTCTACTACACCTGTTGTATTTGGCGCATGTGACAAATAAAATGTGATTTGTACTGAGTTAAATCATTGCAATTGTTGCATGGTGCGTTTATATTCTTCTTCAGTATAATTTTTTATTTGATATATTTTACATGTGATAAGGCCAGAGGGCCAGGGATAATTACAGACGCTTATGATAATCTGAAGTACCCAAAAGGGCCACTAGATGTCTTGTGATAAATTACATAAAATCCTTGAAAGTGACCAAAGTTATGGTAATTTACTGGTAGTTTACTTTCCCACCATTCTGCACACATTTCCCACCATTCTACTGTGCTGTGATACGAGGAGAGGCTGAGGTGTTAAGCCAATAGCGTGAGATGTGGGCCAGTGCATTCCGCCGCTCTGGGGAGGTTAATGAGTATAGCCTCTGGGCACTCAGCCAAACACAAGCCATTAATGCTGCTAGTGCTAACACTACAGCTAGCTAACGCTCCCACAATGAGCCTGACATCAACTATCAGCCCCGTACTGAGCTTTGCTAATAATACACCCAGAGAGAGAGAGGGAGAGAAAGAGAGAGAGAGGGAGAGAGAGAGAGAGGGGGGGGAGAGAGAGAGAGAGACAGAGAGACAGAGAGTGAGAGGGGGAGGGAGGGGGAGAGAGAGAGGGACAGAGCGAGAGAGATAGAGAGAGGAGGGTTAGAGAGATCAAGCAAGCTAGAGTGAGGGAGAGGGAGAGTGTAAGAGCATAGAAGAGTTAAGAGCAAACAGAGTGTGAGGCAAGGTGGAGAGAAAGGAACATATTGAAGACTGAGTCGGAGACAGAGAGAGAGAGAGAGAGAGAGAGGGAGAGAGAGAGAGAGAGAGAGAGAAAGTGAGAGGAGGTGAAAAGATAGATAGAGCGAGAGAGAGAGCTGTTTGTCTAAATGTGCTTTACGGCTAGCTGATCCAATGAGCACTCACTCCGTTACTCACCACGCAAAGACACCCAGAGGTAAGTAACCAGAACGCTTTCTAGCCTCCGTGTGTGTGTGTGTGTGTGTGTGTGTGTGTGTGTGTGTGTGTGTGTGTGTGTGTGTGTGTGTGTGTGTGTGTGTGTGTGTGTGTGTGTGTGTGTGTGTGTGTGTGTGTGTTTTTGTGAGACAGAAAGTTAGTTAGAGAGTTGGATAAAATATGTATATACAGTGGTTGTTTGAAGATGTGGTGTATTACAGGACTATGTGAGTTGTGTGATAGAGAAAGAAGTGTTTGTATCTGAGGAGATACAACATGCATGTGTGGATTGTATATGGTTTATGGTATAGCAGTCTGTGTGTCCAGTATATGGTTTATGGTATAGCAGTCTGTGTGTCCAGTATATGGTTTATGGTATAGCAGTCTGTGTGTCCAGTATATGGTTTATGGTATAGCAGTCTGTGTGTCCAGTATATGGTTTATGGTATAGCAGTCTGTGTGTCCAGTATATGGTTTATGGTATAGCAGTCTGTGTGTCCAGTATATGGTTTATGGTAAAGCAGTCTATCGGTGTTTCTCAAAATGCATACTACCGTGCTCCGAGCACTCAAATTAGAGCACGGGAGGGTCAGAGTATGAGTCCAAATCAAAGTATGCGAAATGGTACACGGAGGGCACTTCTCTAACGCGTACACCGTTTGTACATATTTTGAAGCATGCATCGATGCAAGCTTCAAAGAAAAGTATGCAAATAAATATGACGTAACCATTACTTGAATTGAAGCGAGATAAAAAAAAACTTTGGAATTAAATGTTGCCTATTGACATCTCATCTCACTACAATGTTTTATCTTGAAACATTAATACATACAGTTGAAGTCGGAAGTTTACATACAGCTTAGACAAATACATTTAAACTCAGTTATCACCATTTCTGACATTTAATCCAAGTAAAAAATCCCTGTTTTTGGTCAGTTAGGATCACCACTTTATTTTAAGAATGTGAAATGTCAGAATAATAGTAGAGAATGATTTATTTCAGCTTTTATTTCTTTCAACACAATCCCAGTGGGTCAGAAGTTTACATACACTCAATTAGTATTTGGTAGCATTGCCTTTTAAATTGATTACCTTGGGTCAAACGTTTCGGGTAGCCTTCCACAAGCTTCCCACAATAAGTTGGGTGAATTTTGGCCCATTCCTCCTGACAGAGCTGCAGTAACTGACTCAGGTTTGTAGACTTCCTTGCTCGCACACGCTTTTTCAAGTCTGCCCACACATTTTCAATAGGATTGAGGTCAGGGCTTTGTGATAGCCACTCCAATACCTTGACTTTGTTGTCCTTAAGAAATTTTGCCACAACTTTGGAAGTATGCTTGGGGTCATTGTCCATTTGGAAGACCCATTTGTGACCAAGCTTCAACTTCCTGACTGATGTCTTGAGATGTTGCTTCAATATATCCACATCATTTTCCTACCTCGTGATGCCATCTATTTTGTGAAGTGCACCAGTCCCTCCTGCATCAAAGCACCCCCACAACATGATGCTGCCACCCCCGTGCTTCACGGTTGAGATGGTGTTCTTCACCTTGCAAGGCTCCCCCTTTTTCCTCCAAACATAACGATGGTCATTATGGCCAAACAGTTATATTTTTGTTTCATCAGACCAGACGACATTTCTACAAAAAGTATGATCTTTGTCCCCATGTGCAGTTGCAAACCATAGTCTGGCTTTTTTATGGCGGTTTTGGAGCAGTGGCTTCTTCCTTGCTGAGCGGCCTTTCAGGTTATGTCGATATAGGACTCGTTTTTACTGTGGATATTGATACTTTTGTACCTGTTTCCTCCAGCATCTTCACAAGGTCCCTTGCTGTTGTTCTGGGATTGATTTGCACTTTCGCAACAAAGTACGTTCATCTCTAGCAGACAGAATGTGTCTCCTTCCTGAGCGGTATGACGCCTGCGTGGTCCCATGGTGTTTATACTTCCGTGCTATTGTTTGTACAGATGAACATGGTACCTTCAGGCATTTGGAAATTGCTCCCAAGGATGAACCAGACTTGTGGAGGTCTACCATTTTTTTCTGATGTTTTGACTGATTTCTTTTGATTTTCCCATGATGTCAAGCAAAGAGGCACTGAGTTTGAAGTTAGGCCTTGAAATACATCCACAGGTACACCTCAAATTGACTCAAATGATGTCAATTAGCCTATCAGAAGCTTCTAAAGCCATGACATAATTTTCTGGAATTTTCCAAGCTGTTTAAAGGCACAGTCAACTTAGTGTATGTTAACTTCTGACCCACTGGAATTGTGATGCAGTGAATTATAGGTGAAATAATCTGTCTGTAAACATTTGTTGGAAAAATTACTTGTGTCATGCACAAAGTAGATGTCCTAACCGACTTGCCAAAACTATAGTTTGTTATCAAGACATTTGTTGAGTGGTTGAAAAAACGAGTTTTAATGACTCCAACCTAAGTGTAAACTTCCGACTTCAACTGTACATGCTATGTTAATTTTGGCATGGTTACCTGCCTTCAATACCCACTGTATTGTGTGTGGGTTGTAAGCCCATAGGAATTCAATAGAGCTAACTGGCTAGCTACTACTGATAGATTACACTGTACAACCTTGGATAACACTGGCTTTAGGTCATTTTTGCCAGTTATAATATCTGTTTAGCTACATTATTACAATTCACATATAGCTAGCTGATAGTTATGAAGTGAAATATTTGCTTTGTGTATATCTTGTTCCGTCTCTATTTCCATTGTCCTGGCTAGAAGAAGGAAGTTTCAGTGAATGGGTAAGTCCATAGTAAGTCAATAAGGCTAACTGGCTAGCTAGCCAGCCACAAAGAATTGTTAGCTAGCCACCCAAGAAAAATTTACATCTACCTTAGTTAACATTGGTTTTCGGTCATTTTTGCCTGTTTTTCTATCTGGTTAGCTACATTGCTACGTTTCACATGCATCTAGCTGATAATTATGAAGTAAAACGTTTGCTTTGTATATTTCTTGTTTAGTCTCTATTGTTGCCATTGTCCTGGCTAGAAGAAGGTTCAGTGAATGGCGAGATGCAGCGTGAGGTAATACAGTAGGTAATACAGCGTGAGGTAATGCATCCACACTCTCGTCCTCACAAGAATGTACTCAAGAGAACGTCCCTGGAAAATGCACTTGGAGCATGAGAGTGTGGAGCATGGTAGTATGCATATTGAGAAACACCCTGTGTGTACAGTACATGGTTTATGGTATAGTAGTGTGAGTCTAACAACGTGTGGGCTTATATGTGTCTATGTGTGTGAGTATGTGTGTGAGTATGTGTGTGCACTAGTGTGTGAGTATGTGTGTGTGCACACGTGTGTGTGTGTGTGTGTGTGTGTGTGTGTGTGTGTGTGTGTGTGTGTGTGTGTGTGTGTGTGTGTGTGTGTGTGTGTGTGTGTGTGTGTGTGTGTGTGTGTGTGTGTGTGTGCATGTGCGCCTCAGTGTGTGTTCATGCAAGTGAATGCATGTGCATGGGCCAATTTGTAAATGTGTAAGTATGTGTGAGGGATAGAAAGGTGTAGGTTCACCATTCAGCCTGGCTGAATCCAGGCTAAGAACTAGAGCAGTGGGCTGAAATAGACCCAGTCCAGAGATAGCCAGGGGCCACAGTCACAGTGGGGCACATATGAGGAGGGGGGCAGACAGAGAGAAGTGCAGATATGAAAGAGAGATATGGCGGTAGATATGGGAGAGGGGGATATGGGAGGAGGTGGAGGTGGGTGGGGGACACTGACAGAGAGGAGGCAGAAGTGGGGGTTGGCAGAGAGACAGAGGGGGTAGATACTCCCATGTAGAGAGCAGAGGGGGTGAGCGAGATATGGACTGTAGAGACAGGTGTGGTGGTGGAGTTGGGGGGTACAGACAGACAGACAGACAACGTCCCAAACAGGCCACCATACCGAATGACTTAGCAACCGCGTGATGCAGCATGACAATGTGAACGTGACTGGTCAGGGAAACCTGTTTACTGGATTTCCTGCTTTCTAGATGTAAATATCTTGAACAAAAGTTCTGGTTGTGATGCTAACGTTAGCTCACAAATGTGAGGATGTTTGAATCTGAGAGGCCCAGGCAGTTTATAAAAAACAGCTCTCGTTCTTTCAACATAAGGGGCTGCATGCTAATGGTTAATTCAGTTGTCTGTAAATAAATATAGGTTGATTCTGGTGAGCGATTGGATAGTGTGTACTGCAGCACACCAGGCAGATCTGGATGATTTCATTACTGACAGCCGTGACTAGACTGTGCCAAACCTCATGTAAATTGCGACATCCTCAGTTACACAAATCTCAGAAAAATCAGTTTTGGAATTTACTGACTTTATGACCAAAATGATGCTACTTACACTTTTTACTCAATTTTGGCACTAGAATAAATGTTTTGGATTAATATCGATGCCACAAAGGCCATTTTCAACCAGATATGTTTTTTAAGTTCAGTTGCACTTTAAGTTAGAATGATGTGAGTGGCAGTGGACTGGAATTCAGTCAAACCCACACAGAAGAGAACAGGCTATTGTGGCTATACCATTTAAAGTAATGTAAGCAATTAGATAAAAACAATGTACTTAGATATACATTTTTTAAGAAAAGAAGGGAACTGTGTGATTTGTGTGTCGCTATAGTCTGAGATGGATCTCAATACGGAGTTCACTTTGAAAAGAGTTGAAAAGCATAAACCTAGATATGTGTGTGTGTGCGTGCATAAGTGCACATGCGTCTGTATATGTGTATGTGTACTATAACACTCTGTGTGTGTGTGTGTGTGTGTGTGTGTGTGTGTGTGTGTGTGTGTGTGTGTGTGTGTGTGTGTGTGTGTGTGTGTGTGGTGTGTGTGTGTGGTGTGTGCTGTGTGTATGTATCTGTGTGTATGTATCTGTGTGTGTGTGTGTGTGTGTGTGTGTGCGCGTGTGTGCGTGCGTGCGTGCGTGCGTGCGTGCGTGCGTGCGTGTGTGTGTGTGTGTGTGTGTGTGTGTGTGTGTGTGTGTGTGTGTGTGTGTGTGTGTGTGTGTGTGTGTGTGTGTTTGTGTGTGTCTGTGTGTATGTATCTGCAGCTCACCCACTCAAACCTCCTACAATACAACAGTGTGTTTCTTGGTACCTCACAGTCAGTTTTTCATGGAATTACTTATATTTCCAAGCATTACCCTCTACCATGTAGCCTAACACTTTCCCTCCCAGCTCGACTGAATGTTGAAGATAGTTGGAATACCATAAATGGTTGGTCCACACTGAGAAAACCACCAAATTGACCTCGGATCAGTGTCAATGGCTAACCTCAGCCCACTCCAGTCTGAATAGAGAGTTCACTGAATGGTCTTCTGGTGTCAGACATAGGGCTGTTTCACAGTAATATTCCAGAGGAGTTACTGTATCATATTAAAACGTAAGAGTATGCATGGTCAGCATCTGTGAGCCTTTTTTGCTTATATGAATCGATTGTGTTTTCAACCTTTCCATAGTTTTTTTGTGGTGTCGGATTTGCCCTTGTCTTTGACATGACTAGGCAAAGTCGGGCGATGCTATGACACGTTTGTCTGTATGTCCATATGTACTATGTGTGTGATTGTGTGTGTTTGTGTGTGTGTGTGATTGTGTGTGTGTAAATGTGCGTTATTGTGTGCAGGCTTGGCAAGGTTGACAGGTTGGAAGGGTGGTGCTGGTATCAGTTCACACATGTAGATTTATTGTGCTAGGGCTTTGTTTTCAGGTGTAGTCTCGCATCTCAATCCTCTGAGGTGAAGTCATCAACTAACTCCCATTGAACCTGTCAGCAGGGGCGGACTTAGTGATTTGGAGGCCCCAGGCAGAGGCCTGTCTGAGGCCCCTGCCTGGCTCCAACTGCCCAAGAGTTGTTTGGATTGTTTTAGGTGAATGAAGCAGAATGAAAAGGCTGACTGAAAATACTTAAAATACCCTTTACAAGGTCTTTGCATCACCACAGGGGTGGGCAATAATTTTGGCTCAAGGGTCACATCAGGATTTGTTTATTAAACAAAGGGCCACCCTCAGACTGATTTGTTTGTCTAGGTCCATTACCATTGCTTTATATTTTCTATCTGTTTTATACTTTCACATTAGGGATTCATGATGTGTAACTTCTGGGCCAATACCTATACCTAATATTTTCTTTGCATTCTTGACCAATAACAATATATACTGCTCAAAAAAATAAAGGGAACACTTAAACAACACAATGTAACTCCAAGTCAATCACATTTCTGTGAAATCAAACTGTCCACTTAGGAAGCAACACTGATTGACAATACATTTCACAAGCTGTTGTGCAAATGGAATAGACAACAGGTGGAAATTATAGGCAATTAGCAAGACACCCCCAATAAAGGAGTGGTTCTGCAGGTGGTAACCACAGACCACTTCTCAGTTCCTATGCTTCCTGGCCGATGTTTTGGTCACTTTTGAATGCTGGCGGTGCTTTCACTCTAGTGGTAGCATGAGACGGAGTCTACAACCCACACAAGTGGCTCAGGTAGTGCAGCTCATCCAGGATGGCACAGCTGTGGCAAAAAGGTTTGCTGTGTCTGTCAGCGTAGTGTCCAGAGCATGGAGGCGCTACCAGGAGACAGGCCAGTACATCAGGAGACGTGGAGGAGGCCGTAGGAGGGCAACAACCCAGCAGCAGGACCGCTACCTCCACCTTTGTGCAAGGAGGAGCAGGAGGAGCACTGCCAGAGCCCTGCAAAATGACCTCCAGCAGGCCACAAATGTGCATGTGTCTGCTCAAACAGTCAGAAACAGACTCCATGAGGGTGGTATGAGGGCCCGACGTCCACAGGTGGGGGTTGTGCTTACAGCCCAACACCGTGCAGGACATTTGGCATTTGCCAGAGAACACCAAGATTGGCAAATTCGCCACTGGCGCCCTGTGCTCTTCACAGATGAAAGCAGGTTCACACTGAGCACATGTGACAGACGTGACAGTCTGGAGATGCCGTGGAGAACATTCTGCTGCCTGCAACATCCTCCAGCATGACCGGTTTGGTGGTGGGTCAGTCATGGTGTGGGGTGGCATTTCTTTGGGGGGGCCGCACAGCCCTCCATGTGCTCGCCAGAGGTAGCCTGACTGCCATTAGGTACCGAGATGAGATCCTCAGACCCCTTGTGAGACCATATGCTGGTGCGGTTGGCCCTGGGTTCCTCCTAATGCAAGACAATGCTAGACCTCATGTGGCTGGAGTGTGTCAGCAGTTCCTGCAAGAGGAAGGCATTGATGCTATGGACTGGCCCACCCGTTCCCCAGACCTGAATCCAATTGAGCACATCTGGGACATCATGTCTCGCTCCATCCACCAACGCCACGTTGCACCACAGACTGTCCAGGAGTATCAGGAGCATGCCCAGGCGTTGTAGGGAGGTCATACAAGCACGTGGAGGCCACACACACTACTGAGCCTCATTTTGACTTGTTTTAAGGACATTACATCAAAGTTGGATCAGCCTGTAGTGTGGTTTTCCACTTTAATTTTGAGTATGACTCCAAATCCAGACCTCCATGGGTTGATAAATTGGATTTCCATTGATTATTTTTGTGTGATTTTGTTGTCAGCACATTCAACTATGTATAGAAAAAAGTATTTAATAAGATTATTTAATTCATTCAGATCTAGGATGTGTTATTTTAGTGTTCCCTTTATTTTTTTGAGCAGGGTATATATGTTTTCATGTCTGGTCTTTTTAACCACTCTAGCACAGATACAAACTGCAACCAACTGTATATGTTCAAAATAAGACGAACAAGAAATATGTACAATTACTTGAATATGGGAACGTGTAACACTGAGCTATATTGCATGCTAACATTTTTGTTGGAAAGGTACAGTATATTATTTTATATAGATACAATTGCTCAGAGAAAGAGATTTGTTTTTGTTGAGGAGGGCCTCAAGCATAGGAAGAAAACAAGATAACAGAAATAATGTATTATTAAAGGAAATTATGCAAAGTTCACAAGGCCCCCTGATGATGTGAGGCCAAAGGAGATGGCAAGACCTAATGGCAAGTCCGCCACTGCCTGTCAGTTGCATTCACTGTCAGTCAAACACGTCCTCATTGGGTAACTGAGTACCTGTCTGGCACTGCCTGCTGACTCCTACACTTTGAGAGATTACATAATGATCCTTAACATTTGAATGGTAAGGCCAGAAGCTTAAAGAGTTCAGTATCACCTAAGAACTCACCAGGGTTTATTCCGCAAGCTAAAGGGATACTATATTCACTGTGTTACAACCATTACATCCAAGGCTCATCCTCAACAGCATGTATGTGGTGTGTGGGGGATGCTGAATGAGATTGACTCACTCTCCCTCTTTTACAAACACACACACACACACACACACACACACACACACACACACACACACACACACACACACACACACACACACACACAGTCTTCTATAACTAACCTTGTGGGGATACACAATTCAGTCCCATTCAAAATCCTATTTTCCCTAACCCCTAACCCTAAACCTATCCCTAACCTGTACACTTGCCCTAACCCTAACCTTAAAACGAACCCTAGCTCCTAGAGCTAAACATAATTCTAACCCTAACATGTTGTGGGGACTAACAAAATATCCCCAGTGGCCAAATGTTTGTTTGTTTACTATTGTTGTGGAGACTTCTGGTCCCCACAAGTATAGTTAAACACGCACACAAACATGCACATCCTCAGGTAGCCTAGAGGTTAGAGCGTTGGGGGTTAGAGCAGTAACCGAAAGATTGCTGGATTGAGTCCCTGAGCTGCCAAGGTAAAAATCAGTCGTTCTGCCCCTGAGCAAGGCAGTTAACCCACTGTTCCCTGGGTGCCGAAGATGTGGATGTCGATTATGACAGCCCCTGCAACTCTCTGATTCAAAGGGGTTGGGTTAAATGCGGTAGATACATTTCAGTTGAATGCATTCAGTTGTACAACTGACTAGCTTCTGTTGTAATTCTATAGAACGGTCCCTCATGGGACTGAGTGGTTGCTGGCCCTTTAAGAGGTCTATTTTTACAGGGGCACACTCATGCATGGAGCGTGGAACAGAGAGGAGGCATGGAGAGGCAGTGGGAGACTTTCTCTGACTCGCAACTGTGACTCACTACAACACATAAGCTACTATAGGACTGTATTATTGAGTGTTTCTGGGGTGGGGGGGGGGGGGTATTTGTGTGTGTGTGTGTGTGTGTGTGTGTGTGTGTGTGTGTGTGTGTGTGTGTGTGTGTGTGTGTGTGTGTGTGGTGTGTGTGTATGTGCGGCAGACACAGATCTCTGAGGTCAAACTGATAGTGAGTAGGAACTTAGACCAGAGATCCTTACGCACATTATTTGGATAGATATATATGCAAATACACCTCCCCTTCTAGAGAGTGCACTTACGTGTTGTACACCCACTCATATAATCAGAAAACACAGCTACACATACTCAAACATATTAGTTATTCCATACACACATAGAGCCCAATTCAGACTTTCCTATGCATGCTTTTCCTAGTCACTTCTCAGTAGTTGGTATTCAGACTTACTTTATGGAGGTGTGTAACAGGCTTTGCAGGCGTGGTTCCCTTGCGCACTCTGAATAAATGTCATTCAACTGCTGAAAACCTTCCCACTTGCTGGCCAGCAGATTTACTTGTGGAGTTTGCATTCAGTAGGGTTTTCAGCACATTTATCTGAAGGCATCCCTTTAAATACAGTGTACCTTTAATTATAATTTTGTCAACAGACTCAATAGAATACATTGAGAGAGCGGGTCAGATTATAGGGATCAATGAAAGAAAGCCATCTATGCATATTCGTCTCCGTTTCAGCACCTGGTATATTTGCCCTTTGTGCTGTTGTCTGTGCCCAATAATGTTTGTACCCTGTTTAGTGCCGCTACCATGTTGTGTTGCTACCATGTTGTTGTCATGTTGTGTTGCTACCATGCTGTGTTGTCATGTGTTGCTGCCATGCTATGTTGTTGTCTTAGGTCTCTCTTTATGTAGTGTTGAGTTGTCTCTCTTGTTGTGATGTGTGTTTTGCCCTATATTTATATTTTATTTGTATTTTTAATCCCAGCTCCCGTCCCCGCAGGAGGCCTTTTGCCTTTTGGTAAGCCGTCATTATAAATAAAATTGTTTTCTTAATTGACTTGACTAGTTAAATAAAGGTTAAATAAATATAAATAAAAACAGAAAAAATACACTGATCTTGGTGATTATTTAGGCAAGTTTTTGTGTAAGGAAAATAGTATGAATGAATCATAAAAAACTGGGTTGGAAAGCCTTTATGCACAAAATATATTGATTAATCAAAAATAATGTGGTTTGCTTTATCTTGAAAGTTGCCATATTCATGTTCAAAGCATGAAATATTGCAAGGTGGAAAAAGTGTACAATAGGCAGAGGTTGAACAATAGTCCTATAAATCTACCCTAATCCTCCCTAATCATGGACTAATCATATGACAACGGTCCAGTCATCGTGAACCATGTACCAGGCTCCAGGTTTAAACTGTTACGTGTGGTTCCATAATGATTCAAATAGGCTACTGTACATGTCCCAAATTATTGCTCAACGTTAGCCTAATATCATTCACTACAGTGAGGGAAAAAAGTATTTCATCCCCTGCTGATTTTGTACGTTTTCCCACTGACAAAGAAATGATCAGTCTAGCATTTTAATGGTAGGTTTATTTGAACAGTGAGAGACAGAATAAACAAAAAAATCCAGAAAAATGCATGTCAAGAATGTTATAAAATGATTTGCATTTTAATCAGGGAAATAAGTATTTGACCCCTCTGCAAAACATAACTTAGTACTTGGTGGCAAAACCCTTGTTGGCAATCACAGAGGTCAGACGTTTCTTGTAGTTGGCCACCAGGTTTGCACACATCTCAGGAGGGATTTTGTCCCACTCCTCTTTGCAGATCTTCTCCAAGTCATTAAGGTTTCGAGGCTGACGTTTGGCAACTCCAACCTTCAGCTCCCTCCACAGATTTTCTATGGGATTAAGGTCTGGAGACTGGCTAGGCCACCCAAGGACCTTAATGTGCTTCTTCTTGAGCCACTCCTTTGTTGCCTTAGCCGTGTGTTTTGGGTCATTGTCATGCTGGAATACTCATCCACAACCCATTTTCAATGCCCTGGCTGAGGGAAGGAGGTTCTCACCCAAGATTTGACAGTACATGGCCCTGTCCATCGTCCCTTTGATGCGGTGAAGTTGTCCTGTCCCCTTAGCAGAAAAATACCCCCAAAGCACAATGTTTCCACCTCCATGTTTGACGGTGGAGATGGTGTTCTTAGGGTCATAGGCAGCAGTTCCATTTTGATCTCATCTGACCACAACACTTTCACCCAGTTGTCCTCTGAATCATTCAGATGTTCATTGGCAGACTTCAGACGGGCATGTATATGTGCTTTCTTGAGCAGGGGGACCTTGCGGGCGCTGCAGGATTTTAGTCCTTCACGGCGTAGTGTGCTACCAATTGTTTTCTTGGTGACTATGGTCCCAGCTGCCTTGAGATCATTGACAAGATCCTCCCGTGTAGTTCTGGGCTGATTCCTCACCGTTCACATGATCATTGCAACTCCACAAGGTGAGATCTTGCATGGAGCCCCAGGCCGAGGGCTATTGACAGTTCTTTTGTTTTTCTTCCATTTGTGAATAATCGCACCAAATGTTGTCACCTTCTCACCAAGCTGCTTGGCGATGGTCTTGTAGCCCATTCCAGCCTTGTGTAGGTCTACAATCTTGTCCCTGACATCCTTGGAGAGCTCTTTGGTCTTGGCCATGGTGGAGAGTTTGGAATCTGATTGATTGATTGCTTCTGTGGACAGGTGTCTTTTTTACAGGTAACAAGCTGCGGTTAGGAGCACTCCCTTTAAGAGTGTGCTCCTAATCTCAGCTCGTTACCTGTATAAAAGACACCTGTGAGCCAGAAATCTTTCTGATTGAGAGAGGGTCAAATACTTATTTCCTTCATTAAAATGCAAATCAATTTATAACATTTTTGACATGCGTTTTTCTGGAATTTTTTGTTGTTATTCTGTCTCTCACTGTTCAAATAAACCTACCAAACATACAAAATCAGCAGAGGATGAAATACTTTTTTCCCTCACTGTATTGCTAGCAACCCTCAGGAACAAAGGACTTGACAGAGGAAAGGTAAACAGAATGGAATGGAATGATGCACAATGCAGGCTACAAATTGAATGAAACCAAAACTAAAGTGACTGTTATAAATGTATGTGGGTTTTACTGACGATGGCTCCCGAAAGTGGCTAATATTTAATATCATACATAACTGAGAAAAGGCCGGGTCTCCAAATTTCATCCCTGCAAATTATGAGGGCATACAATTAAAATTTGTCACAGGTATTCATGGCCTACCTCACTGTGGAAAAGGGTCCGCAATACATGTCATGTTGATATGATTTTCAGTTTGCTTTGTATTTACAACTACCAGCTCTTACAGTCTCACGTCAGAATTAAACGTCCATCCATGTTTCTCAAACGTCAAATTTAGAAGTTGTTCCAAACGTAAAATTCTGAGGTTGTTTAAGGTTAAGTATAGGCATTAACTCCAAATGTTTAAGGTTAGGGTTAAGTTAAGTTATCAAAAACAACTTTCTATCACTGGATTCAAACTTGAAGCCTTTGGAATCAGAAAAATTATCTAAACAATTGCTATGTGTATTTACAGCTACCAACTCTCACAGTCTCATGTCAGAATTAAATGTTCATCCATGTTTCTCAAATGACAAATTTGAAAGCTGTTCCATATGTCGCTCACTGTTGCCCCTAGTGGCCGTTTTCCACGTCATCTCCCGACATCCTCAGACATGGATGGACGCCAAATCCTGACTTGTATCATAGGTAACCTGGTGGATTTACACTCCCCAAACGGATTACTCATTTCCCTAGCTCTTATCACTAGCTCTTAATAATTACAGTGCATGGAGATTATATCGAAATAAAATTAAATAGATGCTTTTTCCACTTGGAACCGGAACGTTCCCTCGCCCTTCCTTGCATGTAAAGGTGGTGGAATTCTTAGGGAGTTAAGTCAAGGTCAGATTACTGCTTATCTGTAGACACCTCCACCACACCTTCACTTCTTAAATCTCTGCCCCAAATTAACTGCGGGTGAATAGCTTGCTATTCGCATGCTTAAATTCAAGGTCAGAATACACATAGAGAGAAGAAAGAATAAAAATGGAGGTAAGTTCCATTTACACAAGCTTAACTCGGTTCGGAATTCCACATACTGCATAGATAAGGAAATGCACACACAGACAGGTACATACACTCACAGCAAAAGTACTTATACATCCTCAATGTGTGGGCCTAAAATACCCATCTGCCTTATGCACTCTGCATGTTACATAATGCATGTCATTATCACAGTGCTCCTTCACACCCTGCCGTGCCTCTGTACCTACATTAACCCACACACACACACACACACACACACACACACACACACACACACACACACACACACACACACACACACACACACACACACACACACACACACACACACACACACACACACTCATACACACACGCAAGCACGCGCACTCTGATTGACAGGCACACACGCATGCACACACTGAAGTTACACGTTCACATGCACACAAAAAGTAACACACCTCTCCACCTCCATTCCCCGTGCTGACAGTTATTCACTCCAGCACTCTCAAGCTTTCTCTTTCTCTAGGTGTTAGGGAACATACTCAAGCAGAAAGAGAGAGAGATAGAGAGAAAGACGGAGAGAGAGAGAGGCTTGAGAAGTTGAAGTCAGAAGTTTATATACACCTGAGTCAAATACATTTAAACTCAGTTTTCACAATTCCTGACATTTAATCCGATTAACAATTCCCTGTCTTAGGTCAGTTAGGATCCCCAGTTAATTTTAAGAATGTGAAATGTCAGAATAATAGTAGAGAGAATGATTTATTTCAGCTTTTATTTCTTTCATCACATTCCCAGTGGGTCAGAAGTTTACATACACTCAATTAGTATTTGGTAGCATTGCCTTTAAATTACATAACTTGGGTCAAACGTTTCTGGAAGCCTTCCACAAGCTTCCCACAATAAATTGGGTGAATTTTGGCCCATTCCTCCTGACAGAGCTGGTGCAACTGACTCAGGTTTGTAGGCCTGCTTGCTCGCACACGCTTTTTCAGTTCTGCCCACACATTATCTATGGGATTGAGGTCAGGGCTTTGTGATGGCCACTCCAATGCCTTGACTTTGTTGTCCTTAAGCCATTTTGCTACAACTTTGGAAGTATGCTTAGGGTCATTGTCCATTTGGAAGACCCATTTGTGACCAAGCTTTAACTTCCTGACTGATGTCTTAAGATGTTGCTTCAATATATCCACATCATTTTCCATCCTCATGATGCCATCTACTTTGTGAAGTGCACCAGTCCCTTCTTCAGCAAATCCCCCCCACAACATGATGCTGCTACACCCGTGCTTCACGGTTGAGATGGTGTTCTTTGGGCTTGCAAGCCTCCCCCTTTTTCCTGCAAACATAATGATGGTCATTATGGCCAAACAGTTCTATTTTTGTTTCATCAGACCAGATGACATTTCTCCAAAAAGTATGATCTTTGTCCCCATGTGCAGTTGCAAACCGTAGTCTGGCTTTTTTTATGGGGGTTTTGGAGCAGTGGCTTCATCCTTTCTGAGCGGCCTTTCAGGTTATGTCGACATAGGACTCGTTTTACTGTTTATATAGATACTTTTGTACCTGTTTCCTCCAGCATCTTCACCAGGTCCTTTGCTGTTCTGGGATTGATTTGCACTTTTCGCACCAAAGTACATTAATCTCTAGGAGACAGAACATGTCTCCTTCCTGAGTGGTATGATGGCTGCGTGGTCCCATGGTGTTTGTACTTGTGTACTATTGTTTGTACAGATGAACTTGGTACCTTCAGGCGTTTGTAAATTGTTCCCAAGGATGAACCAGACTTGTGGAAGTCTACAATTTGTTTTCTGAGGTCTTGGCTAATTTCTTTTGATTTTCCCATGATGTCAAGCAAAGAGGTGCTGAGTTTGAAGGTAGGCCTTGGAATACATCCACAGGTACACCTCCAATTGACTCAAATTATGTCAATTAGCCTTTCAGAAGCTTCTAAAGCCATGACATCATTTTCTGGAATTTTCCAAGCTGTTTAAAGGCAATGTCAACTTAGTTTATGTTAACTTCTGACCCCCTGGAATTGTGATACAGTGAATAATAAGTGAAATAATCTGTCTGTAAACAATTGTTGGAAACATTACTAATAAGTAGATATCCTAACTGACTTGCCAAAACTATAGTTTGTTAACAAGAAATTTGTGGAGTGGTTGAAAAACGAGTTTTAATGACTCCAACCTAAGTTTATGTAAACTTCTGACTTCAACTGTTGATAGAGAAATGGCTGGAGAGACAAAAATGGACAGTGAGATGGGTAGAGATGGAGGGAAAGGGAAGGGGTCCACATGGGGGAAGCCAGCAGCACATGGGTCTCCATTACACCTACTTTCACACCAAACATGGCGGGGCCACTGGTCCAGTCGGTTTCTGTGTGTGTGGTGTGTGTTTGTACGTGTGTGTGTGTGTGTGTGTGTATGTGTGTGTGTGTGTATGTGTGTGTGTGTGTGTGTGTGTGTGTGTGTGTGTGTGTGTGTGTGTGTGTGTGTGTGTGTGTGTGTGTGTGTGTGTGTGTGTGTGTGTGTGTGTGTGTGTGTGTGCGCATGCATGCATGCGTGTGTGCGTGCGTGTACATGTGTGTGTATTTTACAACCCCTTTAGGTATCACATAAAAAAATGTATTTATTTAATAAAATCTTGAAATTGGTCTGTACTACTATAGCCCATAGAAACACATTGAATAACACATTCATAAGTGGCAAAAAAGCCAGTCAAAAAATAAATCATAAGGAAGAAGGTTTTGAAGTGTCTGTCCTTTATATAGGAGACATAAGAACGCTCAGGAAATATTTGTTTTTTTGGACACATATTTAACCCCTTATTTTTGTTGGCACAAAACTACCTTCATACTTCCATTCGTTTGTATGGGTAACCTTCAGACGAGTCCCGTAAGAGTCTCCCCTTTCCATAGCGGGGTCATATTAGTTTGTAGCTTAAACGTTTTGGACGCTCCAGACGTTTTTGTGAGAAGACAGATTTTCGGGATGTCTCCTGGTCTGACAAACACAGCTGTAGCTCCAGATGAGGAAGGTCAACATAGGCGGATGCTGTGGATTGAGAAGCAGCCCGTGCAAAAAAACGGACAGATACTGATGGTGATTTCTTACTTAAGTTACTTAGACTGAGAGCAGACACTTGCACTTTCTCTTGAGCTACGTTTTGCATATAGGATATAACCTACCTTTTAGGAGGACGGTTGGCAGGCAGAGACCATGAAATCGGTAATCAATATTTATTGAAAACGAAAAGGCGCAACTTTTGCTCACCATGGTAGCCTATGCATGCATTGCGTCTTTACCATTTCAATGACCACTCACGTTGGTTGAGAGCCCTCCACTTCTTTCCATTATCAATATTTATTTACAGGCACTGTAGTAAACTATAGTCTAATTTTTAAGTTAATTTCCTTGGAAAAATAACTGCCACGTGATTCTCCACCCACAAATAGTATGCAGCCTACAGTATCTAATTTAGACCACATCAGTGGAGGCTGCTGAGGGGAGGACTGCTCATAATAATGTCCGGAATGGAGTGAATGGAACGGTATCAACCACATGGTTTTGATTATACTCCATTCCAGCCATTATTATGAGCAGTCCTCCCCTCAGCAGCCTCCAATGGACCACACATATACTTGGCGCACTTAATCTCGCACGCCCAACTAGGAGAGGAGAGGTAGGCTATTGAACTTGAAGCAGCGAATTCTGAGAGTGTGTGAATAATGCAACATATATGTGCTAATAATGCAACATATATGTGCTAATAATGAGACAAATATGTGCTAATAATGAGACAAATATGTGCTAATACTGAGACAAATATGTGCTAATACTGAGACAAATATGTGCTAATAATGAGACAAATATGTGCTAATAATGAGAGAAATATGTGCCAATGATGCAACATATATGTGCTAATAATGAGACAAATATGTGCTAATGATGAGACAAATATGTGCTAATGATGCAACATATATGTGCTAACAATGAGACAAATATGTGCTAATACTGAGACAAATATGTGCTAGTAATGAGACAAATATGTGCTAATAATGAGGCAAATATGTGCTAATAATGAGAAAAATATGTGCTAATAATGAGACAAATAAACGATTAAAAAAACGTCCTCTAACTGTCAACTGCGTTTATTTTCAGCAAACTTAACATGTGTAAATATTTGTATGAACATAACAAGATTCAACAACTGAGACATAAACTGAATAAGTTCCACAGACATGTGACTAACAGAAATGGAATAATGTGTCCCTGAATAAAGGGGGGTCAAAATAAAAAGTAACAGTCAGTATCTGGTGTGGCCACCAGCTGCATTAAGTACTGCAGTGCATCTCCTCCTCATGGACTGCACCAGATTTACCAGTTCTTGCAGTGAGATGTTACCCCACTCTTCCACCAAGGCACCTGCAAGTTCCCTGACTTTTCTCGGGGGAATGGCCCTTGCCCTCACCCTCCAATCCAATATGTCCCAGAAGTGCTCAATGGGATTGAGATCCGGGCTCTTCGCTGGCCATGGCAGAACACTGACATTCCTGTCTTGCAGGAAATCACGCACGGAACGAGCAATATGGCAGTCATGCTGGAGCAGTGGAACTGTCATGCTGGAGGGTCATGTCAGGTAAAGCCTGCAGGAAGGCTACCACATGAGGGAGGAGGATGTCTTCCCTGTAATGCACAGCATTGAGATTGCCTGCAATGACAACAAGCTCAGTCCGATGATACTGTGA
Source organism: Salmo salar (assembly GCF_965601325.2). Taxonomy (NCBI): domain Eukaryota; kingdom Metazoa; phylum Chordata; class Actinopteri; order Salmoniformes; family Salmonidae; genus Salmo; species Salmo salar. The sequence goes on along the minus strand of NC_138303.1, from coordinate 25,720,685 downwards.
AACACCGTCCCAGTCCATGACAGACCCGTCACCTCCAAATCAATCCCGCTCCAGAGTACAGGCCTCGGTGTAACGCTCATTCCTTCTACTATAAACGCAAATCCGACCATCACCCCTGGTGAGACAAAACCGCGACTCGTCAGTGAAGGGCACTTTTTGCCAGTCCAGTCTGGTCCAGCGACAGTGGGTTTGTGCCCATAGGTGACGTTGTTTCCGGTGATGTCTGGTGAGGACCTGCCTTACAACAGGCCGGCAAACCCTCAGTCCAGCCTCTCTCAGCCTATTGCGGACAGTCTGAGCACTGATGGAGGGATTGTGCATTCCTGGTGTAACTCGGGCAGTTGTTGTTGCCATCCTGTACCTGTCCCACAGGTCAAATCAAATCAAATGTATTTATATAGCCCTTCTTACATCAGCTGATATCTCAAAGTGCTGTACAGAAACCCAGCCTAAAACCCCAAACAGCAAGTAATGCAGGTGTAGAAGCACGGTGGCTAGGAAAAACTCTCTAGAAATGCCAAAACCTAGGAAGAAACCTAGAGAGGAACCAGGCTATGAGGGGTGGCCAGTCCTCTTCTGGCTGTGCCGGGTGGAGATTATAACAGAACATTGCCAAGATGTTCAAGTGTTCATAAATGACCAGCATGGTCAAATAATAATAATCACAGTAGTTGTCGAGGGTGCAACAAGTCAGCACTTCAAGAGTAAATGTCAGTTGGCTTTTCATAGCCGATCCTTGAGAGTATCTCTACCGCTCCTGCTGTCTCTAGAGAGTTGAAAACAGCAGGTCTTGGACAGGTAGCACGTCCGGTGAACAGGTCAGGGTTCCATAGCCGCAGGCAGAACAGTTGAAACTGGGGCAGCAGCACGGCCAGATGGACTGGGGACAGCAAGGAGTCATCATGTCAGGTAGTCCTGAGGCATGGTCCTAGGGCTCAGGTCCTCCGAGAGAGAGAAAGAAAGAAAGAAAGAAAGAGAGAAAGAGAGAATTAGAGAGCGCATACTTAAATTCACACAGGACACCGGATAAGACAGGAGAAATACTCTAGATATAACAGACTGACCCTAGCCCCCCGACACATAAACTACTGCAGCATAAATACTGGAGGCTGAGACAGGAGGGGTCAGTAGACACTGTGGCCCCATCCGATGATACCCCCGGACAGGGCCAAACAGGCGGGAGGGGGGGGGCGCCAACCCAGACAGGAAGACCACTCAACCCACTCAAGTGACGCACCCCTCCTAGGGATGGCATGGAAGAACACCAGTAAGCCAGTGACTCAGCCCCTATAATAGGGTTAGAGGCAGAGAATCCCAGTGGAGAGAGGGGAACCAGCCAGGCAGAGACTGCAAGGGCGGTTCGTTGCTCCAGAGCCTTTCCGTTCACCTTCACACTCCTGGGCCAGACTACACTCAATCATAGGACCTACTGAAGAGATGAGTCTTCAGTAAAGACTTAAAGGTTGAGACTGAGTCTGAGTCTCTCACATGGGTAGGCAGACCATTCCATAAAAATGGAGCTCTATAGGAGAAAGCCCTGCCTCCAGCTGTTTGCTTAGAAATTCTAGGGACAATTAGGAGGCCTGCGTCTTGTGACCGTAGCGTACGTGTAGGTATGTACGGCAGGACCAAATTGGAAAGATAGGTAGGAGCAAGCCCATGTAATGCTTTGTAGGTTAGCAGTAAAACCTTGAAATCAGCCCTTGCCTTAACAGGAAGCCAGTGTAGGGAGGCTTTCAAATTTTTGGCTTTTAGTCAGGATTCTAGCAGCCGTATTTAGCACTAACTGAAGTTTTTTTGTGCTTTTTCTGGGTGCCGGAAAGTAGAGCATTGCAGTAGTCCAACCTAGAAGTAACAAAAGCATGGACAGAAAGTTTCTGATTTTTGCAATGTTACGTAGATGGAAAAAAAGCTGTCCTTGAAACAGTCTTGATATGTTCTTCAAAAGAGAGATCAGGGTCCAGAGTAACGCCGAGGTCCTTCACAGTTTTATTTGAGACGACTGTACAACCAAGATTAATAGTCAGATTCAACAGAAGATCTCTTTGTTTCTTGGGACCTAGAACAAGCATCTCTGTTTTGTCCGAGTTTAAAAGTAGAAAGTTTGCAGCCATCCACTTCCTTCTGTCTGAAACACAGGCTTCTAGCGAGGGCAATTTTGGGGCTTCACCATGTTTCATTGAAATGTACAGCTGTGTGTCATCCGCATAGCAGTGAAATGTAACATTATGTTTTCGAATGACATCCCCAAGAGGTAAAATATATAGTGAAAACAATAGTGGTCCTAAAACGGAACCTTGAGGAACACCGACATTTACAGTTGATTTTTCAGAGGACAAACCATTCACAGAGACAAACTGATATCTTTCCGACAGATAAGATCTAAACCAGGCCAGAACTTGTCCGTGTAGACCAATTTGGGTTTCCAATCTCTCCAAAAGAATGTGGTGATCGAGGGTATCAAAAGCAGCACTAAGATCTAGGAGCACGAGGACAGATGCAGAGCCTCGGTCTGATGCCGTTAAAAGGTCATTTACCACCTTCACAAGTGCAGTCTCAGTGCTATGATGGGGTCTAAAACCAGACTGAAGCGTTTCGTATACATTGTTTGTCTTTAGGAAGGCAGTGAGTTGCTGCACAACAGCTTTTTCAAACATTTTTGAGAGGAATGGTAGATTTGATATAGGCCGATAGTTTGTTATATTTTCTGGATCGAGATTTGGCTTTTTCAAGAGAGGCTTTATGGTGTGATGTTCGGATGTACCGATCCTGTGCAGGTGTTGTTACATGTGGTCTGCCACTGCGAGATCGATCAGCTGTCCGGCCTGTGTCCCTGTAGCGCTGTCTTAGACGTCTCACAGTATGGACATTGCCATTTTTTGCCCTGGCCACATCTGCAGTCCTCATGCCTCCTTGCAGCATGCCTAAGGCACGTTCACGCAGATGAGTAGGGACCATGGGAATCTTTCTTTTGGTGTTTTTCAGAGTCGGTAGAAAGACCTCTTTAGTGTCCTAAATTTTCACAACTGTGACCTTAATTGCCTACCATCTGTAAGCTGTTAGTGTCTTAAATATGTGCTAACAATGAGACAAATATGTGCTTTTAATACAATAGGTAGGCTAACGCATACAAATCAGAAAGAAACCGTTTCCAAATAATCTGTGGGACAGCAAAAATATGTAAATCCCAAAGCTGTCTGTTTGACTCAGACTGCCCACTTCCAACCACAGCATGAAAAATGCAGACTGCGCCGCAATGATCTCTGTCGGGACCTGCAGAGATGCAGCCCTCTATCACAAACCACACAGCTCTGCAACACTACACCAGCCTTCAGCTCCCTGGCCCTGAGATGGGCATTTTACGTAATTTAGCAGACGCTCTCATCCAGAGCAATTAGGGTTAAGTGCCTTGTTCAAGGGCACAATGACACATTTTTCACCTAGTCGACAGGATTCAAACTAGGGTCTTTTGGTTACTGGCCCAATGCTCTTAACCACTAGGATACCTACCACCACAAGGGCACATTAGACAGATTAGACAGGAGCCAATGGGAAGCTCCAAAGAGCTACAAGTGTGTGTGTGTGTGTGTGTGTGTGTGTGTGTGTGTGTGTGTGTGTGTGTGTGTGTGTGTGTGTGTGTGTGTGTGTGTGTGTGTGTGTGTGTGTGTGTGTGTGTGTCAGAGGCGTAGGCATGGGTGGGCCTGGGTGGACACAGGCCCACTCACTGGGGTGCCAGGCCTCCTTCATTTCTCTTCATTTCTTCATGTGTTCTTGTGTGCTGTGTGTATATTTCATATTTTAGTCACTTAGCAGACACTCATCTGTAGCGACTTACAGATAGTGCATTCATCTTAAGATAGCTAGGTGGGACAACCACATATCACAGTATAGTAGGTACATCCTCAACAAAGTAGCTATCAACAAAATCAGAACTCTCCCCTCTGCCTCCCACCATACCTCCCACACCACATCCACTGGGTAGGCCATGCTGATTCCCTTTCTCCTCACAGAGAGACTCAACACACACACACAGTGGAAATCACACATACGTGTGCATAGTATTCATACACGCAGGTATGACTGAGAGAGAGACAGAGCGAGACAGGGATAGAGAGAGAGAGAAAGAGCGTGCAAGAGAGAGAGAGACAGTGACAGAGACAGAGAGAGTGACATAGATAGAGAGACAGAGAGACAGAGAGAGAGAGAGAGAGACAGAGACAGAGAGAGAGACAGAGAGAGAGAGAGAGATACATAGATAGAGAGACAGAGAGAGACGGAGAGAGAGACATAGATAGAGAGAGACAGAGAGAGAGAGAGAGAGAGAGAGAGAGAGAGAGAGAGGCATAAATATAGAGACAGAGAGAGAGACAGAGAGACATATATATAGAGAGAGAAAGAGAGAGATAGACAGACAGAGAGAGAGACAGAGAGAGAGAGAAAGAGAGACAGAGAGCGAGAGAGCGAGAGAGAGAGATAGAGAGACAGAGAGACAGATATATGTGCTTTTTATATATATATATATATATATATATATATATATATATATATATATAGAGCGAGACAGAGACAGAGAGACAGACAGAGAGAAAGAGAGATCAAAATCTTTGATCGAAACCTAGGCAGAGTTCCTCTGTCCAGTGTCTGTGTTCATTTGCCTGTCTTAATATTTTATTTTTATTGGCCAGTCTGAGATATTACTTTTTCTTTGCAGCTCTGCCTAGAAGGCCAGCATCCCGGAGTCGTCTCTTCACTGCTGACTTTGAGACTGGTGTTTTGCGGGTACTATTTAATGAAGCTGCCAGTTGAGGACTTGTGAGGCGTCTGTTTCTTAAACTAGACAATCTAATGTACTTGTCCTCTTGTGCACCGGGGCCTCCCGCTCCTCTTTCTATACTGGTTAGGGCCAGTTTGCGCTGTTCTGTGAAGGGAGTAGTACACAACGTTGCACGAGATCTTCAGTTTCGTGGCAATTTCTCGCATGGAATAGCCTTAATTTCTCAGAACAAGAATAGACTGACGAGTTTCAGAAGAAAGTACTTTGTTTCTAGCCATTTTGAGCCTGTAATCGAACCCACAAATGCTGATGCTCCAGATACTCAAGTTGTCTAAAGAACGCCAGTTTTATTGCTTCTTTAATAAGCACAACAGTTTTCAGCTGTGCTAACATAATTGCAAAAGGGTTTTCTAATGATCAATTAGCCTTTTAAAATGATAAACTTGGATTAGCTAACACAACGTGCCATTTGAACACAGGAGTGATGGTTGCTGATAATGGGTCTCTGTACGCCTATGTAGATATTCCATAAAAAATCGGCCATTTCCAACTACAATAGCCATTTACAACATTAACAATGTCTACACTGTATTTCTCATCAATTTTATGTTATTTTAATGGACAAAAATTGTGCTTTTCTTTCAAAAGCAAGGAAATTTGTACTGTTTGTACTCTTATCAATGTATTTTTCAGATCTCTGAGAGGTTTGGCTGTCACTGCAGATAGTAACACCATAGAAGTTGCTATGTAGATTTTTGTCCATTGTATGAAAAAGTGGTTGAATCAAACTTCGATTGAGTGTCAAGGGTGATCGTTGTTCATTATATAGGTCCCACATAATAGTTATACAGTATTATGCAATGTATCAGGAGATTGTTGTGGGTGTATGTGTGTTTGCGCCTCAGTGATCACTGTGTACAGTATCATCCCGTCTCTCCATATGGCTGTCAGGGTCTTAGCGTGAAACACTGATTCCAGCTAGGGTTTCAACATTCTGGGAACTTTCAATAAATTCCCTGGTTTCCCCGGTTGTAGGATTCCTGGAATCAGAAAGGAATAAGCAGGAAATCTGGACTCCTCCAACCAGGATTTCTGGGAAATCAGGGAATATATTGAAAGTTACTGGAATTTTGCATCCCTAATCACACCATACCTGATTGTTCCTGATAATTGTTGCTATTCCAGGTGACTACTGAAATCAACACGTGATAAGTTCTGACTATTCCTTAACCCCTGTCCACGTGATGATGACAGGCTGTCTCGAGCAGTTCTCTGGCTCTGGTCTCCATGGTGATAGACTGAACCCTATGTTTGACTGAACCCTATGTTTGAAGGTTTGTTACCATAGTGATTTGGAGAAAACACTGCTTGACTGACAGTCCGTGTCCAGCATGTCAGTGGTGATGAGACTTGGCAAGGAGCAATCTCTCTCTCTCTCTCTCTCTTCCCCCTTTCTCTCTCACTCTTTCCCTTCCTCTCTCCATTCTCTCTCTCTCTCTCTCTCTCTCTCTCTTTCTACTTGTCTCTCCCCCCTCACCCACCCTCTCGCTCTCTGTCACCCTGGTGAGTTCTGCTCACACCAGCGGCTCTGAGCTTGGCTAATCTGGTCTCATTGGCAGCCAGTGAAGACTGCTGTTTGCTTGTGTGACAATGCTACATGTGGGTTACAGCTTGCTGAGTGTGCTGGTACAGCCTGCTGGGTGTGCTGGTACAGCTTGCTGGGTGTGCTGGTACAGCTTGCTGGGTGTGCTGGTACAGCTTGCTGGGGGTGCTGGTACAGCTTGCTGGGGGTGCTGGTACAGCTTGCTGGGTGTGCTGGTACAGCTTGCTGGGTGTGCTGGTACAGCTTGCTGGGGGTGCTGATACAGCTTGCTGGGGGTGCTGGTACAGCTTGCTGGGGGTGCTGATACAGCTTGCTGGGGGTGCTGGTACAGCTTGCTGGGTGTGCTGGTACAGCTTGCTGGGTGTGCTGGTACAGCTTGCTGGGTGTGCTGGTACAGCTTGCTGGGTGTGCTGGTACAGCTTACTGGGTGTGCTGGTACAGCTTGCTGGGTGTGCTGGTACAGCTTGCAGGGGGTGCTGATACAGCTTGCTGGGGGTGCTGGTACAGCTTGCTGGGTGTGCTGGTACAGCTTGCTGGGTGTGCTGGTACAGCTTGCTGGGTGTGCTGGTACAGCTTGCTGGGTGTGCTGGTACAGCTTGCTGGGTGTGCTGGTACAGCTTGCTGGGGGTGCTGATACAGCTTGCTGGGGGTGCTGGTACAGCTTGCTGGGGGTGCTGATACAGCTTGCTGGGGGTGCTGGTACAGCTTGCTGGGTGTGCTGGTACAGCTTGCTGGGTGTGCTGGTACAGCTTGCTGGGGGTGCTGGTACAGCTTGCTGGGTGTGCTGGTACAGCTTGCTGGGTGTGCTGGTACAGCTTACTGGGTGTGCTGGTACAGCTTGCTGGGTGTGCTGGTACAGCTTGCAGGGGGTGCTGATACAGCTTGCTGGGGGTGCTGGTACAGCTTGCTGGGTGTGCTGGTACAGCTTGCTGGGTGTGCTGGTACAGCTTGCTGGGTGTGCTGGTACAGCTTGCTGGGGGTGCTGGTACAGCTTGCTGGGTGTGCTGGTACAGCTTGCTGGGTGTGCTGGTACAGCTTGCTGGGTGTGCTGGTACAGCTTGCTGGGGGTGCTGATACAGCTTGCTGGGGGTGCTGGTACAGCTTGCTGGGGGTGCTGATACAGCTTGCTGGGGGTGCTGGTACAGCTTGCTGGGGATGCTGATACAGCTTGCTGGGGGTGCTGGTACAGCTTGCTGGGTGTGCTGGTACAGCTTGCTGGGTGTGCTGGTACAGCTTGCTGGGTGTGCTGGTACAGCTTGCTGGGTGTGCTGGTACAGCTTGCTGGGGGTGCTGGTACAGCTTGCTGGGGGTGCTGATACAGCTTGCTGGGGGTGCTGATACAGCTTGCTGGGGGTGCTGATACAGCTTGCTGGGGGTGCTGGTACAGCTTGCTGGGGGTGCTGATACAGCTTGCTGGGGGTGCTGGTACAGCTTGACATGGAACACAAATAATGAGAATTTCTGTATACTGTCCTGTGGCGAGGCGGTTATTTGCATAAGTAATGCATTTCAATGAAGATGATCAATGACATAAAAATGACACCGATTCAACCAGTTATAATTATTTACATGCATAATTGAGGATGGGTGACAAAACAGTTTCTCAGCATGTGAGTGTGTGTGCATGTTTTTGTTTGTGTCTGTATGTGTGTTATTGCATGCAATGCAGCCCCGTCAAAGCCCAAATCCACTCTGTGGTTTGATGTACTGCTTGTACAGCATGGTATGGCTGTTAAGGGATGGAAATGTGATCAAATCAAACTCCATCAGATGACAATTAAATGTCAATGAAGGGAAACAACATAACCCCCCCCCCCGCTAGAATACCACTAACTGTTTCGTTGTCCCCTGAACGCTGTGTGTGAGGGTTTGCGTGCGTGCATGTTCATTTAAGTGTGTGTAAGTGTGTATGCATACTTGCGTGCGTGCGTGCGTGTGTGCGTGTGCGGTGTGCGTGTGCGCGTGGTGTGTGTGTGTGTGTGTGTGTGTGTGTGTGTGTGTGTGGTAGAGAGAGTGGAGGTCTGCTGTAGTACTCTCCAGACAAAGGGAGGAGGTTGAGGAGCTAAGGAGGAGAATGAGAGGAGGGGAAATGAGAGGAGGTTCCCAGTTCCCACTCTGCTGAGTGGCTGACCTGAATATAATTAGCCGAGTCATATTTTTAACTGATACTGCGTAAAAAGCCAGCTTAAGGAGCCATAGCTGCCCTATTTATACCCGGGGCTAACGGCCTGTACCACTACACAAGGGGATTTTCTCCCAGAACTGTTCTAAGCTTGCTTTAGGCTGTACCAATGACGATTCACAGGGATTAGCAAAACTATACGTTACAACCTTCACTCTCTCTCTCTCTCTCTTCTGCATGACTCTATGCAGCCTTCCGTATTTGTATCTCTCTGCCCCTCCCCCACACTGCCTCATACTCTCTCTCTCTCTCTCTCTCTCTCTCTCTCTCTCTCTCTCTCTCTCTCTCTCTCTCTCTCTCTCTCTCTCTCTCTCTCTCTCTCTCTCTCTCTCTCTCTCTCTCTCTCTCTCTCTCTCTCTCTCTCTCTCTCTCTCTCTCTCTCTCTCTCTCTCTCTCTCTCTCTCTCTCTCTCTCTCTCTCTCTCTCTCTCTCTCTCTCTCTCTCTCTCTCTCTCTCTCTCTCTCTCTCTCTCTCTCTCTCTCTCTCTCTCTCTCTCTCCATGAGCCCTATGCTGTGTTTCTTGCCACAAATGTATACAATTGTTTTTCAAATCCGCTGTGTGCCTGCCTGTGTGTAGTCCTAGAGTGTTGTAAGAGACATGTTTGAGCATCTGTGTACACAGTACAGTACATGCAGGTGTGTGAAGGTGTTCCTGACCATGTGTGTTCTGTGATGGTGTTTTTGTGTCTGTCTGTCTGTCTGTCTGTCTGTCTGTCTGTCTGTCTGTCTGAGCCGGAAGAAAAAAGGCAGCCGGAAGAAATGGCAGCCGTTTTACGAGCGCCTGACCAATTGTGCTATTATGTTTTTGCGTTATTTGTTTCTCATTTTGTACATAATGTTTCTGCAACCATATCTTACGGCAAAAAAGAGCTTCTGGATATCAGGACAGCGATCACTCACTTCAGATTAGACAAAGATTTTTTTCTACAACAAGCAGGACGCACAGGATGTACTTCAGACACCTGACAAGGCCAATATCCCCGTCATTGGCAGGAGAAAGAGACGCAGGTATAGAGGACACAGGGCGGGGTGCCTCGTAAGGATTCGCCGACGGCTAGTGGGAAATCTGCCTTTACCATCAATATTACTTTCCAACGTACAATCAATGGACAATAAATTAGACGAGGTATGATCACGAATATCCTACTAACAGGACATCAAAAACTGTAATATCTCATGTTTCACCGAATCGTGGCTGAAAGACGACATGGATAACATTCAGCTGGCGGGTAATACGCTGCACCGGCGAGATAGAACAGCACACTCCGGTAAGACAAGGGAGGGCGGTCTGTGTATATTTGTAAACAACAGCTGGTGCACGAAATCTAAGGAAGTCTCTAGATTTTGCACGCCTGAAGTAGAGTATCTCGTCATAAGCTGTAAACCACACTATTTGCCAAGAGAGTTTTCATCTATATTTTTCGTGGCTGTTTATTTACCACCACAGACGGACGCTGGTACTAAGACTGCACTCAGTCAGCTGTATAAGGAAATAAGCAAACAGGTAAACGCCCACCCAGAGGCCGCAATCCTAGTGGCTGGGGACTTTAATGCAGGAAAACTGAAATCAGTCTTACCTAATTTCTATCAGCGTGTTAAATGTGCAACCAGAGGAAAAAAAAACTCTAGGCCACCTTTACACCAAACACAGAGATGCATACAAAGCTCTCCCTCTCCCCCCATTTGGCAAATCTGACCATAATTACATCCTCCCTGATTCCTGCTTACAAGCAAATACTAAAGCAGGAAGCACCAGTGATTCGGTCTATAACAAAGTGGTCAGATGACGCAGATGCTAAGCTACATGACTGTTTTGCTAGCACACACTGGAACATGTTCCGGGATTCCTCCGATGGCATTGAGGAGTACACCACATCAGTCACTGGCTTCATCAATAAGTGCATCGATGACGTCGTCCCCACAGTGACTGTACGTACATATCCCAACCAGAAACCTTGGATTACAGGCAACATCCGCACTGAGCTAAAGGGTAGAGATGCAACCTTCAAGGAGCAGGACTCTAACCCGGACGCTTATACGAAATCCCGCTATGCCCTTAGCGCCAAGACAGGACTACGATGGAATCGTACTACACCGGCTCCGATGCTCGTCAGATGTGGCAGGGCCTGCAAACTATTACAGACTATAAAAGGAAGCACAGCCGTGAGCTGCCCAGTGACACGAGCGTACCAGACAACTGTATCACTTCTATGCTCGCTTCGAGGCAAGCAACACTGAGGCATGCATGGGAGCATCAGCTGTTCTGGACGACTGTGTGATCACGCTCCCCATAGCTGACGTGAGTAAGACCTTTAAACAGGTCAACATTCACAAGCCGCTGGGCCAGATGGATTACAAGGACGGGTGCTCCGGGCATGTGCTCACCAACTGGCAGGTGTCTTCACTGACATTTTCAACATGTCCCTGTCTGAGTCTATAATACCAACATGTTTCAAAGAGAGCACCATAGTCCCTATGCCCAAGAACACTAAGGTAACCTGCCTAAACTACTACAGACCCGTAGCACTCACGTCCATAGCCATGAAGTGCTTTGAAAGGCTGACCACGGCTCACATCCACACCATTATCCCAGAAACCCTAGACCCACTCCAATTTGCATACCGCTCAAACAGATCCACAGATGATGCAATCTCTATTGCACTCCACACTGCCTTTTCCCACCTGGACAAAAGGAACACCTATGTGAGAATGCTATTCAGCTCAGCTCAGCTCAGCGTTCAACACCATAGTGCCCTCAAAGCTCATCACTAAGCTAAGGACCCTGTGACTAAACACCTTCCTCTGAAACTGGATCCTGGCCTGATCACTGACAACGACAAGACAGCCTATAGGGAGGAGGTCAGAGACCTGGCCGGGTGGTGCCAGAATAACAACCTATCCCTCAACATAATCAAGACAAAGGAGATGACTGTGGACTACAGGAAAAGGAGGACCGAGCACGCCCCCATTCTCATCGACGGGGCTGTAGTGGAGCCGGTTGAGAGCTGTCCAAATCACCAACAAACTAGAATGGTCCAAACACACCAAGACAGTCGTGAAGAGGGCACGACAAAGCCTTTTCCCCCTTAGGAAACTAAAAAGATTTGGCATGGGTCCTCAGATCCTCAAACGGTTCTACAGCTGCACCATTGAGAGCATCCTGACTGGTTGAATCACTGACTGGTACGGCAACTGCTCAGCCTCCGACCACAAGGCACTGCGGAGGGTAGTGCGTACGGCCCAGTACATCACTGGGGCTAAGCTGCCTGCCATCCAGGCCCTCTATTCCAGGCGGTGTCAGAAGAAGGCCCTAAAAATTGTCAAAGACTCCAGCCACCCCAGTCATAGACTGTTCTCTCAACTACCGCATGGCAAGCGGTACTGGAGCGTCAAGTCTTGGACCAAAAGGCTTCTCAACAGCTTTTACTACCAAGCCATAAGACTACTGAACAGCTAATCAAATGGCTACCCGGACTATGTATCTGTGGCTTAAAAACTAAGGTGTCATTGTACGCTGATGATTCATGTTTTCTTTTACAACCACAATTAGAATCTCTCCACGGCCTCATAGAGGATCTAGATACTTTTGCTCTCCTCTCTAGATTAAAACCAAATGATGATAAGATATTACGTATTGGATCACAAAAAAATGCTAATTTTACATTACCATGTAGTTTACCAATTAAATGGTCTGACGAGATGTGGACATACTCGGTATACAAATCCCAAAAGAAAGTAATGATCTCACTCCAATAAATATTTATAGAAAGTTAGCAAAAATAGATAAGATCTTGCTACCATGGAAAGGAAAATACCTGTCTATTTGTGGAAAAATCACCCTGATGAACTCTTTAGTCATATCACAGTTTACCTATTTGCTTATGGTTTTGCCTACACCTAGTGACCTGCTTTTTAAATTATATGAACAAAAAAATATAAAATGTTATTTGGAACGGCAAGCCAGACAAAATTTAAAGGGCCTATTTATATAACGAATATGAATTCGGAGGGCAGAAATGATTAAATATTAAAGCATTAGACCTCTCACTAAAGGCATCAGTCATACAAAAGTTATACTTAAATCCAAACTGGTTTTCTAGTAAATTGGTAATAATGTCTCATCCTATGTTCAAGAAGGGCCTTTTTTCCCTTTATTCAGATAAAACCTGCTCACATTCGGTTGTTTGAAAAATAATCTCCAAAATATCTTTATTTTTTAAACAAGCCTTAGAAAGTTGGTTGCAATTTCAGTTTAATCCACCTGAAAAGACAGAACAAATAATACAAATATTGTGGTTAAACTCAAATATACTAATTGATTAAAAAAAAAAAAAACATACTTTTCGAAGAAATGTTTAAAAAAATGTATAACTTTAGTGAATGATATAAAAATAGGACTGGTGGAGTGATGTCACACATGCAGCTAACACAGACATATGGAAATGTCTGCTCTACCCAAAATTACAACCAATTAATTGCAGCATTACCACAGAAATGGAAGAGGCAAGTAGAAGGGGAAAAAAGTAAGAAACTTGTATGTCGGCCCTGTATTAAAGAACATAAATGGTTAAAGAAAAGTGTGATAAATAAAAATATATACCAATTTCATTCAAGGAGCATAAAACTGACAGCTGTGCCATATAAATTGCAAAATAGTTGGGAAGAGATATTCGATGTACCCATTCCATGGCACATGGTTTATGAATTGATACGCAAAACAAATCCAGATTCAAAACTTCACATTTTTCAATTTAAACTAATATACAAAACTCTTACAACCAATAGAATGTTATTTATATGGGGGAAATCTTCCCAGCTCTGCAGATTCTGCTGTGCGGAGACAGAGTCATTAGATCATTTATTTTGGTATTGTCCATATGTAGCTTGTTTTTGGTCACAGGTCCAGGAATGGCTGAAGAATTGCAACATTTGCGTAGAACTAACGCTGTAGATAGCAATACTGGGTGATTTGAAAAGCCATAGTCAATCAATAACATAATAATTATTTTAGCAAAAATGTTTATTTTTAATTTACAATCTGTAGAAGCTATGAGAATAGAAAGGTTCAATACTTTTGTGAAGCATCACTGCACAGTTGAAAAATATATGGCAAATAGAAATCCAAAATGGATGATGTTGAGAGATAGATGGGAGGGGTTGAATGGAGCTGAAGGGTGGCACTAATAACAAGATAACCAATATAAAACATACGGGGTCTGTAAAATGTATATAGGTTCAGAACTTTTGTGAAATTGTCACGCTTGTCGTTGGAAATGGAGGACCAAAACGCAGCAGGTATGTGTATGCTCATCTTGCTTTTTAATAAATACAAAATGAACACCAAAAATAACAAAGAACTAGAACGAACAAACAACAAACAGTCTGGCAAAGCATAAAGCTCAACACAGAACAATCACCCACAAATAACAAACACACCCTCATATATGGGACTCTCAATCAAAGGCAGATAGACAACACCTGCCTTCAACTGAGAGTCCCAACCCCAATTAACTAAACATAGAAACAGACATACTAGACAAAATCATAGAATACCTGAAAACCAAACAGTGCCCAAAAAAACACCGGAATACTTAAACCAAATGCCCCTTCAACAAAACACACCACCCCGAACCACATAAAACGAACACCCTCTGCCACGTCCTGACCAAACTACAATACCAATTAACCTTATACTGGTCAGGACGTGACAGTACCCCCCCCCCCCCCCTTAAAGGTGTTAACCCCGGAAGCACCTTAAAAATAACCCCAAGCAACACCAAAAATAAAAATTCCCCCTTACTAAAGGGAGGGAAGGGAGGGTGGCTGCCGTCAACGACGGCACTGTGCTACACCCCCCCTCCCCAACCCACCTATCTCTGGAGGTGGCTCCGGCTCAGGCCGTTCCAGGCTGTCGGGGCAGTCTGGCAACTCGGGACAGTCTGGCAACTCGGGACAGTCGGGACAGCCTGGCAACTCGGGACAGTCTGGGCAGTCTGGCCACTCCGGCAGTTCAGCGCAGTCTGACCTCTCTGGCGACTGTTGACTGGCGGGCAGCTCCGGCGACTGTTGACTGGCGGGCAGCTCCGACGACTGTTGACTGGCGGGCAGCACTGACGACGACTGTTGACTGGCGGGCAGCACTGACGACGACTGTTGACTGGCGGGCAGCTCCGGCGACGACTGTTGACTGGCGGGCAGCTCCGGCGACGACTGTTGACTGGCGGGCAGCTCCGGCGACGACTGTTGACTGGCGGGCAGCTCCGGCGACGACTGTTGACTGGCGGGCAGCACTGATGACTGGCGGGCAGCACTGATGACGACTGTTGACTGGCGGGCAGCTCCGGTGACGACTGTTGACTGGCGGGCAGCTCCGGTGACTGTTGACTGGCGTGGCTGGGTTTACGCACTTGAAGGCTAGTGCGGGGAGCGGGAACAGGACGAATCGGACTGGGTTGACGCACTTCCGGGTCCGCACGAGAGACAGGAGCTGGAAACCCAGGGCTATGGAGGCGCACAGTCGGTCTTGATCTTACCTCCTGCACAACCCGTCTTGGCTGGATGGAACTAGTAGCCCTGTACGAGCGGGGTGCTGGTACAGGGCAGACTGGGCTGTGCAGGGGCCTGATGGTAGCCGTGCGTAGAGCGGGAGTTGGGTAGCCTGGTCCTCGGAGGCGTACCGGCGACCAGATGCGCTGCGCAGGCATCCTCCTACCAGGCTGGATGCCCGCTCTAGCACGGCACCTGCGAGGGGCTGGAACAACACGCACCGGACTGTGCGTGCGTATGGGTGAGATAGTGCGCTCCTCAGCGAAACATGGCGCTCTCCACCTCATACGCTCCTCCATATAACCACGGGTAGCTGGCTTCCGGCTCTTCCTACGCCTAGCCAAACTACCCGTGTGCCCCCCCAAATTTTTTTATTGGGGGTGCCTCTCGTGCTTCTCCCTCAGCGCGTCCTTGGCCTCGTACCTCCTCTCTGCCTTGGCTGCCTCAATTTCACACTGCGGGCGGCGATAATCCTCAGCCTGGTGCCAAGGTCCGGCCCCGTCCAGAACTTCCTCCCAGGTCCACTTCTCCCGCCAGTCCAACTCGAAGTCCCTCTGCTCCTTCTTCTGCTGCTTGGTTCATAGTTGGTGGGTGATTCTGTCACAATTATCTTCGTCTTCTGACGATAATGCGAAATCGTCATCTGAGAATGTAGACCAATACGCAGCAGGTGTGCAGTTGTTCATTTTAAACATTTAATTAAATCAAAACGAATACAAAAACAACTAACAAGAAAACGAACAATAAACTGACAGTCTGCAAAGCATAGGCTCAACACAGAACAATCACCCACAAATAACAAACACCAACACACCCTCATATATGGGACTCTCAATCAAAGGCAGATAGACAACACCTGCCTTCAACTGAGAGTCCCAACCCCAATTAACCAAACATAGAAACAGACATACTAGACAAAATCATAGAATACCTGAAAACCAAACAGTGCCCGAAAAAACCCCGGAATACTTAAACCAAATGCCCCTTCAACAAAACACACCACCCCGAACCACATAAAACGAATACCCTCTGCCACGTCCTGACCAAACTACAATACCAATTAACCTTATACTGGTCAGGACGTGACAGAAATAGCACAGTTACAAATAGAAATCAAACTGGATGGACATCAGAAACAGAGGAAGGACTAAAAACAAACAAAATATAGCTATTGTAAAATAGATTGTGTCTGTAAAATGTGTATACGATATATAAGATATAAGATCTACTGACTGTATGTTTGTTTATTCCATGTGTAACTCTGTGTTGTTGTATGTGTCGAGCTGCTCTGCTTTACCTTGGCCAGGTCGCAGTTGTAAATGAGAACTTGTTCTCAACTAGCCTACCTGGTTAAATAAAGGTGAAATAAAAAAATAAACTAAGTGTTAATGTTTATTAGTTTACTACAATTGGGGGAAGGGTGGTAGGGTTTGCAGGGAATTATAAAGGCATATTCTAAAAAAAAGTATATCTATATAGGTATGTGTATGTATATATGTGTTTGTGTATGCATGCGTGTATGTATATGGATATATATATTTACCCCAAAAATATACTGCTCAAAAAAATAAAGGGAACACTTAAACAACACATCCTAGATCTGAATGAAAGAAATAATCTTATTAAATACTTTTTTCTTTACATAGTTGAATGTTGTAGACTCCGTCTCATGCTACCACTAGAGTGAAAGCACCGCCAGCATTCAAAAGTGACCAAAACATCAGCCAGGAAGCATAGGAACTGAGAAGTGGTCTGTGGTCCCCACCTGCAGAACCACTCCTTTATTCGGGGTGTCTTGCTAATTGCCTATAATTTCCACCTGTTGTCTATTCCATTTGCACAACAGCATGTGAAATTTATTGTCAATCAGTGTTGCTTCCTAAGTGGACAGTTTGATTTCACAGAAGTGTGATTGACTTGGAGTTACATTGTGTTGTTTAAGTGTTCCCTTTATTTTTTTGAGCAGTGTATATGGGGGATTGGAAATGATGCAGACAATTACATTGATGGAAGCAACAATCTTTCCGCAATATTGAGCTGATCCACCCCTAAAAGAAATATATATAATAATACAAAATAAAAATACTTATTTTTTTTAACATTTAAAAATAAAACAATAGTATGCAAGTATAAACACCATGGGACCGCGCAGCGTTCTGTCTCGTAGAGATGAACGTACTTTGGTGCAAAATGTGCAAATGTATCCCAGAACAACAGAGGACCTTGTGAAGATGCTGGAGGAAACAGCTACAAATGTATCTATATCCACAGTAAAACGAGTCATATATCGGCATAACCTGAAAGGCCGCTCAGCAAGGAAGAAGCCACTGGTCCAAAACCATCATTGAAAAGCCAGACTACGATTTGCAACTGCACATGGGGACAAAGATCATACGTTTTGGTGAAATGTCCTCTGGTCTGATGAAACAAAAATCTAACTTTTTGGCCATAATGACCATTGTTATGTTTGGAGGAAAAAGGGGGAGGCTTGCAAGCCAAAGAACACCATCCCAACCGTGAAGCACGGGGGTGGCATCATCATGTTGTGGCGGTGCATTGCTGCAGGAGGGACTGGTGCACTTCACAAAATAGATGGCATCATGAGGGAGAAAAATTACGTGGATATATTGAAGCAACATCTCAAGACATTAGTCAGGAAGTTAAAGCTTGGTCGCAAATGGTCTTCCAAATTGACAATGACCCTAAGCATACTTCCAAAGTTGTGGCAAAATGGCTTAAGGACAACAAAGTCAAGGTATTAGAGTGGCCATCACAAAGCCCTGGCCTCAATCCCATAGAAAATGTGTGGGCAGAACTGAAAAAGTGTGTGCGAGCAAGGAGGCCTACAAACCTGAGTCAGTTCCACCAGCTCTGTCAGGAGGAATGGGCCAAAATTCACCCAACTTATTGTGGGAAGCTTGTGGAAGGCTACCCGAAAAGTTTAACCCAAGTTAAACAATTTAAAAGCAATGCTACCAAATACTAATTGAGTGTATGTAAACTTCTGACCCACTTGGAATGTGATGAAAGAAATAAAAGCTGAAATAAATCATTCTCTCTACTATTATTCTGACATTTCACATTCTTAAAATAAACTGGTGATCCTAACTGACCTAAAACAGGGATTTTTTACTAGGATTAAATGTCAGGAATTGTGAAAAACTGAGTTTAAATGTATTTGGCTAAGGTGTATGTAAACTTCGGACTTCAACTGTACATATTACCTCAAATAGACAGACTAACCGGTGCACCCGCACATTGACTCTGTTCCAGTACCACTGTACATAGCCTCGCTACTGTTATTTTTTACTTTATTATTTTTATTTCTTTACTTATATATTGTTTACCTATTACCTATTTTTTACTTAAACACTGCACTGTTGATTAAGGGACTGTAAGTAAGCATTTCACTGTAAGGTCTACACCTGCTGTATTTGGCACACGTGACAAATAAACTTTGATTTGTCTGTGTGTGTCTGTCTGTCTGTCTGTCTGTCTGTCTGTCTGTCTGTCTGTCTGTCTGTCTGTCTGTCTGTCTGTCTGTTTGGATATACAGTGGGCTTCAAAATTACTTGCACCACTGACTGGCAATGCACATACAATACTTACAAATACAATACAAATATAAACAATATAATTATAGAGATAAACTCAAAATACCAACATGTGAGAAATACTGTACTTTATTAATGTTTCAATGGAACCACCCAAAATAATTTATTGATTTAATTAAAAATCAATGTCCTCCAAATCAAGGTTTCACAATTAATGGCACCCTTAAAGAGTATTGTAAATAACATCTACCAAAATTAAACCACAAATGAAATTCCACTTATTTAAGTTTATCTAAGTCTTAAGGAACTATATTGAGCCATTACATCACTTCCTGTTTCACTAGGGTATAAAAATGAGGTAACACACATGCAATATCCCGCTGTCATCCAACACCCTGAAGAAAACAAAAGAACTAGCAGTTCAAAAGAGACAGATGGTCGTAGACCTTCATAAATCTGGTAATGACAACAAGAAGATCCACAAACAATTGAATATACCACTGAGCACTGTCAGGGCAATTATTAGAAAATTCTAAAGATATGGAACAGTTGAAATCCTCACGGGTAGAGGACGCGAATGCATTTTGCCCCCCAGGATAGAGAGGAGGATCGTGAGAGAAGCAACAAAATTCCCAAGAATCACTGTGAAAGAATTTCAGGCCTTGGTGGCGTCTTGGGGTCACCAGGTTTCAAAAAGCACCATCAGACGCCACCTCCACAACTACAGGCTCTTTGGAAGGGTTGCCAGAAGAAAGGCCTTAATGACCCCAAGACACAGACACAAGCGCTTGGAGTTTGCCAAACGTCATTTAAATTATGATTGGAAGAAGGTGCTCTGGTCAGATGAGACCAAAATTGAACGTTTTGGTCGGCATGTTTGGCATGTTTGGTGTCGAAACAGAGATGCATACAAGGAGAGTCACCTCATACCCATGGTGAAATATGGAGGGGGGTTAGTGATGTTTTGGGGCTGTTTTAATTCCGGAGGTTCAGGGGCACTGGTTAAGATTGATGGCATAATGAATTCTACCAAGTATCAGGCAATTTTGGCTGACAATCTGGTTGCCTCTGCCAGAAGGCTGGGACTTGGCCGTATGTGGACTTTCCAACAAGACAATGACCCAAAACATACCTCAAGATCCACACAGAAATGGTTCTGTGACAACAAAATCAATGTTCTGCCATGGCCATCTCAGTCTCCGGACCTCAATCCAATCGAAAACCTGTGGGCTGAGTTGAAGAGGGCAGTTGATAAGCGCAAACCCAAGAATGTGAAGGATCTTGAAAGGATCTGCATAGAGGAATGGTCCAAAATCCCTCCAAATGTGTTCCTTAACCTTGTCAAACATTACAGGAAAAGACTCCATGCTGTTATCCTTGCCAGAGGTGGTGGCACTAAGTACTAAATGAGGAGTGACAATAATTATGAAACCTTGATTTTGGTGAAATGTATTTTGTATTAAATAATTGTATGATTGTGGTGGGTTCCATTGAAACATTAATAAAGTACGGTATTTCTCACATGTTGGTATTTTGAGTTTATCTCTATAATTATATTGTTTATATTTTTTAAAGTATTGTTTGTGCATTGCCAGTCAGGGGTGCCAGTAATTTTGGAGCCCACTGTAACAGTTGATTTTGCTTTTCAAATCAAAGTTCATTGAAACATTTTAAGTAAAATTGTATTTGCCCTATGATGTATTACTGAGATATATCTAACATCTCTTATAATTGGAGTTCATGGTTTATTACATTTATAGTTCCAATAAATAAATGAATAAATAAATTACAATAATTGTCTGTGTGTGTGTTTGTATCTGTCTGTCTGTGTGTTTGTATCTGTCTGTGTGTGTGTGTGTGTGTGTGTGTGTGTGTGTGTGTGTGTGTGGTGTGTGTGTATGTGTGTGTGTGTGTTTGTGTTAGTAGTAACTTCTGAGCCATCAGCTCAGCCTCAGTGGGGATCAGGCTGCTGTAGGCTGGGCTGGCTCATCCTGTTTGAAAATGGGTCAGGACCTGTAAGGCTGACCTGGCCTGTAGCCCAATCAGCTATCTCCCATTTCACCATGGCCACTCACAGGCTTACCTCAGGCACCCTGTAGAGTAAGCCACCACACACATGGAGGGAGTAGTACTCTCACACACACACATACACAGACACATTCACTTACTGTACTTAGACAAAGGAAAACATGTGTAGGCATATGTAGGGCCTAAATACAGCCTGCATGTCCTCTCTCCTCTCCTCTCTATGGATGAAGGGATCTGTTACATTCAGCAACACATTTCTGCTGCATCAGACGTCCATCACGCATTGCCACTATGTGCTGAAACGTGATAAGACACCATATACCCTCTACTCATCGGGGAGAACAATACAAAACAGCATTCTCATTCAAACTACAAAAAACTGAATGATGTTATCCTCTGCAGCATGTGGAAAACAATTAAGCTTCTGCTCCTGTCTGGTATCGTGAACGATTTTGACCTAGCTACACTCCTAAAGCGCTTTGACCCATTTGGTTTGTTTTAAGTCATTTGACCTTTCTTGTTGTGCTATATACTCAATGTCTGACTGACATTTAGAGTACAATAACGCCTTCATGAGTAATGTCATTCCTGATGGACAGAACGGCATGTTTCAATCGAATTGCATGTGTGTGTGTGTGTGTGTGTGTGTGTGTGTGTGTGTGTGTGTGTGTGTGTGTGTGTGTGTGTGTGTGTGTGTGTGTGTGTGTGTGTGTGTGTGCGTGTGCGTGTGCGTGTGCGTGTGCGCGTGTGCGTGTGCGTGTGCGTGTGAGATTTGGGACAGGGGAGTTAGATTCTCTTTTAAATGTAATTCTAAGAAGTGCATTATTTGTACTCTTCTGTTCAGACAAAAGACCATAGGCTCTCAATATGAAAAAATATATGGCATAGTGCAACCCTAGCCCAATACGTACTGTCATTTCTCCATCGGCTTGTAATGACACACACTTTGATGAGTAGTGTGCTTGTTCTCTTTTCCCCTTTCGTTATGACTGATCTGTTGCATCTATATTTACACACTGCTGATGACTGGAACTTTATCAAGCATACATAGAAATCTATTTTCAATCATACATGGAAATTAACTTAAGAATTTGGATTTTATTACACACGTTAATGTTAGGATAATAGTAGTACAATATGTTTTGATAGTTATTGTAATTGAAGTAGTAGTAGTAATAGTAGTTGTAGTAGTCGTAGTAGTAGTAGGAACAGCAGCAGCTGTAGTAGTAGTGGTAGTAGTTGTAGTCGTAGTAGTAGCAGCATTAGTAGTAGTAGTAATAGTTGTAGTAGTAGTAGTAGTAGTAGTAGTTGTAGTTGTAGTAGAGGTAGTAGTAGTAGTTGTAGAAGTAGTAGTTGTAGTAGTAGTAGTAATAGTTGTAGTTGTAGTTGTAGTAGTAGAAGTAGTAGTAGCAGTAGTTGTAGTAGTAGTAGTTGTAGTAGTAGTAGTTGTAGTAGTAGTAATAGTTGTAGTTGTAGTAGTAGAAGTAGTGGTAGCAGTAGTTGTAGTTGTAGTAGTAGAAGAAGAAGAAGAAGCAGAAGAGTAGTTTGTTTTCTCTAAACCACAATGTAAATCCTTCCTAGTAGATACATTAGATTGCATTGCATTTAAATCATAGCAAGAGAAAAGCACATTATCATGAGAAATTGTAATATCAGTCAACACATTGCTAATTTTAGTTCTGTACTGTACTCTACCAACTGAAACGAATGTATCCTTTACATCACATATAACACATTGGTAAGGGTGTGAATGTCTGCTATGCTAGACAGATAGACAAATCTCACCATGTCTATTTACCTTTACCTGTGAAAGGAATGTTATATCAAATTCACTATTATTTTCATCCGCGGTCTCCACAGTATGTTTTCAATGGCTGCTTTTTCAATTCAGATACTGAATGGGCTTCCTTTTGGGGATATAACTGTTGCTTTTGCTTTTCAAATCAAAGTTCATTGAAACATTTTAAGTAAAATAGTATTTGCCAGATGATGTATAACTGAGTGATATCTAACGTCTCTTATAATTGGAGTTCATGGTTTATTACATTTATAGTTCCAATAAATAAATGATTAAATAAATTACAACAATTGAATGGATTGAAAAGTCCCAATTCATTCAATATTTGCTAAAAAACATATCCTCTCTGGTCAATTGTGGTTACACTTTAGTTATTTGTCCTGTGTGGCTCAGTTGGTAGAGCATGGTGTTTGCAACACCAGGGTTGTGGGTTCGATTCCCACAGGGACCAGTACGGAGAAGAAAAAAAACCTATGAAATGTATGCATTCACTACTGTAAGTCGCTCTGGATAAGAGCGTCTGCTAAATAATGTAAATGTTATTTAATTAGGTTAATTATTTATTTATTAAAAACCAAAGAAGAAGATTAATACTACAGTATATACAGTACTATATAATTATAGCAGCATGTTGATATACAGTACCCTATATAATAGCAGAACAGGTTTAGCTGCTCTTTTATGAAACAGCCCCACCAGCCTAAGGTTCGATTTCTTAGATTGAATTATTATGAAAATAGCATTTAACAGATTGTAAAAGTTTGCATGCCACCTCTACCACAGCGTCAGGGGAATATAAACTACATTTTTTAACACATTGGTAATGGTGTGAATGTTAGCTATGCTATAGACAGACACATCTCACTGTGTCTTTTCCCCTTTAGAGCAGCGTCCATGTTTGTGTGATCTAGTACATTATGCATGGATGTTTTGGATAGATTCTGTGCATGTATGATGGTATGCAAAACTACACTTTACATCTTGCAGATGGGGTTTTCCCCAATCCTTACATATGTGTATGTGTGTGTGTGTGTGTGTGTGTGTGTGTGTGTGTGTGTGTGTGTGTGTGTGTGTGTGTGCACGTGTACGTGGGTATGTTGGTGTTAGCGTGCAGTTTTGTGAGTGAGCTGTGAGATTATGGTCGTTTTAGTGGTCATGAACATGACTAATAATTGACTGGCATTTCTAGTCTTAGATTTCTATTTGTGTTTTACTGGTTCTAATTCGTTTTTAGATATCATAGAGAATCAATTCAGACACTGAATGGGCTTCCTCATTAATCTCTGTCATCAGAATGGTTCAGCAGCTACTTTACACAATACTACAGGGAGCTTTAGTCTCTCACGGCTTGAATCATTGCACTGTGGGTTCAATGCATTCCCTGGGTCCCGTGTGTGTGTGTGTGTGTGTGTGTGTGTGTGTGTGTGTGTGTGTGTGTGTGTGTGTGTGTGTGTGTGTGTGTGTGTGTGTGTGTGTGTGTGTGTGTGTGTGTGTGTGTGTGTGTGTGTGTGTGTGTGTGTGTGTGTGTGACAGAGATAGTGAGAGAGATGTGAGGTTTAGCTTTGAGTCAGAGGCAGCAGCTAAAGCTAAAGTGTGTAGGATGAGACTGTCCCCTGTCCCTCCCAGTCTCTCATCAACTATCTCTACGTTTTTTCTCTTTCTAATTGAAGACAACACACACTTGTGTAGAAAGGAGAATATTTGTTTAAAGGATCATAGTGGATTGATGGTGTGTGTGTGTGTGTGTGTGTGTGTGTGTGTGTGTGTGTGTGTGTGTGTGTGTGTGTGTGTGTGTGTGTGTGTGTGTGTGTGTGTGTGTGTGTGTGCGTGTGTCCATCCCTTTCACAGTAAGGTGAGTGGGTGGTAGCGGCAACTGGTCTGCTTATGTAGCTCGTTGCATAGCAGACATGCTTCTCACTGCTAGATATTACTCATTTCCTCAAGTCTATACACACACACACACACACACACACACACACACACACACACACACACACACACACACACACACACACACACACACACACACACACACACACACACACACACACACCACACACACACACAGTCTCAAATAGGCACTGACGCTCATACACATGCTGACACACTGACACGCGCAGTCTCAAGGCTTCTCAGTGTTATTCTCACTTTGGTGGGCTTGCTTGTTCTATTTCTCACATACATCGCTGTGTGACAGGGTGTGACTGGCAGCTGTTGCTGGTGTTTCTATTAGTGCTGTGGAGGTAAAGTAGGAAGCAGTCTGGGGGGAGGGGCTTGATCCCCTGGATGACTGCAGCATGTATGGTGCCCAACACTCGGACAGTACTCTGGTCAGCAGCCCACTCTAAGGTCAGTTGCTGTACTTTGGATCCATTCATCACAACCAACTCCATCAACCAGTCTGTTCTCTTGTGTTCTCAACTGCTCTTTTTTATGTCTAACTGTTGTTTAGCTAGATGAATTTGACTACTGCATAACACATTCACCCTGGGAGTTAATTAAGATTCTTTACCCTCTATTCTCTCTTTTTAAATGGATTGACTTTGAGTTTTATACAGAACTTGTTTCTGAGTGGGAGTGGAGATGTATTGGTGTGGTCACACCTATTGATCCAGTTGTTTATGGCGGAGGTGGAATAGCTGAGTCAATCTGGGTCCTCTCTGTGATCAGATGCTGAATGGAGGTTCTGTCTCATTCTTATGCAGGACAGTAGGTTAATACAACACTACGTGTATTTCCTGTTGAGAGAAGTGGTGTAGTGGATGGTAAACTCAAGTAAACACAGGTTACCCACGTTATGTTCTTTGCTTGACGGTTTACCCACCTTATGCAGAAAAATCCATTGAAAGTATAGGGACCATTACTTTTTTCACCGCGTCCGGCAATCAGAGTTTACACACCTTTTTTTTACCTCTACATCACTGGTGGAGAGGAGGAGAGGCATTTAGAAAATATTTCACAAATTCCTCAATGACATCAAAGCCTGTTGATATTTTCGAGCATTTGTATTTCTTAATATGCATTACACATGCTTTGATTATATGTAAAAGCAAAGGATGGTCCCTTTCTTTCCAATGAGTGACATTTACTGTAACATTACCACAACACTCCAACCAAACTGCTGTGCAATAAGGATGTGTGTGTGTGTGTGTGTGTGTGTGTGTGTGTGTGTGTGTGTGTGTGTGTGTGTGTGGTGTGTGTGTGTGTGTGTGTGTGTGTGTGTGTGTGTGTGTGTGTGTGTGTGTGTGTGTGTGTGTGTGTGTGTGTGTGTGTGTGTGTGTGTGTGTGTGTGTGTGTGTGTATGTGTGTGTGTGAGCATGTGTATGCCTTCTCAGCCCTCCTGTGTGAGACATGAAGGAGTTTTTCTTCAGCTTTAGAGTGAATCTGTAAAGGTTTTCCTCAGAGAGCATCAGTCAGCATAAATGTTCCCTCTGTCACTCCGCTGCTGTGGGATGGAAGACTGGCAGGCACATTGGAATTGACTTGACTTGCCCTCTTTACTTCTTGTGGCTCTGGATGATGGGATTAGCTGGCACCAATGTATTACTTTGTTATTCTGGAGATGACTGTTCTCTGTAACCATGCCCCCAAGAGTGCCTTTTGCCAAGCAAACTAAAATTGTACTATAGCAATGAGCAGTCTTGCTTTCTCCCTGATAAACTTAGACTTAGATCGCTCTTTCATCAACAATAGTCTATACATACCGTTATACAGTTAACAATCGCTTAGGAGACGATTGGAGTTTGGATACTTTCCAAGGTGAAAAACCTCACCTGTCAGATTCCTATGCATGCCTTAGTTCTTTCAGGAAGTTAGCGTTATCTCTACATATTGACATCTACATCAATACATTTATGGGATAAATTGTGATTCTCTGAAAATGTGGTTGCTTCAGCACAGATGTCTGTTGTGCTTTTCAATAAAAATCTCTTAAATTCCCATTGATTTTACTCCAATCCAACCCTCAATATATGCCAGACTGTCCAACCACTCCCCCAACACGTAAAAGCCCAGTGCAGTCAAAAAAATGATAATTCTGTGTTTTGTATCATATTGTAAGACAGCTGATGAAATGAAAACTCTATAAAAGTGGTGAAAAATTATATCAGTGTTATTTCCTGATAGTTGCTGGTTGAAAATTCAATCTACACAGGCCCTTCTAATCAACAGGTTTTGGCCTGCCTGGTGTATATGTTCATATAGACCAACAACAATGAGAGTTCCAAACCTCTCTGGCAATAACATTTCGTTTTCAGATTACATATCCCTCCCCCTCCCCACTCAGATCACTCCCAGACAATGCTAGCAAAATTCTTGCTTGAGAAATAGTTTTAAAAAAACAACATTGTAATCAAAAACATTTACATCAAGGTACTTAATTGTTACCCAGAAATTATTTGATATTGAAAGAAAAATGAATGCATTGGGCCTTAAAGTCAATTCCTGGAGTAGTGTATCTACTTTTTGTTGTTGCCTGTTTTGCATGTTATTTTGGCATTAATACGTGTCACATATCAGTTTGCAATCAATGTAAAAAAAAAAATTGGAGTTAATAAATCTGCATACAAACTTGAGTAAGTGAGCTCCAAAATGCAGGTGTTTCAGCCTAGCTCAGTGTTTTCTGTGGTAGTGGGTCAGCCAGCGGAAAATACGGAGCGTAGGGGTTGGTTATGTTCACTAGCTGCACCATGATTGGCTAAATGTTCTGTCACTCATGGGGACACAACATCACCGCAAAATCTACTGGTAGAGCTTGAAAATTCAAGCCCCTTGGGTGCTGCCATAGAGTTGCATTAGAAGTGCCCATTCAAGAAGGCTCAAGGTCATTGGGCCACAGATAAAATGACATCAAATCACGTTATATCTACATTTGCTTTGATTGGACTGATCATGTTAACAGATCAAGCTAGCAGTCATCATCATGCATCAAGTCAACAATCTACTGGCAAATCCTTGTCATATGAAGAGAAATAAGCAAAATAAGTATAAACATTAGCCTGCTATTCAGTGGAGTGGGTGTGTGGTGCAAGTCTGGGTTTAAGGGTGTCTTTTCCAAGCTTAAAATGATAAACATTCAACACTGGCCATGCTGTCAATAGAGCATGACTTCTGGGAACTTGGGAAAAAAATGAGCTCAGACTAGGAAAATGCATTTTAAAAGGTCATCCAACTCGGAATTGCAAGTCGGGAACTCGGCCTCTTTCTAGAGCTCTGACCTGAAGATCACTGACGTCATGATTCAACCTTGTTTTTTCAGAGTTCTCAGTTGTCTTGAAAGCATCATAATGCCATACTTTGATGACAAAGTTTGATGACTAAATATGCCCACAAAGGACCGCCGCGCCACTTTCCTGATAAAGTGAGCACAGACCAAAAAATGTATTGTATGCTGCTTCATAAATGATGTAATATCCCAGGGAGATATGCATACTGTAGCTAAGAAAGTAATACTAGGTGTATGTTGTGTAGTACGATGTTAGTAGCCCATGTGCCTCACCCAATAATTTGGTCAATTTTCCCCACATAATTTAGCCTACTATTCTGACTTGGTGGTGCACATGTAGCCTACAGCCTGTTTTAGACAAATGTCATATTAAGCGGAGCAGCACAGGGGAACCCAAGAGCAGACTCAGACCGGGAAACAGGGATGAATGAACCAAGATATTTATTGTAACACAGGGAGAGACGAAGTGCAGATCCAGGGAAGCTTGGATGAGTTGTAGGATACCAGATGTGAAGGCTGGAGTGAGCTGGGTTGGGACAGGGTAAACAGGTCTGGAGGGGAATCCAAGGGAGTGATGAGTTGAAGCCAGAACAGGGTAGCAGGGTGGTGAGATGTGGAACAGGAGGCAGGAACCAGAGTCAGAGTCAGAGCTGCAAAACTGCAGTGAGTGGAGAAACAGGGTCAGGCAAGGAAATAGACACAGCAGGATCTTAAATAACAACAAATAGCTAGAAGCATGACTGACTGAACGGAGATTACGATCTGGCAGAGTGGAAGTGGCAGGACTGAGTATTTGTAGAGGTTTTGATTATGGAACGGGTTGCAGCTGGTGGGGAACTGCTATGACTCCAGCACACCTGTCTCCAACCACACAATCACACACACAGAGAGAGAAGAAGAGGGAGAGGGAGAGAACTGGGGGAATGGCTGCAGGTCAAGGAGACACCGGATGTCCACTAGGGGGTGTAGCAGGAGCAGATGTGACATGTCATCATCAAATATTGTAAGAGCTTTCATTGTCTGCTTATATGCCTACTTTATTTATCCTACTGTTCTGACTTGGTGAACAGGGAGAATACTGTAAGAACGGCCCATGTTCTGAATTCTGTTGGTGTACATTTCAAAAGTGCTGAACAAATAGTTATATTGACTACATCAGTCCTAGCTCACTCATTAATGTCTTATTCGAAATTACGGATTGCCTCTTATCTACCCGTCGTCCTCTTATACCATAGTTTGTATATCTCAATTGTCCGTAAAAAAAGCACATTTGTTTGAGCAAGTCAGCCATATCAGCTATGTTTTTTAAAAGGCAGTAAATGAGAATGAACTGTTTCACTGCCAGACAAGGCTCCGCTGATAGCCAGGTGTGTAGTAGTGGTAAGAAGTTGGGACACATGTAGGGACTCTGCTGTTGGGACAGATTTATGTAGGCCTTCACAGTTTGTGGGCACCATTTCTCACCGTTATAGTGCAATTAATGTATTGTTTAGTGTTGTGTAGTGGCTTTACTGGCATGGATTTTTTTTCCCCCAACCAAGATTTACATGCCTAATGGTGGCGGGTAGCGAGACAGGAAGAATTGGCAGTCGGGGCAGACAGTCGGGGCAGACAGCCGTGCGGGCTTGCTGAGTAGTGAGTGTTGGCGAGGACTGGGTGGGCGTTGGAGAGGGTGGTGGGCGTTGTGTGGCGGTGGCAGTAACAGTGGCGGGAGCTGTGCTGGTGGGGCGGTGGATAATTCATACCCCTTGACTTACTCAACATTTTATTGTGTTACAGTCTAAATTCAAAATTCATTAAATTGATTTTTTCTCGCACTCATCTACACATAATACCCCATACTGACAAAGTGAAAACATGTTTTTAGACATTTTTGCAAATGTAAAACAAGTACAGAAATATCTAATTTACATAATTCTGGGTCTTTATGGGTACGTCTCTAAGAGCTTTTCACACCTGGATTGTGCAACATTTGCCCATTATTATTTTACAAAATTCTTCAAGCTATGTCAAATTAGTTGTTGATCATTGCTAGACAAACATTTTGAGGTCTGGCTATAACTCAGCCACTCAGGAAAATTCACTGTCTTCTTGGTAAACTCCATTTTAGATTAGGCCTTCTGTTTTAGATTATTGAAAGGTGAATTCATCTCCCAGTGTCTGGTGGAAAGAAAACTGAACCAGGTTTTCATCTAGGATTTTGCTTGTGCTTAGCACCATTCTGTTTAATTTTTATCCTGAAAACTCCCCAGTACTTAACTTCCCTGGGCTAGGGTGGGACGCGTCCTACTCTAGTCAACAGCCAGTGGAATCGCGTGGCGCGAAATACAAATACCACAAAAATGCTATAACTTCAATTTCTCAAACATATGACTATTTTACACCATTTTAAAGACAAGACTCTCATTAATGATTACAAGCATACCCATAACATCATGCAGCCACCACTATGCTTGAAAATATGGAGAGTGGTACTCAGTAATATGTTGGATTGGATTTGCTTCAAACATAAGACTTTGTATTCAGGACAAAAAGTGAATTGCTTTGCCACATTTTTTGCAGTATAACTTTAGTGGCTTGTTGCAAACAGGATGCATGTTTTGAAATGTTTTATTCTGTACAGGCTTCCTTCTTTTCACTCTGTCAATTAGGCTAGTATATTGGAGTAACTAGAATGTTGTTGATCCATCTTCAGTTTTCCATCACAGCCATTAAACTCTGTAACTGTTTTAAAATTACCATTGGCCTCATGGTGAAATCCTTGAGCGGTTTCCTTCCTCTCCGGGAACTGCGTTAGGAAGGGCGCCTGTATCTTTGTAGTGACTGGGGGTATTGATACACCATCCAAAGTGTAATTAATAACTTCACCATGTTCAAAGGGATATTCAATGTCTGGGGTACAGAGATAAGGTAGTCATTCAAAAATTCTGAAAACCCTATTGGTCCATGCAATTTATTATATGACTTGTTAAGCACATTGTTACTCCTGAACTTATTTAGGCTTGCCGTAACAAAGGGGTTGAATACTTATTGACTCAAGACATTTGAACTTTACATTTTTTTATAATTTGTAAAAATTTTCGAACAACATAATTCCCCTTTAACGTTATGGGGTATTGTGTGTAGGCCAGTCACAAAAAAATCTAAATGTAATGCATTTTAAAATGTAGAAAAAGTCAAGGGGTGTGAATACTTTCTGAAGGCACAAAATATAGGGAAACACACACATACTCTAACACACACCACCCCTGGTGATATCAACAGTGTTCTTCTCAGCTTAGGGTGGGTGGTGACCAGCTCTGTCCATCGCTGGGGGAGTGAGAGTTATAGCAGCCTGAGGGGTGTGTGTGTGTGTGTGTGTGTGTGTGTGTGTGTGTGTGTGTGTGTGTGTGTGTGTGTGTGTGTGTGTGTGTGTGTGTGTGTGTGTGTGTGTGTGTGTGTGTGTGTGTGTGTGTGTGTGTGTGTGTGTGTGTGTGTGTGTGTGTGTGTGTGTGCGTGCGTGTGTAAGTAAGTGTGTGTGTGTGCGGTAGTAAATAGGACATAGAGGAACAGCCCTCAGGGGTGTGAGGGAGGCGCTCCATGAGAATAAACCATATCTCTATGTTCCATCCTCAGAGAGAGAGAGATGAAACGTCTCCTGCTGGGAGTTTATACAGCATGTGTGTTTTTACAGCTATAGTGCACTGCCTCTGAACTGCACTGTTCGCACAATGTGCAGCGTATTTTTAGAACACTTGTGGGAGTTCATGTGCTTCTTGAATGAGACCAGTAAACTGGGTAATTTCAGTCCCGACCACATTACCAGCAATGTAATTAATATGTGTAGTAACTACAACGATCGCAAACTGTAGTTGGTGAGCAAGAGTTGGTCACCTGGAGTTGATAGAATAGGTGTTCTGGTTGGGATTCACTGTCTGAAGTTCTATTGACATCAGAGACTCCAGGCTGTCCAATCAAATCTGCATTGCTGTATTTGCAACGCAGCCTCCAAAGGATTACAGCATGTACACAGGCGAGAGAAAACATTCTCTGCCTGTATCTGTGTCAGGCGTTGGTTTGTTTGTGTGTATCAGAGCAGTCTGACTGCTAAGTCCTGACAACTCTTGACAGCAAGGCCTGACACACTGTCCACATTTCACTCTGATATGTACACACTTCACTCAATCTCTCTTTCTCTCTGCCCCCCCACTTCCTCCCTTTGTCTCCCTCTCTCTCTCACCTCCTCCCCTGTCTCTCTGTGGTTACAGTGATCTGACAGTGATGTCGTGTCAAGGCCCATCCCTCTCTCTGCGCCCCTTTCTTCCCCGTGAGGCCCATGTGACCTAGCCGTCGCCCAAACACAGGGGCCTGTGCCCGCTGCCGCTGGCGCCCACCCATGAATCCCAGCCCTGATCGCAGCAAAGAGTGCCTCCCCCCTAAGAAGAGGGAGTTCCGGGATGGCTCGGCCAACCAGCACCCTCTCCTGGACGAGTTCAAGCCACCCGCCACGCCCCCGAGGACCCGGCCCTCAAGCAGCTCAGGGAGGGGGGAGGGGGGCAGGGGGAGCAGTGAAGAGGCTTTGACGAACCGCCACAGCCTGCTACCCTCTATCCCACCCCCCCTCCCATCCCCGTGTATCCCCCTTCCTCTGCCATGGCACCTGGCCTACCCCTCCTCCGTCCCTTTTCTCTTCCTCAAAAACCAGGTAGGGGAGAGGGATGATCCTCTCCCCACCCCCTTCCCCCATCACTCCAGGTGGCTCCAAGGTGAAATCCTGCCACCCTCCCCCTCCTCTTCCTCCTTTAAGAGCCCCTTCCCCACTGACTCAAGAGACATGTGGTCCTATTTCAACACAGGCCGAAGGGACTACAGCTCCTCTCTTTTCTCCCCCTCTCACCTGTTCAGCCAGCCCTCCCTCTACCCCCGTGACCGCTCCCTGACTGAGGGCAGACACAGGTACCTGGGCAAGAGGCCCAACGGGCTGGACGGGCCAGGCAGCAGGACTGCTTCTGCCTCTAGGGTGGCACCCCCCTCAGGAGAGTACAGGAACGAACCCAGCGGCAGTGCCAGGCTGGGCGGCAACCCCCACGGTTCCCATGCCAACGGGAGACGGAGACACCAGGAGGTTCCCACAGGGCGTTTAGAGCTGTTTGCAGGTTTCCAAGCGCCACCTCCGGAGGGCCCTGACTCACATTCCTCTCTGCAGGACAGGGATCCCCGTGGGACGCCAAAGGCTGGGACCTCCACCCTGATCCCCACCAGTCCCCAGCCCCATGGGGCAGAGACCCGGGCAGGGAGAGGGGAGCTGCTGGACCCCCTTGGGGGCTCTGTGGCGGAGGCTCATGTCTACTACTCACTGGCTTCTGTTTACTCCACCCTGCAGCCCAGCCAGCTCAGTCCCCAGGCCCAGGCTCAGCGCTACCCGCTGTACAGCCCCTCAGGCAGCTCTCTGTATGGCTTGCACACAATGAGGAACTCACAGCACTCAACCCAGGGGCAGCCCAACAGTCACAGCACAGAGAAAGACAGAGAACGAGATAGACAACAAGAACAAGAGCGAGAAAGAGAGCATGAAGGAGACAGAGACATCAGAGAGATAGACAATAAAAGAGACAGAGATAAAGACAGCAGAGAGCTCTCTCCTGGGCAGCACTACTCGCGTCCCCTTGCCTCCCCCTTCCTTCCCCACATGACCGCCTCACCCCCTGCCCCCAACCACATCCCCCCAGCGCTCCTACCTCACTTTGCCAAGGGTTCTCTGATTGAGCTGGTGGGGGGTCGTTTGAAGCGTGTGGAAGAGCTGAGGACGGAGGACTTCCTGAGGAGTGCTGACACCTCCCCAGAGTTCCACCTGAGCACCTGCACCGTGTTGCTTATCGCCCCCAGCAACAAACACGGCTTCAACCACCTGCAGGTCCTTCTCACAGACCGCAACACTCAGGTCAGGAGCTCATCGATCCTCTATATTTCTATCTGAATCATTGCTAGACAATAAATTCTATTTATTTATAAAAGGCACTGGTCATTCACTAGTAAAGCGAACGTTTTTAATCTGCTCTACTCACGTAATGTAAACATATGACAAATTTCCTTTCAACAACAATAGTTGAAATCATTAATTGAAATTACTATCCTTAGTAAAAACTATGTAGATGCCAGCACAGTTGTGAATATGTTGTTGTTCTGTGCATGTAGGAGTTACTGACGGTTCTGGTGGAGTACCCGTTCTTCGTGCGTGACCGCGGCTGGTCTTCCTGCTGTCCCCAGAGAACTGCCCAGCTCTACGGCCTGTCCTGCCGCCAGCTCAGCGAGGGAGACATCTGCTTGGCCCTCACCCCCTTACACACAGGCACAGCCCCCCGAGGCCACAGGACACACACCCGGGCCAGGGCCAGGGCCAGCACACACAGGGAGGATATGCCCCCTCCTCTCCCTCCTCCTCCCCTTAGTCATCCATCTCCTGCTCTCGTCCCTCCTCCTCTCCCTCCTCCCCCTGCAGACCCCCCCACCCAGGAGCAGCCATGCCCACGCAAGAGGCGATGGTCAGCCCCCGACCTCCTCCCTCCCACCGGAACTACTGGGATTGACAAGACCACCGATTTACCTCACGGCTCCAAGCAGAGGAAGTGGCAGTAGAGCGCACACGCAAGCACAAATACACCCTCCTTGTGTGAGACCACGAGGCAGGGTTGCAGGGAAGGACAAAGAACAGGCAACTTTAAGGATGTCCACACTGCTGCCCAAAGCATGAGCCCATACCCCTCCTTCTTCATCCCTCTTTTCCCATCTCCCAATTTCTGCTTAACACACCTCAGACAGGGGCAACAGTCTGAGGGGCAACAGTCTGAGGGGCAGCGGTCTGAGGGGCAGCGGTCTGAGGGGCAGCGGTCTGAGGGGCAGCAGTCTGAGCTTCACATTGACAGTATGAGATGTTTAGTGAGAATCAAGCACTTGTTTGTGTTCACTCTGTTTTCATAATGGTTGTCCCACACCCTTACATACTGACAGTGTTTTCTGCAGGGTATCGATTTTCAATCAGTATGAAAGTAAACTGTATTAAAGAAGTCTATCACAGATACTGTATATACAGTGCCCTCGGTAATTATTGGGAAAGCGACAATTTTGTTGTTGTTTTGGCTCTGTACTCCAGCACTTTGCATATGAAATGATACAATGACTATGAGGTTAAAGTGCAGACTGCCGCTTTAATTTGAGAGCATTTTAATCCATACCAGGTGAACCGTTTAGAAATTACTGCGCTTTTTGTACATAGTCCCACCATTTTAGGGGACCAAAAGTATATATTCACTTATATGCATTAATGTAGTCAAAGGTTTAGTATTTGGTCCCATATTCCTTGCACGCATCAAGCTTGTGACTCTACAAACTTGTTGGCTGCATTTGCTGTTTGTGCCCAATAGAAATGAATGGTAAATAATGTATTGGGTCATTTTGGAGTAATTAAGAATAGAATATGTTTCTGAAAACTTCTACATTAATGTGGATGCTAACAAGATTACAGATAGTCCTGTATGAATCGTGAATAATAATGAGTGACGCACAAATATCATACCCCCAAGACATGCTAACCTCTCACTATTACAATAACAGAGGTTAGCATTTTATATCATACCCCAAGACATGCTAACCTCTCACTATTACAATAAGAGGTTAGCATTTTATATCATACCCACAAGACATGCTAACCTCTCACTATTACAATAACAGAGGTTAGCATTTTATATCATACCCCCAAGACATGCTAACCTCTCACTATTACAATAACAGAGGTTATCATTTTATATCATACCCACAAGACATGCTAACCTCTCACTATTACAATAACAGAGGTTAGCATTTTATATCATACCCCCAAGACATGCTAACCTCTCACTATTACAATAACAGAGGTTAGCATTTTATATCATACCCCCAAGACATGCTAACCTCTCACTATTACAATAACAGAGGTTAGCATTTTATATCATACCCCCAAGACATGCTAACCTCTCACTATTACAATAACAGAGGAGGTTAGCATTTTATTTGTATTTCTTTTTTAAGTCACAAGCTTGATGTACTCATTGCTTGTTAGGAATATGGGACCAAATAATAACTTTTGACTACTTTAATACACATATAAGTGAATTTGTCCCAATACTTTTGGTCGCCTAAAAAGGTGGGACTGTGTACAAAAAGTGCTGTCATTTCTATACGGTTCACCTGATATGGATGAAAATACTCTCAGATTAAAGCTGACAGTCTGCACTTACCTCACAGTCATTGTATCATTTCACATCCAAAGTTCTTGAGTACAGAGCCCCAAAAAATTACTATATATTACAATACAGATGTTCTATGCTAAACCGATTTAATGCAACCTCTCTGATTGTCACTTTCGCAATGTGTTCTCAGTTTTAAATCTTCTAGCTTCTCCTGAGCCGAAGTCTGTCAGCCGGTCGGTCGGTGGATCTGGGCAGGCAAGGTGAATGAAAGTATCAGCATCTCTTCGCCTTTTTACTATTCTCGTTATCGGCGGATCATGTCAATCGCTTGTTCGCCAAGGCATTGCCCTCGTTCTTAACAATGTCTCAGCAAAGGGAAAAACACTAATGAAAATTTCGTAACAGACAGTCCCTTCCCACACAGACGGGTCTGTGTCACCTCGCCTCGAAACTGAGTGTTTTTCCATTTTTTTAAAATTGTAGAAATATTAAAAAAAGGCTAGATAGAGGGAGAGTAATGGTGCTAATAACAGGTTGGAACACGATGCTTTGTGAACAGACATTTGACCCCTCTGTACTGTAGGGCGGCAGGTAGCCTAGCAGTTAGAGCGTTGAGCCAGGACCTGAAAGGTTCGAAAGTCGCTGGTTTGAATACCTGAGCTGTTAAGGTGAAAAATCTGCCAGTGTGCCCTTAACCCTAATTCTCTCCAAGGACGCTGTACTACTATGGTTGACCCTGTAAAACACATTTCACTGCACCTACTCGGTGTATGTGAACATAAAACATATTTATTTATTTTACTGTACTCTGTACCCCTTCTGTTCCCCTTTCTTTTCTCCATGTACTGTATGTGTTCGAGCGCAGGGAAAAATGATTGAAAGTATTTTAAAGCTCCAATACGGGTATCTTTTTCAGCACACTCTTTCACTTTAGTTTTTGAACTTTTTTTTGTTCATTTGTTTTTCAAAAACCTTAGCTGTTTTTTTTTCTTTGTAAATGTTATAGCTATAAAAATGTTATATTTTTTTAATTGTGTGTCTGTTATATAATGTTTGCTAGAAATAATAGTAATAAAAAAGCTTTATAGATTTATACTGAATGAGGTGAATTTCTTCCCATATAAGATGTTGATTTGCTTCATGTCATTGGAAAGAGAGAATATCCAATACTCCCATATTATGGTATATCATTATAATTCCATCTTTCCTGTAGACCCATAGTAATCAAAACATTCCCATTAAACTATGGGAGCAGTCAAGCAGGGGGTTGAAACCAAAATCATTTTCCAATTGTTTTGCTCTGAATAAAACCATTCTTTTTTCTGAACAGAACCATTCTAGATCACTTTCGTTCATGGTTCTTTTCCATGTTTCAGTTCTGTTCCCTGAACCGGTTCCAACCCCTGGTGTGCACTAATACTACTAATAATTGATGTCATAGCCAACACTTTAGTTCCAACACGACAAGAGAAACGGTTATTATTTAAATCATTTTTTATTATTTTTTATTATTAATTTGATCTGTAATCAGGTCTATACATCTGTGATAGGTTCAAACGTCACATTATGGACATGAAACCATTTATATGTTTACTAGACTGGCTGTACATACAGTGCATTCAGAAAGTATTCAGACCCCTTGACTTTTTCCACATTTTGTTACGTTACAGCCTTATTATAAAATGTATTAAATCTTTTTTCTCATCAATCTACACACAATATCCCATAATGAGAAAGCAAAAACAGGTTTTTAGAAGTTTTGGCATATTTATATACAATAAAAACTGAAATATCACATTTACATAAGTATTCAGACCCTTCACTCAGTACTTTGTTGAAGTACCTTTGGCAGCGATTACAGCCTCGAGTCTTCTTGGGTATGACACCACAAGCTTGGCACATCTGTATTTGGGGAGTTTCTCCCATTCTTCTCTGCAGATCCTCTTCATCTTTGCCTCATCCTGACTAGTCTCCCATGCCCTGCGCTAAAAAACCTCTCCACATCATGATGCTGCCACCACCATGCTTCACCGTAGGGATGGTGCCAGGTTTCCTCCAGACGTGATGCTTGGAATTCAGGCCAAAGAGTTCAATTTTGGTTTCATCAGACCAGAGAATCTTGAATATCATGGTCTGAGAGTGCTTTAGGTGCCTTTTGGCAAACTCCAAGCGGGCTGTCATGTGCCTTTTACTGAGGAGTGGCTTCCGTCGGACCACTGTACCTTCGGGCCTGATTGGTGGAGTGCGGCAGAGATGGTTGTCCTTCAGGAAGGTTCTCCCATCTCCACAGAGGACCTCTGGAGCTCTGTCAGAGTGACCATCGGGTTCTTGGTCACCTCCCTGACCAAGGCCCTTCTCCCCCGATTGCTCAGTTTGGCCAGACGGCCAGCTCTAGGAAGAGTCTTGGTGGTTCCAAACTTCTTCCATTTAATAATGATGGAGGCCACTTTGTTCTTGGGGACCTTCAATGCTGCAGAACTTTTTTGGTACCCTTCCCCAGATCTGTGCCTCGACACAATCCTGTCTTGGAGCTCTAAATTCCTTTGACCTCATGGCTTGGTTTTTGCTCTGGCATGCACTGTCAACTGTGAGATCTTATATAGACAGGTGTGTGCCTTTCCAAATCTTGTCCAATCAATTGAATTTACCACAGTTGGACTACAGTTCTACAATAAAGTTGTAGAAAAATCTCAAGGATGATCAATGGAAACAGGATGCACCTGAGCTCAATTTCAAGTCTCATAGCAAAGGGTCTGAATACTTATGTACATAAGGTGTTTCTGTCATTATGGGGTATTGTGTGTAGATTGATGAGGGATAAAAATGATGTTATACATTTTTTAATAACGCTGTAACGTAACAAAATGTCAAAAAAGTCAAGGGGTCTGAATACTTTCCAAACACACTGTACATTTCATTCACAAGTTGATTATGAGGTAAATTGACGTTTTTCACATTGTACAATATATTGTAAAAAAAATGCTTAAACAATGCATTGATAAAAACATAATGACAAAAGATGTCAAACATATACTGGCAAAATGATGAATTCTCTGTAGATTACAGTGCTGGAGGAATGTAACCAATCTCAAATTCATAGACAGCGCTATTGATGCGAGGACTGACCATCCATGATATCAAAATTATAGGTTTAACCATGTTTTGAGGCTATACAGTGTTTGTTTACATTTACTTTGTTTACAAACATTGGAGTAAAACAAGCTTATATTTTGTTGAACTAACCTCATGAGACATTAATAAGTTATATTCTTCAATAATCTTTGGGTTCATATCCTACTTTTTTCTAGATTTTCTTTAATGGATGTAGCAACTGCAGATTATCCCTTTAAGAAAACTATGTGACAAATATCTGTTCCAAGCATACTTGCTCCTATCTTTGTGGTATCATATTGTTCACTGTGCTCTTAAGGTTGAGGTATATGTTTCTTTCCACAGGTCATACACTAAGCCTACACTGGCCGTGTCTTGAGTCTCCACTCACCCCTCATCATGGCTGGCTAAACTGGGACAGGAGGGGCCACCAGGGAGGACTGGTGATGTTCCCCAGGGGTTACTCAGAGGGGTGTCCTGGGTTCCTTACCGCTGGGGCAGGGGGTGTGGCTGACCCTGTCCCTCTTCCCCCATGGTGTTGTGTGTGTGAAGGCGTGGTCTCCCCTCTGTCCCCATCCTCGGGCACCTATGCAGTAGGTTGACAGCAAACAGGGGCACCACCTGCACACGAAGACACACAGACAGGAAGACATTGTCACTGACTATGACTACGAGGACCTCTACTGGTAGCTGGAATACCTGCGGTTTACTGCTCGGCTGGCAGGGAAAGACCTGGATTACTATATAACAATAGAAGATTCAGCAAAGGTTCAATTGCTGTATGTAGCACAGGAATTCCCTAATCCACAGTGACTCCTGACCCCATCCCATTAGCCACCTGTGCAATGATCAGTTTCCTGGTTTTCAGTTGGCTGGCATCAGGAAACTCCTCCCCAAAGCAGAGGTCAATCTCATAGCGAGGTTTGGGTCCCGCCCCCTGGATATAGTCCTGGAGCTCTGTGGAGAGATACGGGAAGGGATGGAGAGAGAGAGGGGAAGGGATGGAGAGAGAGATAA
Organism: Salmo salar; assembly: GCF_965601325.2. NCBI lineage: Eukaryota > Metazoa > Chordata > Actinopteri > Salmoniformes > Salmonidae > Salmo > Salmo salar. The sequence continues at coordinate 25,680,644 of NC_138303.1, read as the reverse complement.
GGAGAGGGATGGAGAGAAAGATAAGGAGAGGAATGGAGAGAGAGAAGGGGATGGAGAGAGAGAGAAGGGGAGGGATGGAGAGAGAAGGGGAGGGATGGAGAGAGAGATAAGGAGAGGGATGAGAGAAAGATAAGGAGAGGAATGGAGAGAGAGAAGGGGATGAGAGAGAGAGAAGGGGAGGGATGGAGAGAGAGAAGGGGAGGGATGAGAGAGAGATAAGGAGAGGAATGGAGGAACAGAAGGGGAGGGATGGAGAGAGAGATAAGGAGAGGAATGGAGAGACAGAAGGGGAGGGATGGAGAGAGAGATAAGGAGAGGAACGGAGAGAGAGAAGGGGATGGAGAGAGAGAGAGAAGGGGAGGGATGGAGAGAGAGAAGGGGAGGGATGGAGAGAGAGAAGGGGAGAGATGGAGAGAGATAAGGAGAGGAATGGAGGAACAGAAGGGGAGGGATGGAGAGAGAGATAAGGAGAGGAATGGAGAGAGAAGGGGAAGGATTTAGAGAGAGAAGGGGAGGGATGAAGGGACAGAAGGGGAGGGATGGATAGAGAGATAAGGAGAGGGATCAGAGAAAGCAGGGGAGGGATGGAGAGAGAGAAGGGGAGGGATGGAGAGAGAGATAAGGAGAGGGATCAGAGAAAGCAGGGGAGGGATGGAGAGAGAGAAGAGGCGGGATGGAGAGAGAGAAGGGGAAGGATGGAGAGAGAGATAAGAGGAGGGATGGAGAGAGAGAAGGGGAGGGATGGAGGGACAGAAGGGGAGGGATGGAGAGAGAGATAATGAGAGGGATGGAGAGAGAGAAGTAGAGAGATAGAGAGAGAGAGAGAGAGAGAGAGAGAGAGAGAGAGAGAGAGAGAGAGAAGGAGAGGAATGGAGGGACGGAGGGATAGAAGGGGAGGGATGGAGAGAGAGAAGGAGAGGGATGGAAGGACAGAAGGGGAGGGATGGAGAGAGATAAAGAGAGCAATGGAGGGACAGAAGGGGAGGGATGGAGAGAGATAAGGAGAGCAATGGAGGGACAGAAGGGGAGGGATGGAGAGAGATAAAGAGAGCAATGGAGGGACAGAAGGGGAGGGATGGAGAGAGATAAGGAGAGCAATGGAGGGACAGAAGGGGAGGGATGGAGAGAGATAAAGAGAGCAATGGAGGGACAGAAGGGTGGGGATGGAGAGAGAGAAGGAGAGGGATGGAGGGACAGAAGGGGAGGGATGGAGAGAGATAAGGAGAGCAATGGAGGGACAGAAGGGGAGGGATGGAGAGAGAGATAAAGAGAGGGATGGGTAGGGAGCTAGCGCCACCATCTCACCATGTCACATCTGTTTGCTACACAAAAGTTGCTTTAGTAAGGCCCCTACCCTTCAGAAATATAGGTGTGTCCAGCAGCTTGCAGGTCCTCTCCCTGTCCAGTTTGTTGGGCCTGTCTGTGTGTTGGGCCAGAGGGCCACTCCAGTACACCCTGCCCTGGCAGAACCTCTTGATAAACACCCCGTCTGGAGCAACCCACACCAGGACGCCCCTCTCCAGGTGGGGCAGCAGGCGGCCCATGGCCTCAGCGATGCCCGGGGGCAGAGGGATGACCCCTGGAGGGGGGAAGGGGACCTGTTGGGCTGTGCAGGGTCCATAGATCCTCTCGTTCCCCAGGGGCACCTGACCCTGCAGGAGGAAACAGCCGTCTGGGGTGCTGGTGGTCACATCCACTACTAGCTGGCCCTGGTAGAACAGACACACCCGCACACGCAAGTCTGGACACACACACACCGATGCAAGCAAACACACACACACACACACTAATGAATCAATCAAGCATCAACCACCCAGGTAGAAGAGAAAACTGCGGGAAGAAGTATTTATTTTGTTCTGATTTTTCAGGGAGTGCTGTAGCAGCACCCCTACTTCCCGTGGCTGTGCTAGCACTACTGATACCCTCCAGGCTCTAGTTTGAATGATACTGCAGTGTATGGGTTGTCTTACCAGAGATCTGTGGTGTAGGGACGACTATGGAGAGAGGAGCAGAGCCGTCCCTCTGAGGAGTCCCTGTGTTGGACCAGTAGTACACATGGTCCCCTGCCAAGCCCTCTAGAGGAGAGAGAACGCACACAAATATCTGACTCAACATTGTTCAGTTATTCAGATACCAGTCACAAGTACATGGAGGATGATACTGACCTCTGGAGTTGACCCTTCCATCCCTGGCCTCTGATTCACTATTGCAGCCAAACTGAGGGGACACACATATTTACAGCAAATAATCTGACTTGTAGAACATTCTGTGCAAATGTGCAAAACTTCATTCATATGTAAATGTAAGTTATTGCAACCATTGTCCTCTAGATGGCAGCAACTATCCACCTGCTACACAGCATCTAAGAGAAAACCTGCCGTGTTACCTGTGGATGGTGTGTGACAATGTTCCTCAGTGGAACACTGGAGCGGCTGGTCTGGATGATCACCCTACTCTCAGGCGGAGGAGATTCTGAGACAGAGGAGGAATAGAGAGTAAATAATCACACGTTTAACCCATAAAGGGCTCTGAGTTCTCTACACCAGAGCTTCATGAGGAGACTGAACATTGTGGCTACTGGTACCTGAGTCTCTGCCTGTCTCTGGCTCTGCCTGGATGTGGTAGACCTTGTAGGGCTCGGATACATCTAATTGGCTGCGCTCTGGGACTTCTTTGAAGTCTGTGCTCTTGTTGAAGGCACAGCGGAGACGAGTCTTCCAGGTGGTGGGATCTGCCTTGTCTCTCCCCTCCCGATACTTCCCCTTATACACTGCCCACGCCTGGTAGGGACACACACACATAAACACATGCACACACACACAAAGAAGGATATGAATGCCAAAAAAGAAACACAGAGTATGTTAATGGCTGATGAACATAGAGGAAGAGTAACACATGCACTGATATGCACATGGACATCCAAATCAATGCATTAATTAGGTCTATATCAAAAATATTGATCAATCTATTAAACAAAATTAGACTAGACACACTGACAATCTTGGGTGAAAAAAATGTATAGAAACAATATACATTCTAACCTTGAATAGTGCTGCATCTTCGTTCAGACTATAGTCCTGTTTTGCCGCGTGTTTCCATGGGATCCTGAACATAGTTTTGTCTTCGTTCTCCCAGGTGAGCCCTGCATACTTTCCACTGTCTATCTGCGCTATCAGCCACTCTCTCAAACGCATTTTCTTGACCGGCTCCTCCATCTTCAAAATACATATGAAACAAATAGGCTACTACCAAAAAATCTAAAAGTTGTAGTTGTACGTGTAGACCACAAGTAGACGTAATCACATGATCCCTCTTTGCACATAGACTATAACATGCTAATACAAAATGATTAATCAAAATAAATTCTTATCAAAATAAAACGTCTATGTTTCAGTTAGGCTATATCAATATTTTCCAGTATTCATTTCAGCACAACGAATATGACCATGGAAATGTCCCCAAGAAAGTAATCATCAAGCACTGTAGAAGTGCTCAGGGCGCCTTTTTAAATGAAAATGAAAGTAAAACGTGGGCTAAAGCAAAGATGATCTATGTGAGAGTACTTTCAGTTTCCGACTAGATTTGTAGGCTACATGCCATAGGCTCAGTTAGCGCCCAGAGTGCAGGGAGGTGAGATTACAAAAAATAAAACCATTTTATCCTAAATACATTAGTAGAATAAGTCATTTTAGCTTACCTATTCTTTTGTAAAACAAGACATTATATAGGCTTACAGTCCGTTCAGTTATGATCAAATATCGCATGCCATTATAGCATTTCGAAACAATTGATGTCATCTATTATCAGTTACCATCTGAAGTCATCTATTATCAGTTACCTATCAGCCTAGTTTATTTTCCTGAAGACTGAGTAGCCTAGGCAATGTCTTTCCCTTTCCCTTCCTCATGCGGTGGATGGATATTCATGCACCACAGTAATGCTCTTTCAGGATGAATAGCTAAACATCCGTTTATTTCATGAAGGGTTGTGAAAGTCCCAGGGCCACATAGGCCTACAGATCATTTCATAAATCATTAATATGATTGTAGCCCCCATCAAAATACCTACTAAAAAGACACAAAAAGAGAGAGGGAAGATATTTATCACGTTATTATGAAGTTATATTAATATATATATTTATCCTTTATTTAACTAGGCAAGTCAGTTAAGAACAAATTCTTATTTACAATGACGGCCTACCCCGGCCAAACCCGGACGATGCTGGGCCAATTGTGCGCCGCCCTATGAAACTCCCATTCACGGCCGGTTGTGATACAGTCTGGAATCGAACCAGGGTCTGTAGTGATGCCTCTAGCCCTGAGATGCAGTTCCTTAGACTCCTACACCACTCAGGAGCCCTATATATATATCATAGCTTGGTTGAAAGTAACTGAAAAACATTGAAATAGATTTTTAGCAATTAAAGGCTGTCCCGTAAGGAATTGTGCCTCTCTCTCTCCTCCCTCTCTATGTGGTGAGGTACAGAGATGAGAGGAGTGGAGAGAGTTTGACAGAAGAAACAAGGGGATTTCCCCTTCAATCAACACTGGAATAAATGTGTGTTGTTATTAGAGGGCACCCCCTGGGTATGTCATGTTCCTGCTCTCAGCCAGGCAATGCGCACGTTCTTTAAAAAATGTAGGTATGTGTGTGTTTGTGTGTGTGTGCGTGTGTTTGTGTGCGTGTGTGGGTGTGCGTGTGTGTGTGTGGGTGGGTGGGTGTGTGCGTGGGTGTGCGTGGGTGGGTGTGTGCGTGGGTGTGCGTGGGTGTGTGCGTGCGTGAGCGTGTGTGTGCCTGTGTGTGTGTACGTGTGAATAGTTGTGTTTCTCTGTCTGCTCTAGGTTTGGGTTCCTGTTCTTAACCACAGCAGTGACAATGAAGATTCATTTAGCCTCTGATGCAAAGGGGGAAAAACATCACGACAAGTCAGCACACAACATATATATGTTTGGAACAGAGATGGAGTGTTCCAACAAGGTAAAGATTTGTCATTGGCTGTCTCAGTATTCACATTCCTTAGACTCCCTAGTAGGCTCACCTTTATGTGTATCAGGTTGTGTTTCTACAGTATATTTATCATTTTATTTCAAAAGAGATAGGAAATCACCTTTAAAGGTCAACTCACACACGCACAGATGCACACACACACACACAATAACTGATTAGAATTACCTTACGCTAACACAATCTTCCGCTAGAACGACCAACACACACACGTATGCACGCATGCAGCCACACACACACACACATTCACAAACACACACACACACACTCCTAAACACACACACACATGCACACAGACATTGTATACTAAAATGACTCCTATTGGCTAAGATCTAACTCGCCCACATACTGAAACCTGATAAGAAATTCCATGTGAAAGTGAAAGTTAAGAGGATTGTTCTGGAAAGGCTTTCTAGCTTCTGCTCCTTTTACTACCAGCAATGAAAAAATAACAAGCAGTACTTTTCATCAGACCAACTGGTAGAAATAGAGTCCATGTCATTGTCTGGCCAGCCGAAAGTACAAGAACCAGGACCATATTACACACAGTACCAGTCAAACGTCTGGACACACCTACTCATTCCAGGGGTTTTTCTTTATTTTAACTAGTTTCTACATTGTAGAATAATAGTGTCACAACGTCCACAGAAGGTGGCGCCTCTCCCCGGTCGGGCGGTGCTCGGCGGTCATTGTCGCCGGCCTACTAGCTGCCACCGATCCATGTTTCTGTGTCTTTTGGTTATGTCTGTTTAGTTCTGCACCTGTTCCTTGTTAGTCATTAGTGGGGGGTATTTAATTTGTCTGTTTCGTTTGGGGATTCGTGCGGGATTGTTGCTTGTCATGTTTTATGTGGTAGTCAGGATTTTCTTATGTTCTGCTACGCCGCGTATTTTGTTAGGCATTAGGGTTGCCGGGCTGCGCCCCGTCTGTTTGGATTTTGGAGCTGTCCTCCTGTCTATTTTGACTGTGCACCCTGCCTTGTTGCGGCATATTTCTCTGTGGATTCTTAAACGTCTGTTCAACGGACCTCAGTCTCCTGCGCTTGACTCTACCCCTTTCCTGCTATCTAAGGATATCGTGACAGAATCCCGCACCCGTACCAGATGGAGTCAGCAGGAGCAGAAACGCCGTCCATGGCGGAACAGGTGTCTCAACATGCCAGCCTCCTCCACCGCCTGGGCACGGCCATGGATCAGATGCTAGCCCGTTTGGAGAGCTGGGAGAGAGGTGCTCCCCCACCACATCAGCACCGGTTCACCACCTTGCGTCCCTACCGGCACCCACAGAACCCAGCTCGAGTGGGATCAGGATCACGCCTCCCAGGGAGTTCGATGGGGCGGCCGCTGGGTGCAAGGGGTTTCTACTCCAGTTAGATCTGTACCTGGCGACCGTCCGCCCCTCTCCCTCTGATGAGGAGAGGGTGAGCGTCCTCGTCTCGTGTCTCACGGGTAGAGCCCTAGAATGGGCCAACGCAGTCTGGGAGGGCCCAGACTCGGCTAGGGGCGACTACCCGGAGTTCACCCGCCGCTTCCAGGCGGTATTCGATCATCCCCCGGAGGGCAAGGCGGCGGGTGAGCGATTATTCCACCTGAGACAGGAGACGAGGAGCGCTCAGGACTTTGCCGTGGAATTCCGGACTCTCGCCGCAGGATCGGGGTGGAATGAGCGGGCCCTGATTGACCACTACAGATGTAGTCTTCGAGAGGACGTCCGCCGGGAGCTGGCTTGTCGGGACAATACCACCAACCTGGACCAGCTCATAGATTTGTCCATCAGGCTGGACAACCTGCTGGCTGCCCTGGTGCGTTCCAGTCGGGGCCTGTTTGTTCCACCTCCCAGCCCTCCTGCTCCAACCAACGCCCATGGAGATAGGAGGGACTGCAGCTAGGTGGACCGGAGGGGGGGGGCCTCTCCTGCACCCACTGTGGTCGTAGAGGACACACTGCGGACCGGTGCTGGAGAGGTCCACCCGGGAGTTCAGATGGCAGACAGAGCACCAGGTCGACCCCCCAGGTGAGTCAGCACCAGCCACACCCAGAGCCCCCTGTCGACCACATGTACACCTCAGTTTGTTTTCCTGAGTTTTCCCCTCACCTCCAGCATAAGGCACTAGTCGATTCAGGTGCAGCTGGGAGTTTTATGGACCGTTGGGTCACCAAAAGTTAGGGATTCCCCTGGTTCAGCTGGACCACCCCTTCCCCGTGCATGCCCTAGATAGTCGACCACTAGGATCCGGCCAAGTGAGGGAGGTCACAGTACCACTGGTCATGGTGACGCGGGGGGGGGGGGGGCATGAGGAACATATCAGCCTGTTCCTCATTGATTCCCTGGCGTTTCCTGTGGTACTGGGAATTCCCTGGCTAGCCACTCACAACCCTAAGATTTCGTGGAGGCAGAGGGCTCTTAAGGGGTGATCGAGGGAGTGCTCAGGCAGGTGTATAGGAGTTTCCATCAGTGCGACCACGGTGGAAAGTCCAGACCCGGTCTCCACCGTGCACATTCCCTCAGAATATGCCGATTTGGCTATCGCCTTCAGTAAAACGAAGGCGACTCAATTACCCCCTCATCGATGAGGGGATTGTGCGATAAACCTCCAGGCTGACGCGGCCCTTCCTAGGAGTCACGTGTATCCTCTGTCTCAGGAGGAGACAGCGGCTATGGAGACACACGTCACTGAGTCCTTGAGACAGGGATACATTCGGCCATCCAAGTCACCCGTCTCCTCGAGCTTCTTTTTTGTGAAGAAGAAGGAGGGAGGTCTGCGCTCGTGCATTGACTATAGAGGTCTAAATTCCATCACGGTGGGTTTCAGTTACCCGCTACCTCTCATCGCTACGGCAGTGGAGTCATTTCACGGGGCGCGCTTCTTCACAAAACTAGATCTCAGGAGCGCGTATAACCTGGTGCGTATCCGAGCTGGAGGTGAGTGGAAAACCGCATTTAGTACCACATCTGGCCATTATGAGTACCTCGTCATGCCGTATGGGTTAAGAATGCTCCCGCCGTCTTCCAATCCTTTGTGGACGAGGTTCTCAGAGACCTGCTCGGTCAGGGTGTGGTGGTGTACATCGATGACATTTTGATCTACTCCGCCACACGCACTGCGCATGTGTCTCTGGTGCGTAAAGTGCTTGGGCGGCTGCTGGAGCATGACCTGTACGTCAAGGCTGAGAAATATGAGTTCTCCAAACGAGCCGTCTCTTTTCTGGGGTATCGAATTTCCACCATAGGGATGGTGATGGAATGTGACCGCATTACGGCCGTGCGTAATTGGCCGACTCCAACCACGGTGAAGGAGGTGCAGCGGTTCTTGGGGTTTGCCAATTACTACAGGAGGTTTATCCGGGGCTTTGGTCAGGTGGCGGCTCCCATCACCTCACTGATGAAGGGGGGTCCGGTGCAGCTGCGGTGGTCGGCAGAAGCGGACAGAGCCTTTCGTCATCTGAAGGCTCTGTTTACCGACGCCCCGGTGCTGGCGCATCCGGATCCCTCTTTGCCATTCATAGTGGAGGTGGACACGTCCGAAGCTGGGGTAGGAGCGGTGCTGTCGCAGCGTTCGGGCGCACCTCCGAAGCTTCGCCCCGGTGCGTTCTTTTCTAAGAAGCTGAGTCCGGCAGAGCGCAACTATGATGTGGGGGACAGGGAGTTGTTAGCCGTGGTCAAGGCCCTGAAGGTGTGGAGACATTGGCTTGAGGGGGCACGACACCCTTTCCTCATCTGGACTGATCACCGTAACCTGGAGTACATCCAGGCAGCGAGGAGACTTAACCCTCGTCAAGCCAGGTGGGCCATGTTTTTTACGAGGTTTCAATTCACCCTGTCGTACATTCCAGGTTCCTGGAACCTGAAGGCCGACGCACTGTCGCGTCTCCACGACACCGAGGAGCGGACCATTGATCCTACTCCCATACTCCCTGCCTCCTGTCTGATGGCACCAGTGGTCTGGGAGGTGAATGCGGACATCGAGCGGGCGGGGCAGTCAGAACCCACTCCACCTCAGTGTCCCGCGGGTCAGAAGTACGTCCCGCTCGGTGTTCGCGATCGTCTGATCCGGTGGTCGCACACTCTACCCTCCTCGGGTCATCCTGGTGTGGAACGGACGGTGCTAGGCCTGAAGGGGAAGTACTGGTGGCCCACTTTGGTTAAGGATGTTAGGCGCTATGTCTCTTCCTGTTCGGTGTGCGCCCAGTGTAAGGCTCCTTGGCACCTGCCTCAAGGGAAACTACAGCCCCTCCCCGTTCCACAGCGACCGTGGTTCCACCTGTCGGTGGATTTCCTCACGGATCTCCCGCCGTCTCAGGGGAACACCACGATCCTGGTCATTGTGGATCGGTTCTCGAAGTCCTGCCGTCTACTCCCTTTGCCCGGTCTTCCGACAGCCATACAGACCGCGGAGGCCCTGTTTACGCATGTCTTCCGGCACTACGGGGTGCCTGAGGACATCGTCTCTGATCGAGGTCCCCAGTTCACGTCCAGGGTGTGGAGGTCGTTTATGGAGAGGCTGGGGTCTCGGTCAGTTTGACCTCGGGTTTTCACCCCGAGAGTAATGGGCAGGTGGAACGTATTAACCAGGATGTGGGCAGGTTTCTGCGGTCCTATTGCCAGGACCGGCCAGGGGAGTGGGCGAGGTTCGTGCCATGGGCAGAACTCTCTGCGCCACTCCTCTACTAACCTGTCGCCCTTCCAGGTGGTGTTAGGTTACCAGCCGGTCCTGGTGCCATGGCATCAGAGCCAGACGGAGGCTCCTGCGGTGGAGGAATGGGTACAGCGCTCGAAGGAGACCTGGAGTGCCGTCCAGGAGTGCTTTAAACGAGCAGTAGGACGGCACAAGGAGAGCGCTGACCGCCGCCGCACTGAGGCCCCCGTGTTTAACCCGGGGGACAAAGTCTGGCTCTCGACCCGGAACCTGTCCCTCCGCCTGCCCTGCCGGAAGCTGGGTCCGCGATTTGTGGGGCCGTTCAAAGTCCTGAGGAGAATAAACAAGGTGTATTATAGGTTACAACTTCCTTCATATTACCGTATTAACCCCTCGTTTCATGTGTCTCTCCTCAGGCCGGTGGTAGCTGGTCCGCTGCAGGACGCTGAGGTGCGGGAGGTCCCTCCGCCCCCCCTGGACATCGGGGGGGTTCCGGCGTTCACAGTCCGGTCCATCTTGGGCTCCCGACGTCGGGTGGGGGGCCTGCAGTACCTTGTGGACTGGGAGGCGTACGGCCTGGAGGAGAGGTGCTGGGTCCCAGTGGGGGACATTCTGGATCCAGCCCTGCTGCAGGAATTCCACAGCCTCCATCCGGATCGCCCTGCGCCACGCCCTCCGGGTCGTCCCCGAGGCCGGCAAGTTTCTTCAAGTGCAGTTGCAAAATAAAGGGCTCCCTATTGGCGTTGGGGTCTAAGGCACTTCATCTCAGTGCTTGAGGCTTCACTAAAGACACCCTGGTTCAAATCCAGGCTGTACCACAACCGGTCATGTTTGGGAGTCCCATAGGGCGGTGTGAAATTGGCCCAGCATCGTCTGGGTTTGGCCGATGTAGGCCGTCATTGTAAATAAGAATTTGTTCCTAACTGACTTGGCTAGTTAAATAAAGGTTCAATAAAAAAAAAAATATATGATGAAATTGACTCTCATGAGCACCGCCACAAGAAAGGAAGACCCAGAGTTACCTCTGCTGAAGAGGATAAGTTCATTAGAGTTGCACCTCAGATTGCAGCCCAAATAAATGCTTCACAGAGTTCAAGTAACAGACACATCTCAACCTCAACTGTTCAGAGGAGACTGCGTGAATTAGGTCTTCATGGTCGAATTGCTGCAAAGAAACTACTACTAAAGGACACCAATAAGAAAAAGAGACTTGCTTCGATCAAGAAACACAAGAAATTGACATTTGACCAGTGAAAATCTGTCCTTTGGTCTGATGAGTCCAAATTTGAGATTTTTGGTTCCAACCGCCATGTCTTTGTGAGACACAGAGTAGGTGAATGGATGATCTCTGCATAAGTAGTTCCCACCGTGAAGCCTGGAGGAGGAGTTGTGATGGTGCTTTGCTGGTGACACTGTCAGTGATTTATTTAGAATTCAAGGCACACTTAACCAGCATGGCTACCACAGCATTCTGCAGCGATACGCCATCTTATCTGGTTTGCACTCAGTGGGACTATCATTTGTTTTTCAAAGGACAATGACCCAAAACACACTTCCGGGCTGTGCAAGGGCTATTTGACCAAGAAGGAGAGTGATGGAGTGCTGCATCAGATGACCTGGCCACCACAATCACCCGACCTCAACCCAATTGAGATGGTTTGAGATGAGTTGGACCGCAGAGTGAAGGAAAAGGATCCAACAAGTGCTCAGCATATGTGGGAACTCCTTCAAGACTGTTCGAAAAGCATTCCTCGTGAAGCTGGTTCAGAGAATGCCAAGAGTGAGCAAAGTTGTCATCAAGGCATAGGGTGGCTACTTTGAAGAATCTCAAATATAAAATATATTTTGATTTGTTTAACACTTTTTTTGGTTACTACATGATTATTTTCCTCATGACTTGTTTTGATGTCTTCACTATTATTCTACAATGTAGAAAATAGTAAAAATCTGGAAAAATCCTTGAATGAGCAGGTGTGTCCAAACTTTTGACTGGTACTGCACATATACAGTTGAAGTTGGAAGTTTACATACACCTTAGCCAAATACATTTAAACTCAGTCAGTTAGGATTACCACTTTATTTTAAGAATGTGAAATAATAATAATAGTAGAGGGAAGGATTTATTTCAGCTTTATTTCTTTCATCACATTCCCAGTGGGTCAGAAGTTTATATACATTCAATTAGTATCTGGTAGCATTGCCTTTAAATTGTTTAACCTGGGTCAAACTTTTCGGGTAGCCTTCCACAAGCTTCCCACAATAAGTTGGGTGAATTTTGGCCAATTCCTCCTGACAGAGCTGCTGTAACTGAGTCAGGTTTGTAGGCCTCCTTGCTCGCACACGCTTTTTCAGTTCTGCCCACACATTTTCTATAGGATTGAGGTCAGGGCTTTGTGATGGCCACCACAATACCTTGACTTTGATGTCCTTAAGCCATTTTGCCACAACTTTGGAAGTATGCTTGGGGTCATTGTCCATTTGGAAGACCCATTTGCAACCAAGCTTTAACTTCCTGATTGATGTCTTGAGATGTTGCTTCAATATATCCACATAAATTTCCTTCCTCATGATGCCATCCATTTTGTGAAGTGCACCAGTCCCTCCACAGCAAAGCTCCCCCACAACATGATGCTGCCACCCCATGCTTCACGGTTGGGATGGTGTTCTTCGGCTTGCAAGCATCCCTTTTTTTCCTCCAAACATAACAATGGTCATTATGACCAAACAGTTCTATTTTTGTTTCATCAGACCAGAGGACATTTCTCCAAAAAGTACGATCTTTGTCCCCATGTGCAGTTGCAAACTGTAGTCTGGCTTTTTTATGGAGGTTTTGGAGCAGTAGCTTCTTCCTTGCTGAGCGGCCTTTCAGGTTATGTCGATATAGGACTCGTTTTTTTGTGGATATAGATACTTTTGTATCTGTTTCCTCCAGCATCTTCACAAGGTCCTTTGCTGTTGTTCTGGGATTGATTTGCACTTTTCGCACCAAAGTACGTTAATCTCTACGAGACAGAACGCATCTCCTTCCTGAGCAGTATGATGGCTGCGTGGTCCCATGGTGTTTATACTTGCGTACTATTGTTTGTACAGATGAACGTGGTACCTTCAGGCGTTTGGAAATTGCTCCCAAGCATGAACCAGACTTGTGGAGGTCTACAATTTGTCTTGGCTGACGTCTTGGCTGATTTCTTTTGATTTTCCCATGATGTCAAGCAAAGATGCACTGAGTTTGAAGGTAGGCCTCGAAAAACATCCACAGCTCACCTCCAATTGACTCAAATTATGTCAATTAGCCTATCAGAAGCTTCTAAAGCCATGACATCATTTGCTGGAATTTGCCAAGCTGTTTAAAGGCACAGTCAACTTAGTGTATGTAAACTTCTGACCCACTGGAATTGTGATACAGTGAATTATAAGTGAAATAATCTGTCTGTAAACATTTGTTGGAAAAATGACTTTTGTCATGCAGAAAGTAGATGTCCTAACCGACTTGCCAAAACTATAGTTTGTTAACAAGAAATAGGTGGAGTGGTTGAAAAACTAGTTTTAATGACTCCAACCTAAGTGTATGTGAACTTCCGACTTCAACTGTATATAGTGTAGTGGACACGTGTGGGCATGTGTCCACTACATTTACAGTACCAGTCAAAAGTTTGGACACCTACTCTATTCAAGGGTTTTTCTTGATTTTTACTATTTTCCAAACTATGAAATAACACATATGGAATCATGTAGTAACCCAAATAGTTTAAAAAAAATCTTCAACTGCATTCTCTGAGTGGTTTGGAGGGGGAAAGTGCATGTGTGTGTGTGTGTGTGTGTGTGTGTGTGTGTGTGTGTGTGTGTGTGTGTGTGTGTGTGTGTGTGTGTGTGTGTGTGTGTGTGTGTGTGTGTGTGTGTGTGTGTGTGTGTTGGGGTGTGTGTGTGTGTGTGTGTGTGTATGGGGTTGTCAAGTGTCAGTCTCTGGGGGAAGCAAATAAACAGAACTGTTCATTCTCTTCATCAGTGTGATGAGGTAATATTGGAGCCTGTGGGGACATATAACAACGTGACACCAGGAGGAAGTCAGAGGGAGAGGTGGTGATGGATGGGTGGGCCATAGATATCCCTCATTCATTACTATAGGGGGTTGGTGCTTGGCTGTATTGCTGGGGGTCAGGTCTGGAGGGTTGATGAGGGCTGAAGACAGGCAGTGTTTGGGGTCAAGTTTGGGGGCAGGGAGCAGGGGGGCAGTAGGGGAATAAAGCTTCTGGGTGCAGAGAATTGAGGGCCACATTACCACTCTATTGACCCCTGACACCTGTTGTCTGAGGAATGGGGCTGAAGTACACCAGAGCTGAAATGGAAATGGTCCATTTCATTTAGTCCTTTTCTCCAGGTTGCTACAGGTTACTACGTGTAAATATTTTGACCTAGTGGAGGCTGAAACACTGAAACACTGTCCTGTTCTCCAGCCTCTTGGTATGAAACCGTGTTGCCCACACACATACGCTGAGTTTAGGAAGTCTGCGGGTGGCGAGGAGCACTAATCCCAGCCAGGCCATGTAATAAACAGGATGGGGAGAGGAGAGAGGGACGAGGCATGCGGAAAGAGAAGAGGGGGAGATGAGATGAGAAAGGGGTGAAGAGTGAGAGAGGAGGGGAGATGGGAGGGAAGATAAGAAGTGGTAGAGGAGAGAGGGAAGTGGCAAGGGGAAAGAGGATAGAGGGAAGAGGAGAGAGGAAAGAGAAGAGAGGGGCAGGCCCGACTCCAGGATGACATTTTAAATCCATCCTGGGGCACAACTAGTATTGCTTTAGAGCCCTAATAAAACAAGGTAGATTGGTCCTACTACTATTTACAAATGTCTCTGATATGTAGCCGTACACATTAACAACCGTCGTTTTATCGAATAACACAAAAAAGATATGCACCTCAATACCACATACCACAAGTGTATCTGAAATGCAGCCGTAGTTGCCGTAGGCCTACACATTTGCACCTACTGTACCAACACGCACAGATTAGCTCGGCAGAATGAGCACCACTAGTCTATTAAAGATTCTTCATAGCTTAAACTTCAGTAATTACAACTATAGGCTACATTCCTGTCAAATATGTGACACTACGCAACGAGTGTAACCAAGACCGCTTCTACAGGTTTGAAATATTTCATGTTGGGGAGAGTTTCACACACACACACACACACACACACACACACACACACACACACACACACACACACACACACACACACACACACACACACACACACACACACACACACACACACACACACACACAATAGCAAGAGAGCAGGGAGGGGGTGTTTTCATAGTATTGACATCACTTTTACAGTAGCCTATCACACAACTAATGTGTAATGCAAATGAATGATACAGAGTGAATGTTTCTACTTCTTTTAGTAGGCTACACACGGTATTGGTCCTACTACTGCGACATACAAAATGTACTCAAATGTAGGCCTATCTGAAATGCATCCATATACAGAACAACTGTCATTTTGCAAACAAGAAAGCATGTTGAGGAGAAGCCCCATGAAGACTGGACCATGGACAGAAGGCTACCGCCAGTCAGCGCAATGAAAGGATAACGTTAGATGCGCTGCCATTTTCAGCACCACCAGAGTGGACAGCCAGGACACCGCGAGCACTGCACTAGGGCTCACAACCATTAGGCTACATTGGTCATTGTCCCTAAACCCATCAAATAACTCAAAGCTGTATATCTATCAAGAGCAAAAAGACCGGCAAAAAGAAGAAGCCTAATAGCATTAAGAATCATAGATACATCTAAAAGATGCATTGAAGTAAAATGGCCTAAACTATACATTCAAAAATGAGCCAAACAACCAGTAGGTTTACATGAGGGAAAACATGAGGGAAAACATAAGGGAAAACCAATGAATAAATCATTCTGGAACGGCAGCCAGGGCCATAAAGGTTGTAGATTACCGTTTAGAGGAGTTGCAGCCTCCTCCATGCTGTTGAACCTCATGAGACGTTTCTGATTCCAAAATGTACTTGTCAGGTCCCTCTCAAATGCCATCTGGACAAGCTGGGCTTTTCATTGATGTAACATACTCTGTGTTCAAAGTCTGTGTTCACTGAATAGGTTCTTCAGGGTTTTTTTTGCACATTGCAGTAGATGCCCCAAAAATGTTAATCATGTTTCAGTGCCAACAGCACAGTCGTCATTGCTAACAAAGGCCCGCCGTGTCTTTGAAGAACACAGATGGGGTACATTTGTTGCTGCTGGCTGTGATTGGGATTTTATTTTGCAAGAATGTGCGAGCCACAATCAACTCTGCTTCCACTGGTTCAGGTGGTCAGGTGCTAGTGGCTGGGGTAATGGAGGTGCAGGTGCTTGTTGTAATGTTACCCTGGTTCTGCTGGTGCTAGGCCCTCTTCTCGATCATGTTGGTCAGCAGGCGGCGTGGGGGATGGGCGGGTATTACATTTGATGCTAGGCTCCTCAACCTCGGTGGTCAGGCCTGCAGACTGCTCGGTGAGCTTGGCATCGCTCTCAAAATGGTGCCCAGCCATTTTCGGATATTCATGCTGATCAAAGCTTAGCCAACTAGCTATAATTATTCAGTGGTCCGCTACCAAAACATAACAAAGCTAGTAGCTAATAGCTAGCATGTTATTAGCTGTAGCTGTCTGCAAAAGTGAACAACATTTTCCCCTCTCTGTGAGAACCCGACCTGGGATCCAATGAGCTTCCTAAACAAGGTAATGAAGGTGGTACCTTATGACATTGCATGGCCAAGTGCCCAATCAGAATACATTTTGGGATTTTAACTACTAAATTGTACATTATTACATCCCCTCTCACTCACCCCTCCTCAGATCATGAGCGTAAACCCAGCATACAGCCTCTTTCCCGGTCTACATTGGCAAAACCGGGCAGGGTAATTCATACACCATTTGTTATGTTTATGGAGAAACAAAACTGGAAGGGCACAAATTCTATCTGGGGGGTTCATGCCACCCCGTAGAGCATGCAATGGAGAGGGGGGGAGGAGATGAGAGGGGGGTAGAGAGGGGGGAGGAGAGGGGGGAGAGGAGAGAAGAAAGAGAAGAGAGGGGTGAGGAAATGAGAGGGGAGAGGAGAGGGGGGAGAGGAGAGAGGAAAGAGAAGAGAGGGGAGAGCAGTGAGAGAGGTGAGGAAAGACGAGAAAGGGTAGAACGCAAAGAGGGGAAAGAAAAGAGGAGAGATGAGAGGAAAGTGTGCTGTTGGTTAGGGAAAAGAAACCCGACACCAGAAAGTCAGTGATGCTTCCTCCCATTTTATTGAACCAGTTCTGCAGTAAAACAAAGACTTTTGTAAGTTAATAAGATTTAGCGTTGGTAGAGAATACCAGCCTTCTCGCCTCTCAATAAATAGTCCTCTTAAATAGACAGACCATCCTAAAATGGCCTGGCACACAAGTACACATATCTATCTCTCTCAATCCCCCTTCTTTCTCTTACGTCTGTTTTTCTGAAACCCTCTGTATTATTGCTTCTCAATGACTTGTGTGACACGTTTTTAAGCCTAGCTTATAAACAGAGCTATATTAATGCAAATGTTGTCGTTTTTTCTGAAGAGAACTATCCACTTTTTTCTATATCTGAGTCAATACACTATGACATCAGAGTAACATTAAGACAATGTTTGGGATATGGAGAGGAAAGGGCAGAGTTGTTTCCCATGACAAGACTGTAATGATAGGTCCACACTGATGATAGATTTAACACTGTTACTCTGCAGGGCAAACAACTGAGCAAGCATGGTGTAAAACAGAGAGGGAGAGAACAAGAGATAGAAAGAGAGAGAGAGCGAGAGAGAGAGAGAGAGAGAGAGAGAGAGAGAGAGAGAGAGAGAGAGCGAGAGAGAGAGAGAGAGAGAGAGAGAGAGAGAGAGAGGAGAGAGAGAGAGAGAGAGAGAGAGAGAGAGAGAGAGAGCGGAAGAGCGAGAAAGAGAGAGAGAGAGGTGTGTTTGTACTATACTGTATGATGAGTGGGACGCAATGTAAAGAGTTGCATAACATACAGTACATGTAGACACTGGAGTACAGAGGAGAAACATTGAACCTACCCTTAACATTCCCAAGACCAGGAAATAAATACACTTCTCTTTGTTTGAAAAACTATTTACACAGTAATGTACATGAAGAGTCCATAGAGCATCCACACTTCCTAAAGCCTAGTCTTTCAGTCATAAAAAGCATACAAAAACAATATAGATCAAAAATATCTAGAAAAACACCTTTAACTACACAGAAAACATATTGACATGAACAAAATATTGTGGACTGTGTATTACTATACAATCACTGCTTATAATGTCTCACACACAGTAGAAAGCACAGAAAGTGTGTGTGTGTGTGTATGTGGGTGTTTGTGTTTGTGTGTGTTTTCCAGGTTGGACTCAATAATCATGATTGTCCGCCAGTGCTCATGTAGCTCCTATCCAGCAGCACGGCAAGGCACTCTAGGACATGTAGTTCATTCATGTGTCCATTCAAGTCTCTAGATGAAAGTGACGAGTGTTGAGGGATATTTAGAGGCAGGAATGTGTGTGTGTGTGTGTGTGTGTGTTCTGAGGGTTGAGAGGTTGGCTGGAGTCTAATGGCAGCCACAGGCTCTGACCACCATGTTGCGGTACTTCTTGAGGATGACATTGGAGCTGTCGTCAAAGTAGAGCACTGAGATGGCATGGAGCTGGGTGGGAGCACAGCAGGGCTTAGGAATAGTGTCTGGGTTTATTAGGTGGACCTGTACAGGGGGTGGGGGGGAGACAGGTGGGGATTGGAGTAAGGGAGACACTGAACTGATAAAATGTCAATGCAGTTGTCTTTGTGTTGACACTGTCTAGTATATTGACTGAATGAATGATACGAAAATATCATGTTTATTCTTGGGTACTCACTAGTGTCTGCACGATGGCGTGGTTAGTGGCATTCATGTAGGAGTTGAGAGGGAAGGCACACTCTCCCTCACAGTAATAAGCTGCATAGCCCTCTGGAGCTATGATCCAGTCCTGAGAGAGAGAGAGAGAGAGAGATAGAGAGAGAGAGAGAGAGAGAGAGAGAGAGAGAGAGAGAGAGAGAGAGAGAGAGAGAGAGAGAGAGAGAGAAGAGAGAGAGAGAGAGAGAGAGAGAGCGGGATAGAGAGAGGGTGGATAAAGAGAGAAAGAGAGTCACACTGTTATCCTTCATGTGATTGTGTGATCAGCATGTGATGCAAGCCACAGTAGTCACAGTAGCCTCAGTAGTAACAACAAGCTTCCCGGTTCTAAACTCAGAACTTGTTGTGAACTGTGGAGCCCTAGTAAGGCGATAAATCTGCCCCTTTCCTCCGCATATCCCACTGTTTACCCAGCTGTTGGAATGGATATCATGGACAACAGTGAGAACTGAAGATCACTTTGGATTTAGGTCTCTGCTAAGAAAAGGCATTAGGGAGGACAGGGAGGGAAACAGCGGGGACAGAGTGTAAAAGAGGGAGAACAGAGGTGTGGTGAGGAAGAGATAAGTGTGGGAGCGAGTGAGAAAAAGGGATAGATTTTAAGAGGGAGGGTAGATAAAAGAAAAGGAGAAGAGGAGAAAGAGGGAGAGATAGAGGAATGTGTGGGGTGCGTACCTGCCACCCCAGGTCTCTGAAGCTGACATAGAGCTCGTGTTTCTTGCATGCCTGCTTCTGATCAGCACTGCTGTTCTCTGAGAGAGAGATGGGGGAGAGAGAGAGAGAAAGAAAGAAAGAGAGAGAGAAAGAAAGAAAGAAAGAAAGAAAGAAAGAAAGAAAGAAAGAAAGAAAGAAAGAAAGAAAGAAAGAAAGAAAGAAAGAAAGAAAGAAAGAAAGAAAGAAAGAAATGGAGAGATAAAGAGGAGTGTAAAACATTACAATATTATAGCATGGAAACCTTGCTGAACATGATATCAGTCTATGTAGTACAGGCCTAAACCTTTTTGGGTAGTTCACTGTGCCCTCTGTATACTCTGAGTTGTGGGGCTAGCAGAGCATAGAGGACAGAGAGAGGACAAAGAGGCTTAACCCATCTCTTTCACCACTCCATTCTATTCCCTCTCTTTTTCTTTCTATTCCCTCACTCCCTCTGGTACCCGTACCCTCAGGGGTTCTGTGGAACATACATCTGTCCCAGTCATTGGGATTGGGAATGATCAGGAACAACTGGTTCTCATCAGCTCTGTCACACACACACACACACACACACACACACACACACACACACACACACACACACACACACACACACACACACACACACACACACACACACACACACACACACACACACACACACACACACACACACACACACACACACACACACACACACACACACACACACACACACACACACACACACACACACACACACACACACATACACACACACACACGTGATCTGCCCCAAACATAGGACCTGACTTTGCTCTATGCCGGGTTCTTGGCCCTGTCTGTCCACTCCGTGAGGCTCATGTATTTAAAGCCAATGAATTAAGGCATCAAGATTCACAGTTTTGGCAAGTCGGTTAGGACATCTACTTTGTGCATGACACAAGTAATTTTTCCAACAATTGTTTACAGACAGATTATTTCACTTATAATTCACTGTATCACAATTCCAGTGGGTCAGAAGGTTACATTCACTAAGTTGACTGTGCATTTAAACAGCTTTGCAAATTCCAGAAAATGATGTCATGGCTTTAGAAGTTTCTGATAGGCTAATTGACATCATTTGAGTCAATTGGAGGTGTACCTGTGGATGTATTTCAAGGCCTACCTTCAAACTCATTGCCTCTTTTCTTGACATCATGGGAAAATCTACAGAAATCAGCCAAATCAGACCTCCACAAGTCTGGTTCATCCTTGGGAGCAATTTCCAAACGTTCATCTGTACAAACAACAGTATGCAAGTATAAACACCATGGGACTACGCAGCCATCATACTGCTCAGGAAGGAGATGAACGTACTTTGGTGCGAAAAGTGCAAATCAACCCCAGAACAACAGCAAAGGACCTTGTGAAGATGCTGGAGGAAACAGGTACAAAAGTATCTATATCCACAGTAAAATGAGTCCTAAATCGACATAACCTGAAAGGACGCTTAGCAAGGAAGAAGCCACTGCTCAAAAACCACCATAAAAAAGCCAAACTACGGTTTGCAACTGCACATGGGGACAAAAATCATACTTTTTGGAGAAATGTCCTCTGGTCTGATGAAACAAAAATAGAACTGTTTGGCCATAATGTCCATCGTTATGTTTGGAGGAAAAAGGGGGATGCTTGCAAGCCGAAGAACACCTTCACAACCGTGAAGCACGGGGGTGGCAGCATCATGTTGTGGGGGTGCATTGCTGCAGGAGGGACTGGTGCACTTCACAAAATAGATGGCATGATGAGGAAGGAAAATTATGTGGATATATTGAAGCAACATCTCAAGACATCAGTCAGGAAGTTAAAACTTGGTGGCAAATGGATCTTCCAAATGGACAATGACCCTAAGCATACTTCCAAAGTTGTGGCAAAATGGCTTAGTGGCCATCACAAAGCTCTGATCTCAATCCCATAGAACATTTGTGGGCAGAACTGGAAAAAGCGTGTGTGAGCAAGGAGGCCTACAAACCTGACTCAGTTACATCAGCTCTGTCAGGAGGAATGGGACAAAATTCAGCCAACTTATTGTGGGAAGCTTGTGGAAGGCTACCCGAAACATTTGACCCAAGTTAAACAATTTAAAGGCAATGCTACCAAATACTAATTGAGTGTATGTAAAATTCGGACCCACTGGGAATGTGATGAAAAAAATAAAAGCTGAAATAAATAATTCTCTCTACTATTATTCTGACATTTCACATTCTTAAAATTAAGTCGTGATCCTAACTGACCTAAAACAGGGAATTGTTACTCTGATTAAATGTCAGGAATTGTGAAAAACTGAGTTTAAATGTACTTGGTTAAGGTGTATGTAAACTTCTGACTTCAACTGTATATATATTATAAAGCAGATAGACAGGCATCGAGGCATTCGGTTACTGTTCGATTGAACGTTAGATGGGCAAAACTTGTGGCCTAAGGGACTTTGAGCATGGTATGATCCAGCATCCTGGAGTCGCCTCTTGACTGTTGACGTTGAGACTAGTGTTTTGCGGGTACTATTTAATGAAGCTGCCAGTTGAGGACTTGTGAGGCGTCTGTTTCTTAAACTAGACAATCTAATGTACTTATCCTCTTGCTTAGTTGTGCACTGGGGCCTCCCACTCCTCTTTCTATTCTGGTTAAAGACAGTTTGCGCTGTTCTGTGAAGGGAGTAGTACACAGCGTTGTACGAGATCTTCCGTTTCTTGGCAATCTCTCACATGGAATAGCCTTCATTTCTCAGAACAAGAATAAACTGATGAGTTTCAGAAGAATGCTGATGCTCCAGATACTCAAGTTGTCTAAAGAAGGCCAGTTTTATTGCTTCTTTAATCAGAATGACAGTTTTCAGCTGTGCTAACAGAATTGCAAAAGGGTTTTCTAATGATCAATTAGCCTTTTAAAATCATAAACGTGGATTAGCAAACACAATGTGCCATTGGAACACAGGAGTGATGGTTGCTGATAATGGGCCTCTGTACGCCTATGTAGATATTCCATGAGAAATCTGCCGTTTCCAGCTACAATTATTATTTACAACATTAACAATGTCTACACTGTATTTCTTATCAATTTGATGTTATTTTAATGGACAAAAATGTGCTTTTCTTTCAAAAACAAGGACATTTCTAAGTGACCCCAAACTTTTGAATGGTGGTGTATGTAAAGACAAGATTAATTCAAGAATAGTGTGATGGGTGACAATATTAGCCTATCATTTGTAAATTATATATTATCACTTGTGAATAATGCCTAGCTTAAGGCAAACAGGACATGCTTTTTCCCCCAACGTTTTCAAATCCTTGTCGCTCACTTCATGTAGCCTAGCCCATAGGCCTTTATGTTTTCATAAAGTTTGTTTACTAACAACTAAAGTGGTCAAATAACTTCTTAAAATGAAGCACATTAATCCACTTTACAACAGGTGTAGATCCTAACTGGCATACATACACAGCGCGTGAGTTTCTCGTTTGGGGAAGATGATTTTCACCATAAAAATGCACCTTTATAATAAAAGCATTACATGCATAATCACATCTGTGGTCACTTTTGATAATGGTGTTTTCCTGCTAATGGAACATTTGTGCTTATAGCCTACTGCCGTGTGCGCATTGCTGCGCTCAGAATGTGAAGAAATAGCCCAAATGTTTGTCAACATTTTAAGCTAAATGTTCTCATCTGTTGCGTCAGGCTCATTGCTTAAAACAGGTTTTTTGATGCTAGTGGCTGTATTAATGTGGCATCTATCACATCCCACAACTGTCCCAGACTATGTTTGGAATATTTATTTCTCGCACAGAATAGAATAGGTGAACTTTTGTACTATGGGGGATAGTAGATTGACATAGGCTAGTGCTTTTGCTGTTCGTTAGGCCTACTCATCTTATTGGCTGATGAAAAGCTAATGTGGACAGTTCTTCCATATCTTCAATATGCGCCTCAGAATTGGATGAGGACGCACACAGTTGGGTCCCTGATGTGTCTGTCTTCACTTGTTGTAAGGATCTATGCTGGAGACGAGAAGCAAGTACAAGGAGTGAACATTTACTGGAAAACGGACATCAAACCAAAACAAGAACACCGTCTGAATAGGTTGAACATAACCACAATAATGCTGACATGGGGAATCAACTGAGGAACAGACAGATATAGAAGGGAAATCAACAAAGTAATGGAGTCCAGGTGAGTCCAATGAAGGGCAGCCTGGCACCCTCGAGCGCCAGAGGGGGAGCGGGAACATGCTTGACACTTGTAGCCTGTGAGAAAGAGGTGCTTCGGCACACAGCTGGGAGAAGGGAATTATAATTATTATATGCAGCCCAAGGGCACAACAGCCACTGGCCGCAAAAGGCATGCATTTGTTTTAGGGGGCATTATGGCCACAAAAAGGGGATGACGCCAAATCGAAACATTATCAATTGCTTGTCAAATTGTGAATGAGAGACTGATGAAGTGTGTGCTGCCTGCACAAGAAACAAAGCAGAGCTCATGCCTTTCATGCAACTTTTTTCAAATTAGAGTCTCATTAGAGTCTCATCATGCAGCCGTAGAATGTAGTAAAATCATAACATATAGCCCAACGTTTGTATCACAACTAAAGTTACATAAATAACTCTAAATTAAATATATATGAGTACCTCTTTCATTGTTAACTGTTCAACACAGAATAGCCGCATGTGCAAACTGTGAAAACGTGCAAACTGTAAACCACATATCCTGAGGCCGCATTTATTGTAGCTGGGGATTTTAACAAAGCAAATTTGAGGAAAACGCTTCCAAAGTTCTATCAACACATTGACTGTAGTACTCTCTTAGGAAAAACACTAGACCACTGCTACTCGCCTTTTCGAGATGCCTACAAGGCCCTCCCCCGCCCTCCCTTCGGCAAATCAGATCATGACTCCATTTTACTCCTCCCTTCCTATAGGCAGAAACTCAAACAGGAAGTACCAGTGCTAAGGTCTATTCAACACTGGTCTGACTAATCGCAATCCATGCTTCAAGATTGTTTTGATCATGCGGACTGGAATATGTTCCAGGTAGCCTCTGAGAATAACATTGACGTTTACACAGACATGGTGACTGAGTTCATCAGGAAGTGTATAGGGGATGTTGTTCCCACGTTGACTATTCAAATACAAAACAGTGTAGTTATTCCCTCCATAAGGCAATCAGTCAAAACATCAGTACAGAGACAAAGTGGAGTCGCAATTCAACAGCTCAGACACAAGACATATGTGGCAGGGTCTAAAGATAATCATGGATTACAAAGGGAAAACCTGCCACGTCACCCTCAGACAAGTTAAACATCTTCTTTGTCCGCTTTGAAGATAACACAGTGCACCGATGTGGCTCGCACCCAAGGACTGTGAGGTCTCGTTCTCTGTGGCCGACTTGAGTAAGACATTTAAGCGTGTTAATCTTCACAAGGCTGCCGGCCCAGACGGCATCCTTAGCCGCGTCCTCAGAGCATGCACAGACCAGCTGGCTGGAGTGTTTACGGACATATTTAATCTCTCCCTATCCCAGTCTGCTCTCCCCACTTGCTTCAAGATGTCCACCATTGTTCCTGTACCCAAGAAGGCAAAGGTAACTGAATTAAATGTTTATCGCCCCGTAGCAGTCACCTCTGTCATCATGAAGTGCTTTGAGAGGCTAGTTAAAGTTCATATCACCTCTACCTTAGCTGACACCCTAGACCCACTTCAATTTGCTTACTGCCCCAATAGATCCACAGACAATGCAATCACCATCACACTGCCCTATCCCATGTGGACAAGAGGAATGCCTACTTCAGAATGCTGTTCATTGACTATAGCTCAACCTTCAACACCATAGTACCCTCCAAGCTCATTATTAAGCTCGTGGCCCTGGGTCTGAATCCACCCTGTGCAACTGGGTCCTGGACTTCCTTACAGGCCGCCCCCAGGTGGTGAAGGTAGGAAACAACATCCTCAACACAGGGGCCCCAGAAGGGTGCGTACTGGGGCCGTACTTAGCACCCTCCTGAACTCCTTGTTCACCCATGACTGTGTGGCCACGCACGCCTCCAATTCAAACATCAAGTTTGCAGACGACACAACAGTAGTAGGCCTGATTACCAACAATGATGAGACAGCCTACAGGGAGGAGGTGAGGGCTCTGGCGGAGTGGTGCCAGGAAAATAACCTCTCCCTCAACGTCAAGAAAACAAAGGAGCTGATCGTGGACTTCAGGAAACAGCAGAGGGAGCACTGCCCTAACCACATTGACGGGACCACAGTGGAGAAGATGAAAAGCTTCAAGTTCCTTGGGCGTACACATAACTGATAATCTGAAATGGTCCACCCACACAGACAGTGTGGTGAAGAAGGCGCAACAGCGCCTCTTCAACCTCAAAAGGCTGAAGAAATTTGGATTGGCCCCTAAGACCTTCAGAAACATTTACAGATGCACAATTGAGAACATCCTGCCGGGCTGCATCACCACCTGGTACGGCAACTGCACTGCCCGCAACCGCAAGCCTCTCCAGAGGGTGGTGCCGTCTGCCCAACGCATCACTGGGGGCACACTGCCTGCCCTCCAGGACAGCTACACCAGCCGATGTCACAGGAAGGCCAAAAACATAATGAAGGACATAAACCACCCGAGCACGGCCTGTTCACACCACTAAGGTCAGTACAGGTGCATCAAAGCTGGGACCGAGAGACTGAAAAACAGCTTCTATCGCAAGGCCATCAGACTGTTAAATAGCCATCACTAGCCTGCTACCACCCGGTTACTCAACCCTGCATCTTAGAGGCTGCTGCCCTATATACATAGACATGGAATCACTGACCACTTTAATAATGGAACACTAGTCACTTTAATAATGTTTACATACTGCTTTACTCATTTCATATGTATGTACTGTATTCCATTCTACTGAATTTTAGTCAATGCCACTCTGACATTGCTCATCCTAATATTTATATATTCCTTAATTCCATTATCTTACTTTTAGATTTGTGTATATTGTTGTGAATTGTTAGATATTACAGCACTGTTGGAGCTAGGAACACAATCATTTCGCTACACCCGCAATAACATCTGCTAAATATGTGTATGTGATCAATAAAATTAGATTCCCTCAAATCGTTTGGTCAATATATGTTTTCTATTTTATTCAGCTATGTTAAACTGTATTCTTCATATTGTAAAATAATGGCACGGAATTCTAAGAAAATCTTGCTAAATGAACCAGTGTAACCCACAGCCATATGGCATAGCCAGATCAGGGCCTAACATAAGGACAACTCAGAATATGCTAGACTACATTTTCATCATATAATTTCTCCTTAGACCTGTCTAAAATAAATAATGGATTTATTGTGATGGTGTAGACTATATTACATGGATATATTAGACTTTTTAAAGTGTAGATGTTCCAAAGGTCTTCATCAGTGGCTTGTGGAAGCCAGGAGATGCTAAATGTGTTCATGTTAATTAACGGTCAATTACCGTGAGACCGGCAGTTATTTCATGACTACCACAGCGCGGGCGAAAACAGCTCGTTGATGAGAGGTCAAAGGAGAATGGCAAGAATCGTGCGTGCTAACTGGCGGGCCACATACAGGCAAATAACGGTGCAGTACACCAGTGATGTGCAGAACGGCATCTCGGAACACACAATTTGTCGGGATTTGTGACGGATGGGCTGTTGCAGCAGATGACCACACCAGGTTCCACTCCTATCACCTAAAAACAAGACGAAAAGCCTCCAGTGGGCACGTGATCACCAACACTGGACAATAAGGAGTGGAAGAACAGTGCCTGGTCTGATGAATCCTGATTCCTGTTGTGTCATGCTGATGGCAGAGTCAGGATTTGGAGTAAGCAGCATGAGTCCATGGCCCCATCCTGCCTGGTGTCAACGGTACAGGCTGGTTGGATTGGGGTAATGGTGTGGGGAATGTTTTCCTGGCACACGTTAGGTCCCTTGATACCAACTGAGCAACTTTTTCTTGCCCTGAATCATTTAGGCTGTTCTGGAGTCAAAGATACTAGATGGGTGAATCTAATAAAGTGGTGTATGTGATCGTATACAAATGTAAGCAAGGTTTGAAATTATGTTTTAGTCAAATATTATATCTGTTTGGGCTTCTTGCGGTCAATTTGCAGTCTGCAATCGGCCTGCAGCGGAATCTATTTGATGAACCCTGGCCTAGACTATTTTCCCATCCAGTCCCAATCCCACTGAAATCCAAAATCTGGACTCCTGTCTCGCATGAAAATTCCTAACTTTATTCTTTAATCCATAGGTTGAAGTATCAAAGTATGTTTCTCACCTATGCATGTCAAAATACCACTATAACATTTTGCCCGCTTACTGTACTTGCTGATCAGCGCTTCTGTAGAGAATGTGTGATCAACAAACAGTATGAGATATTTTTAAAACAGAGTTGGTCCCCATTAAGATACCCTGATATTTCAACTATTTCCACTCTTCATCTCCCTGTTACTCATGATCTGATCTGCTATCTGTATGATCATGAACTCGATTAAGACAAAAAATATATTCTGTCATTCGTTGAAGGAGGTTATCTAATCTAGCAAGCTTAGCAACTTTGGTCACTTGACTTTTGTTTGACTGCCATTACAAAGTTTGTATAATTGGTTTGGAGGGGGAAAGTGTGGTGTGTGTGTGTGTGTGTGTGTGTGTGTGTGTGTGTGTGTGTGTGTGTGTGTGTGTGTGTGTGTGTGTGTGTGTGTGTGTGTGTGTGTGTTGACCCTTGGAGATATGTGGAAAATTATTGTAAGGAGGCTGTAGTAGACAGTAGTAGCCCTGGCCTCCATCTGCCTCCCATTTCACCTGGAACCCACACCAGAGCCAGCCATCACTACACCAACATATCACTGTGCCATTTAAAAGGCCTTCCACAATTACACATACTGCTGTAAGGCACATTCTCTTAGCTTCCCTCTCCCCTCATCCCCCAGTCCTTACCTGCGATGTTGGTCACTCGAAGTGCCTCCTGGCCCTTGTTGGCCCCTTTGGAGCGGTTGGGGTTGCGTTGTTTGGTGCCCCCTGGTGCTGAGCGGATGCTGCGCAGGTGCACCTCTGTGGCTTTGAAGAAGGCCACCATGAAGGGCTGTTTATTCTGAGGACCACTGAGGCCGATCAGCCCTGCCATCCGCGGGTTCACACTCTCACCTGCAGGGGGAGACACAGAGGACAGCATGTCAGAGACATGTCTCTGTGAGTGTGGGTATGTAAAGTGTGTGTGGTCCACTCAGTCTCTAATGAGAACCATTTATTTAGTCTGTGTAATGCTGAAAATTGATGGTGACGGGACGGGATGTCTCACGAGCGTGCCAGCACACGCCCGTCCATACCCCTCCCAACACACACACACACAACACACACTGTCCCTAACATGAAAGAAACATGGATCATCCTTCTATCATCACTGAGGTAAACTCAGAAACACTGTCATACAGTACTACTGTTGATGCTGCTGTTGTGGTTATTGATTTCAAGTGGCTAACATCCTGCCATCCTGATAGCAATCTCTCCTCCGCTCTAAAGAGAAACTTGACTCAATAGAAATACATCTGCACTACATGTTGTTTGTTGAAATCTCTTCTGCATGGGTGATAGTGATGATGAGGGTATAGTGGATCGTGTTAAATAATGAGGGCTTGTATTATCCCTCTACCAGTGTGTTCTCCCTGTATTGTGTGCTGGTAGAGAATGTGCCATTGCTATGCACTGAGGTCATACTGCTTATGCTGTCTCCTGTTCTTACATGAATCCAGGCCAGGGCCCATATACATAATTTAGATCCTAATTAATAAGATTATATGGAAAGGGATGAGCTGGTCCTAGATCAGTACTCATACTCTAATAAGCTATATGGTTATGGGTCCTGGTTCTTATAGGGTTTGACCTCTCATATAGAAGTTCTGGTTTAGAGAGCTCCCTCTGGGTTCTAGACCTGGTTCAAAGGCCCTCTGCTTACCCGCGGTGCTCTCCAGAGCCAGCTGCAGGCCCAGGTTGCGTCCAGGATTCAGAACCCAGTGGTTACTGGTCAATGTCACATCAATCACCAGCCAGCCCTCCTCAGCCGCCCAGATGACCCGCGAGTCCAACAGAAACAGGTCCGACTCCCTGGAGGAGATACACACACACACACACACGTGCATGCATGAGTAAACATTCACACAAACACGGAGACAAACACACACACATACACAACCAGAACCACATGGGACCCAAACATGCAAACATACGCAAAGAAACACAGACACACACACACAGATACAAACAGATACAGACAAATACACACACACACACACAAGCCTGCATACTTAGATAATATGTGCAAAAAGTGTGGAGCTGAGGAGTAGAACAAGTAAGGGAGTGAGATCAGGGCAATAGAGAAAGAGAGGAAGGGAGGGAAGGCTCCAGATGGTGAGGTCCAGGGGAACACTTAATTTCCATAATTGACAATAATGACTTTATAAACGACTGTTCCATTCATACTGAACACACTGTCCATCACACACTGGAATTAAGGGAGTGAAACAGAGAAAGAGCCAGAGAGAGAGAGAGGTAGAGAAAGAAAGAAGGATACAGCAAGAGAGAGAGAGAGAGAGAGAGAGAGAGAGAGAGAGAGAGAAAGAAAGAAGGATACAGCAAGAGAGAGAGAGAGAGAGAGAGAGAGAAAGAAAGAAAGAAAGAAAGAAAGACAGAAAGAAAGAAAGAGAACAAAGGAGAGAGAAAGAAGCATAGAGAAAGAATCCTTGTCCAACTAAAAATCATTGTTCTAAAGTGGAATGTTTTTCTCTTTTCTCCTCTTTTCCTTTCTGATATTCTATCCCTTCTTCCTCCAGTGTCCATCATTCCTCCCAGGCAGAGGGATACGTGTTGTTCCCCCTAGAGCTGTGCAGGCAGCAGAAGACTTTAGGAGGGGTCAGAGACCTGGCCCTTTACACAGCATAGGTTATAAACACCTTCCACATGGCTGTGGGAAAGACTGGATATACTCACTGATCTTTGAAAACAATGGTGGGAGAATAGAAGTGAGGGAACACAACCTGTTGCTGTGTGACATAACAGAGGAAAACCCTAAAACATACTGACACACACACACACACTATCCCTCACCTGTCGTTGTGTTCCTTCAGCACCTGGTAGACACTGATGCGGAAGGTCTCATTCTCAAAGCGCTCGTGGATGAAGTCCTTATAGATGCGGAACTCTGCAGCGGTGACCGCTTCCCCATCGGGGATACGTGATAGGTCGAAACGAAACTCTCTGTGGTGCCGCCGGACCGAGAGAAACTCCTTATCGTGCTCCACTGGAACACAAAAACACACACAAAGGATCATCAGACAGAACACCACAAACACACGCATGCACATGCACACACACACAAACTCTCTCCTCCTCCCTGAACCACAGAGACTAGTCTCTCCTCTCCTCCTCTCTGAACCCCAGAAACTAGTCTCTCCTCTCATCCTCTCTGAACCCCAGAAACTCGTCACTCCTCTCATCCTCTCTGAACCACAGAGACTCGTCTCTCCTCTCATCCTCCCTGAACCACAGAAACTAGTCTCTCCTCTCATCCTCTCTGAACCACAGAGACTAGTCTCTCCTCTCATCCTCTCTGAACCCCAGAGACTAGTCTCTCCCCTCATCTCTGAACCCCAGAAACTAGTCTCTCCTCTCATCCTCTCTGAACCCCAGAAACTCGTCACTCCTCTCATCCTCTCTGAACCACAGAGACTAGTCTCTCCTCTCCTCCTCTCTGAACCCCAGAGACTAGTCTCTCCTCTCCTCTCTGAACCCCAGAGACTCGTCTCTCCTCTCATCCTCCCTGAACCACAGAGACTAGTCTCTCCCCTCCTCTCTGAACCCCAGAGACTCGTCTCTCCTCTCATCCTCCCTGAACCACAGAGACTAGTCTCTCCCCTCCTCTCTGAACCCCAGAGACTAGTCTCTCCTCTCCTCCTCTCTGAACCACAGAAACTCGTCACTCCTCTCCTCCTCCCTGAACCCCAGAGACTAGTCTCTCCTCTCCTCCTCTCTGAACCCCAGAGACTAGTCTCTCCTCTCATCCTCTCTGAACCCCAGAAACTAGTCTCTCCCCTCCTCCTCTCTGAACCCCAGAGACTCGTCTCTCCTCTCCTCCTCCCTGAACCACAGAGACTAGTCTCTCCCCTCCTCTCTGAACCCCAGAGACTCGTCTCTCCTCTCATCCTCCCTGAACCACAGAGACTAGTCTCTCCCCTCCTCTCTGAACCCCAGAGACTAGTCTCTCCTCTCATCCTCTCTGAACCCCAGAAACTCGTCACTCCTCTCATCCTCTCTGAACCACAGAGACTCGTCTCTCCTCTCATCCTCCCTGAACCACAGAAACTAGTCTCTCCTCTCATCCTCTCTGAACCACAGAGACTAGTCTCTCCTCTCATCCTCTCTGAACCCCAGAGACTAGTCTCTCCCCTCATCTCTGAACCCCAGAAACTAGTCTCTCCTCTCATCCTCTCTGAACCCCAGAAACTCGTCACTCCTCTCATCCTCTCTGAACCACAGAGACTAGTCTCTCCTCTCCTCCTCTCTGAACCCCAGAGACTAGTCTCTCCTCTCCTCTCTGAACCCCAGAGACTCGTCTCTCCTCTCATCCTCCCTGAACCACAGAGACTAGTCTCTCCCCTCCTCTCTGAACCCCAGAGACTCGTCTCTCCTCTCATCCTCCCTGAACCACAGAGACTAGTCTCTCCCCTCCTCTCTGAACCCCAGAGACTAGTCTCTCCTCTCCTCCTCTCTGAACCACAGAAACTCGTCACTCCTCTCCTCCTCCCTGAACCCCAGAGACTAGTCTCTCCTCTCCTCCTCTCTGAACCCCAGAGACTAGTCTCTCCTCTCATCCTCTCTGAACCCCAGAAACTAGTCTCTCCCCTCCTCCTCTCTGAACCCCAGAGACTCGTCTCTCCTCTCCTCCTCCCTGAACCACAGAGACTAGTCTCTCCCCTCCTCTCTGAACCCCAGAGACTCGTCTCTCCTCTCATCCTCCCTGAACCACAGAGACTAGTCTCTCCCCTCCTCTCTGAACCCCAGAGACTAGTCTCTCCTCTCCTCCTCTCTGAACCACAGAAACTCGTCACTCCTCTCCTCCTCCCTGAACCCAGAGACTAGTCTCTCCTCTCCTCCTCTCTGAACCCCAGAGACTAGTCTCTCCTCTCATCCTCTCTGAACCCCAGAAACTAGTCTCTCCCCTCCTCCTCTCTGAACCCCAGAGACTCGTCTCTCCTCTCCTCCTCCCTGAACCACAGAGACTAGTCTCTCTCCTCCTCTCTGAACCCAGAGACTAGTCTCTCTCCTCCTCTCTGAACCCCAGAGACTCGTCTCTCCTCTCATCCTCCCTGAACCACAGAGACTAGTCTCTCCAGAGACTAGTCTCTCCCCTCCTCTCTGAACCCCAGAGACTAGTCTATCCTCTCCCCCTCTCTGAACCCCAGAGACTCGTCTCTCCTCTCATCCTCCCTGAACCACAGAGACTAGTCTCTCCTCTCGTCCTCTCTGAACCCCAGAGACTAGTCTCTCCTCTCCTCCTCTCTGAACCCCAGAGACTAGTCTCTCCCCTCCTCTCTGAACCCCAGAGACTAGTCTATCCTCTCCTCCTCTCTGAACCCCAGAGACTAGTCTCTCCTCTCCTCTCTGAACCCCAGAGACTAGTCTCTCCTCTCATCCTCCCTGAACCACAGAGACTAGTCTCTCCCCTCCTCTCTGAACCCCAGAGACTAGTCTCTCCTCTCCTCCTCTCTGAACCCCAGAGACTAGTCTCTCCTCTCCTCCTCTCTGAACCCCAGAGACTAGTCTCTCCCCTCCTCTCTGAACCCCAGAGACTATTCTATCCTCTCCTCCTCTCTGAACCCCAGAGACTAGTCTCTCCTCTCCTCCTCTCTGAACCCCAGAGACTAGTCTCTCCTCTCCTCCTCTCTGAACCCCAGAGACTCGTCTCTCCTCTCATCCTCCCTGAACCACAGAGACTAGTCTCGCCTCTCCTCCTCTCTGAACCCCAGAGACTAGTCTCTCTCCTCCTCTCTGAACCCCAGAGAATAGTCTCTCTCCTCCTCTCTGAACCCCAGAGACTCGTCTCTCCTCTCATCCTCCCTGAACCACAGAGACTAGTCTCTCCTCTCCTCCTCTCTGAACCCCAGAGACTAGTCTCTCCCCTCCTCTCTGAAGCCCAGAGACTAGTCTCTCCTCTCATCCTCCCTGAACCACAGAGACTAGTCTCTCCCCTCCTCTCTGAACCCCAGAGACTAGTCTCTCCTCTCCTCCTCTCTGAACCACAGAAACTCGTCACTCCTCTCCTCCTCCCTGAACCCCAGAGACTAGTCTCTCCTCTCCTCCTCTCTGAACCCCAGAGACTAGTCTCTCCTCTCATCCTCTCTGAACCCCAGAAACTAGTCTCTCCCCTCCTCCTCTCTGAACCCCAGAGACTCGTCTCTCCTCTCCTCCTCCCTGAACCACAGAGACTAGTCTCTCTCCTCCTCTCTGAACCCCAGAGACTAGTCTCTCTCCTCCTCTCTGAACCCCAGAGACTCGTCTCTCCTCTCATCCTCCCTGAACCACAGAGACTAGTCTCTCCTCTCGTCCTCTCTGAACCCCAGAGACTAGTCTCTCCTCTCCTCCTCTCTGAACCCCAGAGACTAGTCTCTCCCCTCCTCTCTGAACCCCAGAGACTAGTCTATCCTCTCCTCCTCTCTGAACCCCAGAGACTAGTCTCTCCTCTCCTCTCTGAACCCCAGAGACTAGTCTCTCCTCTCATCCTCCCTGAACCACAGAGACTAGTCTCTCCCCTCCTCTCTGAACCCCAGAGACTAGTCTCTCCTCTCCTCCTCTCTGAACCCCAGAGACTAGTCTCTCCTCTCCTCCTCTCTGAACCCCAGAGACTAGTCTCTCCCCTCCTCTCTGAACCCCAGAGACTATTCTATCCTCTCCTCCTCTCTGAACCCCAGAGACTAGTCTCTCCTCTCCTCCTCTCTGAACCCCAGAGACTAGTCTCTCCTCTCCTCCTCTCTGAACCCCAGAGACTCGTCTCTCCTCTCATCCTCCCTGAACCACAGAGACTAGTCTCGCCTCTCCTCCTCTCTGAACCCCAGAGACTAGTCTCTCTCCTCCTCTCTGAACCCCAGAGACTAGTCTCTCTCCTCCTCTCTGAACCCCAGAGACTCGTCTCTCCTCTCATCCTCCCTGAACCACAGAGACTAGTCTCTCCTCTCCTCCTCTCTGAACCCCAGAGACTAGTCTCTCCCCTCCTCTCTGAAGCCCAGAGACTAGTCTCTCCTCTCATCCTCCCTGAACCACAGAGACTAGTCTCTCCCCTCCTCTCTGAACCCCAGAGACTAGTCTCTCCTCTCCTCCTCTCTGAACCCCAGAGACTAGTCTCTCCTCTCCTCCTCTCTGAACCCCAGAGACTAGTCTCTCCCCTCCTCTCTGAACCCCAGAGACTAGTCTATCCTCTCCTCCTCTCTGAACACCAGAGACTAGTCTCTCCTCTCCTCCTCTCTGAACCCCAGAGACTCGTCTCTCCTCTCCTCCTTTCTGAACCCCAGAGACTAGTCTCTCTCCTCCTCTCTGAACCCCAGAGACTAGTCTCTCTCCTCCTCTCTGAACGCCAGAGACTAGTCTCTCCTCTCATCCTCCCTGAACCCCAGAGACTAGTCTCTCCCCTCCTCTCTGAACCCCAGAGACTAGTCTCTCCTCTCATCCTCTCTGAACCCCAGAGACTAGTCTCTCTCCTCCTCTCTGAACCCCAGAGACTAGTCTCTCCCCTCCTCTCTGAACCCCAGAGACTAGTCTCTCTCCTCCTCTCTGAACCCCAGAGACTAGTCTCTCCCCTCCTCTCTGAACCCCAGAGACTAGTCTCTCCCCTCCTCTCTGAACCCCAGAGACTAGTCTCTCCTCTCCTCCTCTCTGAACCACAGAGACTAGTCTCTCCTCTCCTCCTCTCTGAATCCCAGAGACTCGTCTCTCCTCTCCTCCTCTCTGAACCCCAGAGACTAGTCTATCCTCTCCTCCTCTCTGAACCCCAGAGACTAGTCTCTCCCCTCCTCTCTGAACCCCAGAGACTAGTCTCTCCCCTCCTCTCTGAACCCCAGAGACTAGTCTCTCCTCTCCTCCTCTCTGAACCCCAGAGACTAGTCTCTCCTCTCCTCCTCTCTGAATCCCAGAGATTCGTCTCTCCTCTCCTCCTCTCTGAACCCCAGAGACTAGTCTCTCTCCTCCTCTCTGAACCCCAGAGACTAGTCTCTCTCCTCCTCTCTGAACGCCAGAGACTAGTCTCTCCTCTCATCCTCCCTGAACCCCAGAGACTAGTCTCTCCCCTCCTCTCTGAACCCCAGAGACTAGTCTCTCCTCTCATCCTCTCTGAACCCCAGAGACTAGTCTCTCTCCTCCTCTCTGAACCCCAGAGACTAGTCTCTCCCCTCCTCTCTGAACCCCAGAGACTAGTCTCTCTCCTCCTCTCTGAACCCCAGAGACTAGTCTCTCCCCTCCTCTCTGAACCCCAGAGACTAGTCTCTCCCCTCCTCTCTGAACCCCAGAGACTAGTCTCTCCTCTCCTCCTCTCTGAACCCCAGAGACTAGTCTCTCCTCTCCTCTCTGAACCCCAGAGACTAGTCTCTCCTATCCTTCTCTTTGAATCCCAGAGACTAGTCTCTCCTCTCCTCCTCTCTGAACCCCAGAGACTAGTCTCTCCTCTCCTCCTCTCTGAATCCCAGAGACTCGTCTCTCCTCTCCTCCTCTCTGAACCCCAGAGACTAGTCTCTCCTCTCCTCCTCTCTGAACCCCAGAGACTAGTCTCTCCCCTCCTCTCTGAACCCCAGAGACTAGTCTCTCCCCTCCTCTCTGAACCCCAGAGACTAGTCTCTCCCCTCCTCTCTGAACCCCAGAGACTAGTCTCTCCTCTCCTCCTCTCTGAATCCCAGAGACTCGTCTCTCCTCTCCTCCTCTCTGAACCCCAGAGACTAGTCTCTCCTCTCCTCCTCTCTGAACCCCAGAGACTAGTCTCTCCCCTCCTCTCTGAACCCCAGAGACTAGTCTCTCTCCTCCTCTCTGAACCCCAGAGACTAGTCTCTCCTCTCCTCCTCTCTGAACCCCAGAGACTAGTCTCTCCTCTCCTCCTCTCTGAATCCCAGAGATTCGTCTCTCCTCTCCTCCTCTCTGAACCCCAGAGACTAGTCTCTCCCCTCCTCTCTGAACCCCAGAGACTAGTCTCTCCTCTCCTCCTCTCTGAATCCCAGAGACTCATCTCTCCTCTCCTCCTCTCTGAACACCAAGAAACTCATCTCTCCTCTCCTCCTCTCTGAACCCAAGATATTTGTCTCTCCTCTCCTCCTCCCTGAACCCAAGAGACTTGTCTCTCCTCTCCTCACATTTACATTTACATTTTAGTCATTTAGCAGATGCTCTTATCCAGAGCGACTTACAGTAGTGAATGCATACATTTCATACATTTTTTTCCCCGTACTGGTCCCCCGTGGGACACTTGTCTCTCCTCCTCTCTGGATCTCATGAGGTGGCGCACACACACACACACACACACACACACACACACACACACACACACACACACACACACACACACACACACACACACACACACACACACACACACACACACACACACACAGTAACCGAAGGTTGCTAGTTTGAATCCCCGAGCAGACAAGGTTACAAAATCTGTCGATCTGCCCTTGAGAAAGGCACTTAACCCTAATTGCTCCAGGTTTGCCGTCAATAATGGCTGATCCCTGGCTGTGACCCCACTCTCCGAGGGTGTCTCAGGGGGAGTTGGCATATGCAAAAAAATATATATTTCACACCTCACACTTGTACAGGTTGTGACACAAGACAAATATAAGCACCTCCTGTTTGACTGTTGGAGTGTGCGCATAGATACGCACTCACGTACTAAAGATGGTGCTGTATGGCTGCTGTCTTGCTCTGACCCAATGTATCCATTTTGTGATTATTTTGGCGTTTATCTTAATTTTTCTTTGCACTAAATGTAACTGCTTTCATTTCCTATGATCGACAAAAACTTCTGAACATCAGATCGGCAGTTACTAACCTCAATTCCGGCTTCAACTTCGACTCATCTGCCCTGGGCTCTTTGTGTACCTCCGTGCCAATTTTCAGGCAACATCTGTCTTATCTCCATGTTTCCGGTTTGTAATACTCGTTACTTTCAACAAATGTACTATCACCAATAATTTCATGTTGATGTCAACTTGAAAAAGAATTAATGCTATTGGTTCGACATTTATGAAAATGAACCATGCGTCAACATTGCAATGTTGCACAACCACAATATTTTGTCTTACAATATTAATCAGACTAAAATGGATCACATAATAGTTATATAAACCATCATTTTCTCATTTCACTTTAATGGGAATGTTTCACTATTTTTAATGACTAGTCATGCTTATCTCTACAAATCAGGTTCACTCCAGCTGTCCTTGTCATGCGCGCTCCTCATGTCTTGATAGAATAAATGTCTTTATTCTCTTCCAAAACGGAAAACTCATCATGCTTATCATATTTCCATGGCTTGAGATAATGTAATTGACCCCCAGAATCATAAAGTTAGATTTTTTTTAACCACTAACCTGTCGACAAAAGCTTATGTGAGAAGCTCATCCATACAAATCATTAAAATCCAGACAGAAAATATTTACACAAGAAGCAACCTATTACCACAATTGATTAAGGCATAATTCTAATGAATATAATTTTCAAACATTCAGTTACTTGTTGATATTTTGCTAATTTTATAAAAGCAATATGAACTAGAGGAGACAATGGCCTGTGCTTAAACGTTTTTCTATTTTATTCCAGATCATCAGTTTACATTATGTTACTTTCGTCCCATATGTCTCTCCTTTAACTTCTCCCAGGCTAACCCCCAAGACTAGCTAGCACGATACTTGAAACTTATGCTGTCATTTAGGCACTGGATGGGTTAAGAAAATTATATATGTTTGGAACCTTAATGACTTGGAGAAGATCTGCAAAGAGGAGTGGGACAAAATCCCTACTGAGATGTGTGCAAACCTGGTGGCCAACTACAAGAAACGTCTGACCTCTGTGATTGCCAACAAGGGTTTTGCCACCAAGTACTAAGTCATGTTTTGCAGAGGGGTCGAATACTTATTTCCCTCATTAAAATGCAAATCATTTTATAACATTTTTGACGAGTTATTCTGGATTTTTTCCAATAAACCTACCATTAAAATTATAGACCGATAATTTCTTTGTCAGTGGGCAAACGTACAAAATCAGCAGGGGATCAAATACTTTTTTCCCTCACTGTAAGACTGTATCATCTGCATATAAATAGATGAGAGAGCTTCCTACTGCCTGAGCTATGTTGCTGATGTAAATTGAGAAGAGCGTGGGGCCTAGGATTGAGCCTTGGGATACTCCCTTGGTAACAGGTAGTGGCTAAGACAGCAGCTTTTCTGACTTTATACACTGCACTCTTTGATAGAGGTAGTTAGAAAACCAGGCCAAAGACCCCTCAGAGACACCAATACTCCTTAGCCGGCACACAAGAATGGAATGGTCCGGTATCAAAAGCTTTGGCCAAGTCAATAAAAATAGCTGCACAACATTGCTTAGAATCAATGGCAATGTTGACATCATTGAGGACCTTAAAGGTTGCAGTGACACATCCATAACCTGAGTGGAAACCAGATTTCATACCAGAGACAATACTATAGACATCAAGAAAGCCAGTCAGTTGATTATTGACAAGTTTTTCCAACACTTTTGATAAACAGGGCCTATAGGCCTATAACAGTTAGGATCAGCTTATCTCCATGTTTAAATAAAGGACGGACCGTGGCTGCCTTCCAAGCAATGGGAACCGCCCCAGAAAGGAGAAACAGGTTAAAAAGGTCGGAGATAGGCTTGGCGATGATAGGGGCAGCAACCTTAAAGAAGAAAGGGTCTAAACCATCTGACCCAGATGTTTTTTGGGGTTCAAGTTTCAGGAG
Organism: Salmo salar; assembly: GCF_965601325.2. Taxonomy (NCBI): domain Eukaryota; kingdom Metazoa; phylum Chordata; class Actinopteri; order Salmoniformes; family Salmonidae; genus Salmo; species Salmo salar. The sequence continues at coordinate 25,641,319 of NC_138303.1, read as the reverse complement.
CTCCTTTAGCACCTCAGACTCAGTGACTGCCTGTCGGACGGGCAAGATGGCATGGCTGAGTCGAATAGGAATCCTGACTTAATGAAGTGGTGATTAAAGGGCTCAGCCATCTGCTTCTTGTCAGTAACAACCACATCATCAACTTTAAGGGACATTAAGTACTTCTTGGGGTTAGACCCCCAGAGAGAGAACTGCTCCTTAAAGAAACTAACTTTGGCCTTCCGGATAGCCTGAGTGCACTTATTTCTCATTTGCCTGAACGAGAGCTAGTCAGCGTGAGTATTCGTGTGCCGAGCCATTCGCCAAATGCAATTCTTGTGGTGGAGAAACTCTGTGAGATTACAGTCTCATTTTCTTTATGGGGGCTTGTTTGTTAACAATACCAATGAAAATATCAAAAAAGAAGGTCCAAGCGTCTTCGAAAAGCTGTTTCTATACCATTTTACAGAGGCCAGTTCATGAAGGAAGGCTTTGTAACGGGTGTCGTGTGTGGAGGACCAAGACGCAACAGGGAAGTGTATACTCATCTTCTTTTTAATATTGAAGAAGGTGAAACAAAATGAAACACGTATACAATTACGAAAACGACACTAACAGTTCTGTCAGGTGAAAAACACAAAACAGAATACAACTACCCACAATCCACAATACAAACAAACCCCTAATTATAGGACCTTCAATCAGAAGCAATGATAAACAGCTGCCTCCAATTGAAGGCCCCAATCCCAAAACAAACATAGAAACAGAGTGACTAGAATAAACATAGAAAATGCCCTAACATAAAACATATACCAAAACTCTGGACCACTCTAAACAAACAAGCCTTGTCTATACACATAGACTAACCATCCCCGAAACATATAAACAAAATACCCCCCTGCCACGTCCTGACCATACTAAACACTAACAAATAACACCTATACAGGTCAGAACTTAACAGGCTTGCTCATTAAAGTTTTTTAGCAAGCGTCTATGACAAATCAGGACAGGTCGTTTCACTGAGCAGCCATTACGAACACAGGCTGTAAAACAGTGATCACTAAGGTCATTACAGAAAACACCAGACTGATACCCGGACACTAATAAGAAATCCTGCTATGCCCTCAGTCGGACCATCAAACAGGCAAAACGTCAATACAGGACTAAGATTGAATCGTCCTACACCGGCTCGCACAGCTGTGAGCCTACCAAACAAGCTAAATTACTTCTATGCTCGCTTTGAGGCAAGCAACACTGAAGCATGCATGAGAGCATCAGCTGTTCCGGACCACTGTGTGATCACGCTCTCCGTAGCCGATGTGAGTAAGACCTTTAAACAGGTCAACATTCACAAGCCCGCGGGGCCAGACTGATTACCAGGACGTGTACTCCGAGCATGCGCTCACCAACTGGCAAGTGTCTTCACTGACATTTTCAACATGTCCTTGACTGAGTCTGTAATACCAACATGTTTCAAGCAGACCACCATAGTCCCTGTGCCCAATAACACTAAGGTAACCTGCCTAAATGACTACCGACCCATAGCACTCATGTCTGTAGCCATGAAGGGCTTTGAAAGGCTGGTCATGGCTCACATCAACATCATTATCCCAGAAACCCTAGACCCACTCCAATTTGCATACCGCCCCAACAGACCCACAGATGATGCAATCTCTATTGCACTCCACACTGCCCTTTCCCACCTGGACAAAAGAAACACCTACGTGAGAATGCTATTCATTGACTACAGCTCAGCATTCACACCATAGTGCCCTCAAAGCTCATCACTAAGCTAAGGACCCTGGGACTAAACATCTCCCTCTGCAACTGGATCCTGGACTTCCTGACGGGCTGCCCCCAGTGGGTAAGAGTAGGTAACAACACATCTGCCACACTGATCCTCAACACGGGGGCCCCTCAGGGGTGCGTGCTCAGTCCCCTCCTGTACTCCTTGTTCACCCATGACTGCATGGCCAGGCATGACTCCAACAACATCATTAAGTTTGCCGACGAAACAATAGTGGTAGGCCTGATCACCAACCACGATGAGACAGCCTATAGGTAGGAGGTCAGAGACTTGGCCATGTGGTGCCAGGATAACATCCTCTCCCTCAACGTGATCAAGATAAAGGATTTGATTGTGGACTACAGGAAAAGGAGGACCGAGGTTTAGAGCTTCAAGTTCCTTTGTGTTCACATCACCAACAAACTATCATGGTACAAACACACCAAGACAGTCGTGAAGAGGGCATGCAAAGCCTATTCTCCCCAGGAGACTGAAAAGATTTGGCATGGGTCCTAATATTCTCAAACATTTCTACAGCTGCACCATCGAGCGCATCCTGACTGGTTGCATCACTGCCTGGTATGGCAACTGCTCAGACTCCGACCGCAGGACACTACAGAGGGTAGTGCGAACAGCCCAGTACATCACTGGGGCCAAGCTTCCTGCCATCCAGGACCTCTATACCAGGCGGTGTCAGAGGAAAGCCCTAAAAATTGTCAAAGACTCCAGCCACCCTAGTCATAGACTGTTCTCTCTACTAATCAAATGGCTACCCAGCCTATTTGCATCCCCTCTATTTTATGCTGCTGCTACTCTCTGGTTATTAGCACTTTAACTCAACCTACATATTACCTCAATTACCTTGACTAACTGGTGCCCTCGCTACTGTTATTTTACTGCTGCTCTTTAACTATTTGTTATTTTTAGTCAATGATTTATTTAAATCTATTTTTCACTTCACAATAATTGTATCTTAAAACTGCATTGTTGGATAAGGGCTTGTAAGTAAGCATTTCACTGTAAAGTCTACACCTGTTATTCGTCGCATGCGACAAATACAATTAGATTTGATTTGATTTTGTCCCCCTGAAGGCAAATCAGATCTTGACTCTACACTGAAAAAAACGGTGCTTTCTAGAACCTAAAAGGGTTCTTCAGCTGTCCTCATAGGAGAACTCTTTGAAGAACCCGTTTTAGTTCCAGATAGAACCCTTTTGGCTCCAGGTAAAACCCTTATGGGTTCCATGTAGAACCCTTTCCACAAAGGGTTCTACATGGAACTCAAAAGGGTTATACCTGGAAACAAAAAGGGTTCTACCTGGAAACAAAAATGGTGCTGCTGTGGGATCAGCCAAGAACCCTTTCGGAACCCTTTTTTCTAAGAGTGTATAATCCTGCTTCCAAAATTCAAACAGGATGTACCCGTGACACGTTCCATAGAAAAATAGTCTACCGAAGCAAAGGCTATGCTGCAGGACTGGCTTGCTAGCGCTGACTGGAATATTCTCCGGGACTCTGCTGATAGCATCGACGAGCTAACCACATCTGTCACCGGTTTCATAAGGAAATGCATCACCGACGTCGTCCCCACAGTAAAGGTTCGCTACTTCCCCAATCGAAAGCCCTGGATTAACACAGGGCTACAGCTCACAGGGCTATCGCAGCCAACCCCGAGGCTACGTCTGAGGACACGAATGCGTACATGAAGTCCCGCCACAACCTCCACAGAGCCATCAATCAAAGGTGGAATCCTATTATACTATACCGGCTCCAACGCTCAACGCATGCGGCAGGGGCTACAGTTCATTATGGACTACAAAGGAAGCCCTAGCCTTCATCTGCTCAATGACGTCTCTCTACAAGACGAACTCAATGCCTTTTATGCACACTTCGACAAAAACAAAATAGAACACTGCATAAAGGCCCCTGCTGATCCGGAGGACAGGGTCATGTCTCTCGCCGAGACTGATGTGAGTACGTTTTTTAAACAGTTTAACACTCGTAAGGCAGCAGAGTCTATAGGGAGTCACTTGTCTCTTAGTTGGATTAGAGCACTCCAGTTTGATCTAATTTACCCCCTCCCTCCCTCCCTCCCCTCCCCTCCCCCTCCCTCCCCCTCCCTCCCCCTCCCTCCCTCCCTCCCTCCCTCCACAATCCCAATCCTCTATCCCTCCCTCCCTCTCTTCCTCTCCCCTTTTCAGTTGTGATCAGGGCCTGGTGACCCAAGACCCCCCCCACCCACAGCAGCTCCCCACCCCCTCTCTAGCCCCCCCATCACCGTGCTCCCACTCAACAGCTCTTTATCAGACAGACCGCCTCTGATCTCTGAGCAGCTTTGACTGCGTTGCCAGTGACGCATCTCTGCCAAGGCCTCCAGTCCACACAGACAGAGCGAAAACATACACACGCACACATGCACACACACACGCACGCACACACATGCACACTCTGAATCACACTCATACACCACAGACATACACACTCATAGAGCGAAAAACGCACACTCACATAGTCAGACACACACATACCAGTTCCACACCCTGAGATGTGAAATTCCGTTGTCCTTGTACTGCACCAGCTGCTATGGATGGATGTGAATGAGGGAGCAAAGATGATCGACTGAGGAGAACACATTTCCCATTGATGAGTGTTTGGATTCCATTCAGTCTCTCCTGCCTCTTACTATGTCTCTGCAATACATCTACAGTATATCACATTGCTCCACTTTTCATTTAATCTCTTTCTCTTCATCTTCTTTTTACTGTTGCTACTTTCATTCACCATTATCATATCGAACACACTATAACACAGACAGGAACAGTGTGGGTGCATGTGTGTCTTACAAAGACAGCACTGTCTGACTGGGCAGCGAGTGCAGGGTAAAGGCATGGATCTAATTACTGTCCAATGGGGGAAAGTTCTCTCCCTTTCTCTCTTTCCCTCTATCTCTCTCTCTCTCTCTCTCTTTCTCTCTCTCTCTCATTCTCTTTCTGACTCTTTCTCTCTCGCTCTCTATCTTTCTCTCTCTCTCTCTATCTCCCTAAATTCAATTCAAATGGGCTTTTTTGGCATGGGAAACACATGTTTATATTGCCAAATCAAGTGAAATAAAAAGAAACAAATTGAACAACATCAGCAGAAAACTGTTAGAAATGAATAGTAAGGATTGCACCTAAAAAGGTTTCAAAAAGATAAAGACATGTCAAGTGTTACATTATTAGCCATGTACAGTGTTAGCAATGTGCAAATAGTTGTAGTACGAATAGTGGGGGAAGATAAATAAACAGATACATATTGGTGGTATTTACAATGTTGTTTGTGCTCCACTGCTAGCCCTTTTCTTATGGAAACGGGCCACAAATATTGCTACTGTGATGGCACATTGTGGTATTTCGCTTAACAGATATGGCAGTTTATCAATCTTAGATTTATTTTCAAATTCTTTGTGGGTCTGTGTACTCTGTGGGAAATATAAGGCTCTAATGTGGTCATACATTTAGCAGGAGGTTAGGAAGTGTAGCTCAGTTTCCACCTAATTTTGTTGACAGTGGGCACAAGTCCTGTCTTCTCTTAAGAGCCCGGTCTGCCTATGGCAACTTTTCTCAATAGCAAGGCTATGCTCACTGAGTCTGTACATAGTCAAGGATTTTTTTACATTTTGGGTTAGTCACAGTGGTCAGGTATTCTGCCACTGTGTACTCTCTGTTTAGGGCCAGATGGAAAGTGGAAAGTGTGGGCATCTCCTCCTTTTAGGTGGTTGTAGAATTGAACAGATCTTTTCTGGATTCTGATAACTAGCGGGTCTACTCCTCATTCTGTCTCATTGGGGGTTTGTCCCATTTTGTGAATTATTGGTTGGTGATTGGACCCCAGACCTCACAACCATAAGGGGCAATGGTTTTATAACAGATCGTTTTTTGCCAGATCCTAATTGGGATGTCGAATTTTATGTTCCTTTTGATGGCATACAAGGCCCTTCTTTCCTTGTCTCTTAGATCATTCACAGCCTTGTGGAAGTTGCTTGTGGTGTTGATGTTTAGACCGAGGTAGGTATAATTCTTTGTGTGCTCTAGGGCAACAGCGTGTCACACCCTGATCTGTTTCACCTGTCCTTGTGATTGTCTCCACCCCCTCTAAGGTGTCACTTGTTTTCCCCAGTGTATTTATCCCTGTGTTTCCTGTCTCTCTGTACCAGTTCGTCTTGTATGTTTCCAAGTCAACCAGCGGTTTTTCGTTCTCCTGCTTTTTGCATTCTCCTTTTTCTAGTCCTCCCGGTTTTGACCCTTGCCTGTTTCTGGACTTTGTACCCACCTGCCTGACCATTCTGCCTGCCTTGACCACGAGCCTGTCTGCCACTCTGTACCTCCTGGACTCTGATCTGGTTTTGACCTTTTTGCCTGTCCACAACCATTCTCTTGCCTACCCCTTTGGATGAATAAACATTATAAGACTTGTGCCTTGATACAGTGTCTAGATATAATTTGTATTTGTTTCCCTGGCAACTGGACCTTTTTTGGAACACCATTATTTTTGTCTTACTGAGACTCACTGTCAGGGCCAAGGTCTGACAGAATATGTGCAGAAGATCAGGTGCTGCTGTAGGGGTTCCTTGGTTGGGGACAAAAGCACTAGATCAACAGCAAACAGTAGACGTCAGATTCTAGTAGGGTGAGGCCGGGTGCTGCAGACTTTTCTAGTGCCCTCGCCAATTCATTGACATGGTGTATAATAAAGAGGGTGGGGTTCAGTCTGCATCTGTCTCACCCCATTGTCCTGAGGAAAGAAATCTGTGTGTTTATTGCCAATTTTAACTGCACACTTGTTGTGTACATTGCTTTTATAATGTCATAGGTTTTTCCCCCAACACTGCTTTCCAGCAATTTGTCTAGCAGACCCTTATGCCAAATTGAGTACATTTAAACAAAAAAAATAAAACCTTGAGGGTGTCTCAACGTCAACAGTGAAGAGGCGACTCCGGGAAGCTGGCCTTTTAGGCAGAGTTCCTCTGTCCAGGGTCTGTGTTATTTTGCCCATCTTAATCTTTTCTTGTTATTGTCCAGTCTGAGATATGGCTTTTTCTTTGCAACTCTGCCTAGAAGGCCAGCATCCCGGAGTCGCCTCTTCACTGTTGATGTTGAGACTGGTGTTTTGCGGGTACTATTTAATGAAGCTGCCAGTTAAGGACTTGTGAGGCGTCTGTTTCTAAAATTAGACACTCTAATGTACTTGTCCTCTTGCTCAGTTGTACACCGGGACCTCCCACTCTTTTTATTCTGATTAGGGCCAGTTTGCGCTGTTCTGTGAAGGGAGTAGTACACAGCGTTGTACGAGATCTTCAGTTTCTTGGCAATTTCTTGCATGGAATAGCCTTCATTTCTCAGAACAAGAATAGACTCACAAGTTTCAGAAGAAAGTTATTTGTTTTCTGGTCATTTTGATCCTGTAATCGAACCCACAAATGCTGATGCTCCAGATACTCAAATAGTCTAAAGTAGGTGAGTTTTATTACTTCTTTAATCAGCACAACAGTTTTCAGCTGTGCCAACATAACTGCAAAAGGGTTTTCTAATGCTCAATTAGCCTTTTAAAATGATAAACTTGGATTAGCTAACACAACGTGCCATTGGAACACAGGAGTGATGGTTGCTGATAATGGGCCTCTGTACGCCTATGTAGATATTCCATAAAAAACCTGCCGTTTCCAGCTACAATAGTCATTTACAACATTAACTATGTCTACACTGTGTTTCGGATCAATTTTAAGTTATTTTAATGTACAAAAAATGTGCTTTTCTTTCAAAAACAAGGAAATGTCTCAGTGACCCCAAACTTTTGAACAGTAGTGTACAGTGTACTGTACTACTATAACTAACTAGAGCCCAGGGGAGCTATCAGGAACACCCTCAGAGCTGCCAACACATGCTCTGCTCCTCCCTTCCCCTCTCCACTTTCTCCTCTCCCGCTTCTTTCTCCTCTCCTCTCTATCCTCTCCTCTCTATCTTCTCCTCTCTATCCTCTCCTCTCTATCCCCTCCTCTTTCTCCTCTCCTCTTTCTCCTCTCCTCTTTCTCCTCTCCTCTTTATCCTCTCCTCTCTATCCTCTCCTCTCTATCCTCTCCTCTATCCTCTCCTCTTTCTCCCCTCCTCTTTCTCCTCTCCTCTTTCATCATCTCCTCTCTATCCTCTCCTCTCTATCCTCTCCTCTCTATCCACTCCTCTTTCTCCTCTCCTCTTTCTCCTCTCCTCTTTATACTCTCCTCTCTATCCTCTCCTCTCTATCCCCTCCTCTTTCTCCTCTCCTCTTTCTCCTCTCTATCCCCTCCTCTTTATCCTCTCCTCTTTCTCCTCTCTATCCTCTCCTCTCTATCCTCTCCTCTCTATCCTCTCCTCTCTATCCTCTCCTCTCTCTCCTCTCCTCTCTCTCCTCCCCTCTTTCACCTCTCCTCTTTCACCTCTCCTCTTTCACCTCTCCTCTTTCTCCTCTCCATCCTCTCCACTTTTTCCTATCCTCCCTTCTTTCTCCTCTCCTCTTTCTCCTCTCTATCCTCTCCTCTTTCTCCTCTCCTCTCGATCCTCTTTCTCCTCTCCTCTCTATCCTCTCCTCTTTCTCCTCTCCTCTCTATCCTCTCCTCTCTATCCTCTCCTCTTTCTCCTCTCTATTCTCTCCTCTCCTCTTTATCATCTCCTCTCTATCCTCTCCTCTCTATCCTCTCCTCTCTATCCTCTCCTCTCTATCCTCTCTTTCTCCTCTCCTCTTTCTCCTCTCCTCTCTATCCTCTCCTCTCCTCTCTATCCTCTCCTCTTCCTCCTCTCCTCTCTATCCTCTTTCTCCTCTCCTCTCTATCCTCTCCTCTTTCTCCTCTCTATTCTCTCCTCTTTCTCCTCTCCTCTCTATCCTCTCCTCTTTCTCCTCTCCTCTCCATACTCTCATCTTTCTCCTCTCTATCCTCTCCTCTTTCTCCTCTCCTCTTTCTCCTCTCTATTCTCTCCTCTTTCTCCTCTCCTCTCTATCCTCTCCTCTTTCTCCTCTCTATTCTCTCCTCTTTCTCCTCTCCTCTCTATCCTCTCCTCTTTCTCCTCTCTATCCTCTCCTCTTTCTCCTCTCCTCTCCATACTCTCCTCTTTCTCCTCTCCATCCTCTCCTCTTTCTCCTCTACTCTTTCTCCTCTCCATAGTCTCCTCTTTGTCCTTTCCTATCCTGTCCTCTTTCTCCTCTCCTCTCCTCCACAGTCTTCTCCTCTCTTAGAGTCACACTGACTATAGCAGGACGTTTTCAGAGTCAAAGCAGACAGAGCAGCAGCAGTATGAGTGTTTCCACTCCTCTTTCTCCTCTCTATCCTCTCCTCTTTCTCCTCTCCTCTTTCTCCTCTCTATCCTCTCCTCTTTCTCCTCTCCTCTCTATCCTCTTTCTCCTCTCCTCTCTATCCTCTCCTCTTTCTCCTCTCCTCTCCATACTCTCCTCTTTCTTCTCTCTATCCCCTCCTCTTTCTCCTCTCTATCCTCTCCTCTTTCTCCTCTCCTCTTTCTCCTCTCTATTCTCTCCTCTTTCTCCTCTCCTCTCTATCCTCTCCTCTTTCTCCTCTCCTCTCCATACTCTCATCTTTCTCCTCTCTATCCTCTCCTCTTTCTCCTCTCCTCTTTCTCCTCTCTATTCTCTCCTCTTTCTCCTCTCCTCTTTCTCCTCTCCTCTCTATCCTCTCCTCTTTCTCCTCTCTATCCTCTCCTCTTTCTCCTCTCCTCTCCATACTCTCCTCTTTCTCCTCTCCATCCTCTCCTCTTTCTCCTCTCCTCTTTCTCCTCTCCTCTTTCTCCTCTCCTCTCCATACTCTCCTCTTTCTCCTCTCCATCCTCTCCTCTTTCTCCTCTACTCTTTCTCCTCTCCATAGTCTCCTCTTTGTCCTTTCCTATCCTGTCCTCTTTCTCCTCTCCTCTCCTCCACAGTCTTCTCCTCTCTTAGAGTCACACTGACTATAGCAGGACGTTTTCAGAGTCAAAGCAGACAGAGCAGCAGCAGTATGAGAGTGTTTCCACCTCAGTGAGATAGTGCTGAAGACAGTGGATGACATCCTCCACTCTATGACTTTTACTACAGCGGAATGTGTAAACACATAGGCACTGCAAACCTCTGCCCCTGTTAGTCTATGAGATTGGACCATCAAGGAATTACGTGTTGATCTAATGCTAACATTACTTTTTGGTAATATTAGTGTGGTTTTCTTTTTCCCTTCTAACCTGCCAATAGTGATATAAATAGACAGTGACATTGACTCAGCGCACAGTGAGTCAGTGTGTTTAGGCTATACACTGAGTATACAAAACATTAAGAACACCTGCTCTTTCCATGGCATAGACTGCCCAGATGACTTGAGGTGAAAGCTATGATCCCTTATTGATGTCATTTGTTAAATCGGACTTCAAATCAGAGTAGATGAAGGGGAGGAGACAGGTTAAAGAAGGATTTATAAGCCTTGAGACAATTGAGACATGGATTGTGTCTTGCAAGACAAAAGATTTAAGTGCCTTTGAACGAGGTATGGTAGTTGGTGCCAGGCTCACCAGTTTGTGTCAAGAACTGCAACGCTGCTGTGTTTTTCACGCTCAAAAGTTATCAAGAATGGTCCACCAACCAAAGGAAATTCAGCCAACTTGACACAACTGTGAGAAGCATTGGAGTCAACATGGGCCAGCATCCCTAAGGAACGCTTTTAACATCTTGTAGAGTACATGCCCCCTAAACTTGAAGCTGTTCTGAGGGCAAAAAAGAGGGGTGCAACTCAATATTAGGAAGGTGTTCCTAATGTTTGGTATACTCAATGTATATGTGTGTGTGATTGTGCGACCTCACACAAATGCACACTCAATGAGGCCACAAGAATGCCAAGCCACGAGGGCTGACCTAAGAGAGCTCAGCTGTGCTCAAACACACACACACACACACACACACACACACACACACACACACACACACACACACACACACACACACACACACACACACACACACACACACACACACACACACACACACACACACACAGCTGAGATGACTCTGGTTCCCTCCTTTCTCCTGCTGTGCGATTTTACTATCGTCCATAAACAACAGCTAAGAATCAAAAGAGCCAAGGCAGCGATGACATGGGGATGACCCCATCTCACCACTTCCCCCTAAAAACACCAATGTATTCTCACCCCCACCCCCTCGCCACCCAATTGCACCACCACCACACCAAAATACTCCCCCACCCCTCTCAGAAACCCCTTGCTTTCTCTTCCCTACCCCCTCGTCTCCACCCTTCTCCCCTACACCCACCCCCCTCCTGAGAGCCCCGCTAAACCCCAGTCAATAAGTCAGGCCCTACTCAGCTCCAGGGCTTAGTCCTCCACCTAGGGCCCTCTTTCTCCTCCCACGGCCCGCGCAGGTGCAATCCCTCTGGGAAGAAAGCCAGACCTGTTCCCTTGTCCTGGAGAGCAGCCGCCTGCCCCTCCACTGTAAAAGCTGTTTATCTGGGTGCAGCTGCATGTGAAAGTCGTTCTGGTCCCCCCAGTAGTATGGTAGTCATTAGAAGCAGGGCACAGCAGTGAAAGCCAAGCGGGCGCGTTTATGACTTCCTCTAGGAGGACGTGACTGGCGGTTCGCAACGCTCGCCCTCACTGTGTATATGTGTTTGTGTTTAGCTGTGTATGTGTGTGTTGGTGTGAGTCACTTGTCTCCTCTATGAACCCATCATGCTGAACAGTGGTGCTCCAGGCCTACTGTACTCTACAGTGGAGGAACACAAATACACTTCTACTTCAACACACACACACACTAGGGTTTGGCGGTATTCAGATGTCCATACCGTCATACCGTTTCTGTACCATACCGGGGTTAACTTTCACTACTATGCGGATGACACACGGCTGTACATTTCAATGAAACATGGTGAAGCCCCAAAATTGCCCTCGCTGGAAGCCTGTGTTTCAGACATAAGGAAGTGGATGGCTGCAAACTTTCAACTTTTAAACTCGGACAAAACAGAGATGTTTGTTCTAGGTCCCAAGAAACAAAGAGATCTTCTGTTGAATCTGACAATTAATCTTGATGGTTGTACAGTCGTCTCAAATAAAACTGTGAAGGACCTCGGCGTTAATCTGGACCCTGATTTCTCTTTTGACGAACATATCAAGATTGTTTCAAGGACAGCTTTTTTCCATCTGCGTAACATTGCAAAAATCTGAAATTTTCTGTCCAAAATTGACGCAGAAAAATGTATCCATGCTTTTGGTACTTCTAGGTTAGGCTACTGCAATGCTCTACTTTCCGGCTACCCAGATAAAGCACTAAATAAACTTCAGTTAGTGCTAAATATGGCTGCTAGAATCCTGACTAGAACCCCAAAATTTGATCATATTACTCCAGTGCTAGCCTCCCTACACTGGCTTCCTGTAAAGGCAAGGGCTGATTTCAAGGTTTAACTGCTAACCTACAAAGCATTATATGGGCTTGCTCCTATCTATCTTTCCGATTTGGTCCTGCCGTACATACCTACATGTACGCTACGATCACAAGACGCAGGCCTCCTAATAGTCCCTAGAATTTCTAAGCAAACAGCTGGAGGCAGGGCTTTCTCCTATAGAGCTACATTTTTATGGAATGGTCTGCCTACCCATGTGAGAAACGCAGACTCGGTCTCAACCTTTAAGTCTTTACTGAAGACTCATCTCTTCAGTAGGTCCTATGATTGAGTGTAGTCTGGCCCAGGAGTGTTAAGGTGAACGGAAAGGCACTGGAGCAACGAACCGCCCTTGCTGTCTCTGCCTAGCCGGTTCCCCTCTCTCCACTGGGATTCTCTGCCTCTAACCCTATTACAGGGGCCGAGTCACTGGCTTACTGGTGCTCTTCCATACCGTCCCTAGGAGGGGTGCGTCACTTGAGTGGGTTGAGTCACTGACGTGGTCTTCCTGTCTGGGTTGGCGCCACCCCCCCTTTGGGTTGTGCCGTGGCGGAGAGCTTTGTGGGCTATACTCGGCCTTGTCTCAGGATGGTAAGTTGGTGGTTGAAGTTATCCCTCTAGTGGTGTGGGGGCTGTGCTTTGGCAAAGTGGGTGGGGTTATATCCTGCCTGTTTGGCCCTGTCCGGGGGTATCATCGGATGGGGCCACAGTGTCTCCTGACCCCTCCTGTCTCAGCCTCCAGTATTTATGCTGCAGTAGTTTATGTGTCGGGGGGGCTAGGGTCAGTCTGTTATATCTGGAGTATTTCTCCAGTGTCCTGTATGAATTTAAGTATGCTCTCTCTAATTCTCTCTTTCTTTCTTTCTCTCTCTCGGGGGACCTGAGCCCTAGGAACCATGCCTCAGGACTACCTGGCACGATGACTTCTTGCTGTCCCCAGTTCACCTGGCCATACTGCTGCTCCAGTTTCAACTGTTCTGCCTGCGGCTTTGGAACCCTGACCTGTTCACCGGAGGTGCTACCTGTCCAAGACCTGCTGTTTTCAACTCTCTAGAGACAGCAGGAGCGGTAGAGATACTCTCAATGATCGGCTATGAAAAGCCAACTGACATTTACTCCTGAGGTGCTGACCTGTTGCACCCTTGACAACTACTGTGATTATTATTATTTGACCATGCTGGTCATTTATGAACATTTGAACATCTTGGCCATGTTCTGTTATAATCTCCACCTGGCACAGCCAGAAGAGGACTGGCCACCCCTCATAGTCTGGTTCCTCTCTAGGTTTATTCCTAGGTTTTGGCCTTTTTAGGGAGTTTTTCCTAGCCACCGTGCTTCTACACCTGCATTGCTTGCTGTTTGGAGTTTTAGGCTGGGTTTCTGTACAGCACTTTGAGATATCAGCTGATGTAAGAAGGGCTATATAAATAAATTTGATTTGATATTAGCGGAAGTGCACACAAGGCGCATTATTTCAACAACTATATATATATATACTGCTCAAAAAAATAAAGGGAACACTTAAACAACACAATGTAACTCCAAGTCAATCACACTTCTGTGAAATCAAACTGTCCAGTTAGGAAGCAACACTGATTGACAATAAATTTCACATGCTGTTGTGCAAATGGTGACAACAGGTGGAAATTATAGGCAATTAGCAAGACACCCCCAATAAAGGAGTGGTTCTGCAGGTGGGGACCACAGACCACTTCTCAGTTCCTATGCTTCCTGGCTGATGTTTTGGTCACTTTTGAATGCTGGTGGTGCTTTCACTCTAGTGGTAGAATGAGACGGAGTCTACAACCCACACAAGTGGCTCAGGTAGTGCAGCTCATCCAGGATGGCACATCAATGCGAGCTGTGGCAAGAAGGTTTGCTGTGTCTGTCAGCGTAGTGTCCAGAGCATGGAGGCGCTACCAGGAGACAGGCCAGTAAATCAGGAGACGTGGAGGAGGCCGTAGGAGGGCAACAACCCAGCAGCAGGACCGCTACCTCCACCTTTGTGCAAGGAGGAGCAGGAGGAGCACTGCCAGAGCCCTGCAAAATGACCTCCAGCAGGCCACAAATGTGCATGTGTCTGCTCAAACAGTCAGAAACAGACTCCATGAGGGTGGTATGAGGGCCCGACGTCCACAGGTGGGGGTTGTGCCTACAGCCCAACACCGAGCAGGACGTTTGGCATTTGCCAGAGAACACCAAGATTGGCAAATTCGCCACTGGCGCCCTGTGCTCTTCACAGATGAAAGCAGGTTCGCACTGAGCACGTGACAGACGTGACAGAGTCTGGAGACGCCGTGGAGAACGTTCTGCTGCCTGCAACATCCTCCAGCATGACCGGTTTGGCGGTGGGTCAGTCATGGTGTGGGGTGGCATTTCTTTGGGGGGCCGCACAGCCCTCCATGTGCTCGCCAGAGGTAGCCTGACTGCCATTAGGTACCGAGATGAGATCCTCAGACCCCTTGTGAGACCATATGCTGGTGTGGTTGGCCCTGGGTTCCTCCTAATGCAAGACAATGCTAGACCTCATGTGGCTGGAGTGTGTCAGCAGTTCCTGCAAGAGGAAGGCATTGATGCTACGGACTGGCTACGGACCCGTTCCCCAGACCTGAATTCAATTGAGCACATCTGGGACATCTTGTCTCGCTCCATCCACCAACGCCACGTTGCACCACAGACTGTCCAGGAGTTGGCGGATGCTTTAGTCCAGGTCTGGGAGGAGATCCCTCAGGATCCGCCACCTCATCAGGAGCATGCCCAGGCGTTGTAGGGAGGTCATACAGGCACGTGGAGGCCACACACACTACTGAGCCTCATTTTGACTTGTTTTAAGGACATTACATCAAAGTTGGATCAGCCTGTAGTGTGGTTTTCCACTTTAATTTTGAGTGTGACTCCAAATCCAGACCTCCATGGGTTGATAAATTGGATTTCCATTGATTATTTTTGTGTGATTTTGTTGTCAGCACATTCAAATATGTAAAGAAAAAAGTATTTAATAAGATTATTTATTTCATTCAGATCTAGGATGTGTTGTTTAAGTGTTCCCTTTATTTTTTTGAGCAGTGTATATATGTATATGTATAGATTTTTTGGACGCACAAAACAATTTAGTCAACAGGGATCTTGATCCAGGAGGGATTTGAACTTCTCTGCTGTAACCAAGAAGCTTGATCTAGACATCTAGCCACTTAGCTAGCAAGTTAGCAAACCAAATGCATAGCTGGTGTCCTGAGCTTTGATATAATTTATTTGACACATTTTAGATTTCTTCTAGTTATATTTAACTTATAGTTATAAGCAGTGGCTTAGCACGCAACCCCGCAGCCCCCACAAGGCGGGGATGCCCCCAACCCCCCCAAAAATATAAATACATTAAAAAAATATATATGTATATATATCTTTTTTTTTTACGGTATTGAAAATAATACCATCAATAATACCATCGCTTCATTTTTCATACTCCCATTTGTTTTGTCTTTGTCACGGTTGTCGTAGGAAGGAGCGGACCAAAGTGCAGCGTGTGTGTCGTTCCACATTTTATTTTCACTGTGAAACTATGCAATACATACAAAATAAACTGACTGAACAAAAACAACAAACCGTGACGAAGAGTTAACATACACGTACTCCAAATCAATCTCCCACAAACCCAGGTGGGAAAAACACCTACTTAAGTATGATCTCCAATTAGAGACAGTGATGACCAACTGCCTCTAATTGGAGATTATCCCAAACAAAACCCAACATAGAAATACAAAACTAGAACATAACAACATAGAAAAAATAAACTAGAAACCCCCCCCTGTCACGCCCTGATCTACTCTACCATAGAAAATAACAGCTTTCTATGGTCAGGATGTGACAGTCTTGTTCCATTCACACCTGGTTTTCATTCCCTAATCACACTGAATGTATTTAGTCCTCTGTTCCCCTCCATGTCTTTGTGTGAAATTGTTTTGATGTTATGTGTGTATTGTTACGCGCCAGACTTTTGTTTATTGTTCCATGTTTTGGGCACGTTGTATGTACTTCTGTGCTTTCGTTTGGACCGGAATTAAAAGTGCGCCTGTTAACTGCACTCTACTCTCCTGCACCTGACTTTGCCTCCAGTACACACCTGTAACACACACTGGATGTGTAAACAGCCTTCATGTCATGTGTGTCAATGCAAAATAATGATGGACGTCTCTGATCCATAATTAGTTATACACACATGCCTATGCAAAGACACTAACACACAACACCACACAGAAGCATGACTTTAAATAACTTTAATGGAACGTGAACACATGAACGCTTCAGTCACTAGCCAACTCCCATTCTGTTAGCAAATTTGGGAATGAAACAATCCTGCTATCTCAACACAGATGTATGCCTTTTAACAAGATGCTGGATGTGGTTATGATCTGGTTATGGTGTGGATGGGGAGATCAAAACCACATTGTTTGTCCCTAGATTGAAGCCCCACACATGGACAGACCACAACAGAGCTACAATGATGAGGTCCCTTCCAAAAACATTCAGTACTGCACACACCTGGCATGCAGAAGAAGGTTACCATCAATACATTCTCAATAAAGAGTGAACCCATTTCTGGAACACTGCCCAATGTGGTCATGCGCTCCAGCTTCAATGCTCTCTCATAGAGACCGTGCCTAAAATAAATCTGTGTATATCCTATATCAAGGCCCAGACTATCCCAGCTCCTCTCCTCTTCTCTTCATGAGGGAAAGAGCTGCATTACCCACCCCCAACCATGGACAAAATATCTCTCAACAACAGCCATCGGTGCAGGCTGAAATCCTGCTGTTCTCTTTCAAAACTCACATAATCAATGCAAGAATGTTTTCTTTTCTCTCTCCCTCTCTATCTCAACCTATTCTCTCTCTCCCCACAGCTGTTGCTCCCCCAATCTCCTCTTCCCCCTCCACTCTTGCCTCTCCTCCCCCTCTCCCTCTGGGCCACTGGACCCCAGACACTTCCCCCGACACCTCTCTCTCCGGAGCAACAGGAGACAGAACTGACAGGTCACATTAGCTCAAGTGTCTGTTCAGCACCCTCACACCAGTCAATCCTGCACCGCTCACTTCCACTAGACAACGGGGGGCAGCTCACCCCTTACTCCTCAACCCCCCCCCGCCACCTCACCCTTTTACCCCTCTCCCTAACAGAGATGTCCCACCACCATCACCTCTCCCCCCCACCTCCGCCTATTATAGTGCCTGACAACCTCAACCAGGACACACACGGAAGCACGGAAGCACACACGCATGCGCACACACACACACACAGGCACAGGTGTTGGAAGGTGGGGAGATGTAGAGAGGGTGAGGTGGAAGTCAGTCCATTCAGGTTACAGTCAGAACCCTCACATGGTTCATAAAGGGATTATAATGCTTTGTAGGGTCAGCCTTAATCTCCTTATCACACACTCTAACCTGGGAAGGACTGACTGGAGCACTGCAATTACCTCAGCCCACCTCCCTCTATCTCTCTCTTTCGTTCACTTTTTCGCTCTGAGTCTCTCTCTCTCTCTCTCTCTCTCTCTCTCTTTCTTTCACTTTTTCTGTCTGAGTCTCTCTCTCTCTCTCTTTCTTTCTTTATTTCACCTTTTCTCTCTGAGTCTCTCTCTCTCTCTCTCTCTCTCTCTCATCCTCCTGCAGAAGATGTTGATGCAGACCCTCCACCAATGTTTTCAAATGTGGTACAAAAAAACTAAAACGTGTCACATTTTCCATAACCTACAGAGAGAGGGAGGGGAAGAGAGAGATAAAGAGAGGAAGAGGATGTGTGTGTGTGTGTGTGTGTGTGTGTGTGTGTGTGTGTGCGTGCGAGAAAGACAGAGAGAGGGACAGAGAGAGAGAGAGAGAGACAGAGTGAGAAAGGGAGAGAGAGAGATAGAGGGAATGAGAGCGAGGGGGGAGAAGGAGGGAGAGGGAAAGAGAAAGAGAGGGGGAATGAGAGAGAGGAGGGAGAGAGAAAGGGGGAGTTTGCTCAACATGTTGATCCTATAAAGAGGAGAAAAGGTTTGATCTCCCGGGTAACGGGTGACTGCCCACAGCAGAGTGATTACCGCGTTAGGAAACATCCTGCCCACTGGCGACTACTGATGACATCAGCGCTCTGCGATGTATTTATACTGCTGTAACCCCTGACAGCGCTGGCTGTCTGGGAAATGGCCACTCTTAAGACCCATTCAACACTGGATGCTGTGTGTGTGTGTGCGTTTGCGCTTATGTGTGTTTCCGCCTGTGCATGTGAATGTATGTGTGTTTGCGCCTTTGTGCAGCAATTGAGTGATTCCTGGAACAAGGTGGTAGAAGAGGGTTAATGCATTTGCACTGGTAGAACATATAGCCCTGAGAGAGCTCTGTGCCTGGGCAGTTGGTTGTGACCTCTCTCCTTCTTATTGTAACACACAGAAAGGAAGAGAGCCGTGGTAGAATCACTCTGCGTCCATAAACATGAGAGCTGGGTTTCCCCTCACGCTCCACTGTCTGTTATGGAGGTGCACTTCCCCCCTGAACCTCAGAGATTTACAATACCACCACAGACCCACTGTAGGGATGGGGCTCCAACTACCTGGACTCATCTCCTGGACAAAATATTAACATCAACAAGAGATGTTTAACACATCTGCCGTAAGGTGACAATACATCAGAATGCCACATATTAGAGTTGCATTTCTAGACAAGCTGTACTTGAAGCTGTCTTCCAGTGGGTTGTTCTGTGGTGTGTCTCAACACATGTTGAGGGAGTTGGATAAAGGAGTGTACACTGTAACCAGCTATACTTCCTCTTGGTATCACCACTCTGAGAGACAGAACCACAGACATCCAGTTTTTCCTCTCTTTTCTCATCTTCCCCCCCTTTTTAACGTTCTTTCATTTAGAGGCCGCAGCCACCACACCCTTCTCAACCAGCCAAAACGCCTCTTATTATAGACCTCAGGAGATTTTACAAGCACACGTGCACAGCGCACACACACATACACACATGCACACACGCACGTCCATACACACACACACACACACACACACACACACACACACACACACACACACACACACACACACACACACACACACACACACACACACACACACACACACACACACACACACACACACACACCACACACACACACACACACACACACACACACACACACACACACACACACTTACAGATAGACACACATGAACACAGACACAGACAAATTTCCCCCCAAAACCCAGGGCGGCATCCCCTGCATACATGACAGGCACATTGGCACCCTCATTTAAAGAGCTTGTTGTTTGTTTAGTTTAATTATAACCATTCCCTTTCCAAATAAATGAAATAGTTAAGAGAGGGAAATGGTCCAACGTAAGGCCAACAGCTGCCACCTTCCCAAATAAACACAAAACTGACATCAAATTCATATTTCACACTATACATTATATTTCGGCACTTATAAAAGCAGTTGCTTACTGTTGTTGCTTGGCTTTTACAAGCTTTGATTTGGCTGTTTGTGCCTGTTGGAGAATCTGTTAAGCCCTGTTTATACCTGCCTTTAACTTGCATACCTGCCTTTGTCCTGATCTTGTCCACATTCTGATTGTGCCCACACTTTTAGACACGCGTAGACAATCAAAAGACACATTGTGATTTGATTGTGATCAGATCATCCTGCCCACATCTGAAGGTAGTCAGACATGCATTGTCTGGATAACTTACAAGTGTAGACAGATCTGGACAGGGAAACCATTTAAATCATCATTATTCCAGTCTCTAAAATCACTGACAGTTGGCAACGTTGACTGATTTCATCAATATGTGTCTTAAATCATTTGCATAAAGGAAATTACCAGGAAATCTGGTCACAATGCAGACACAGTGGACAGATAATAGACACATTTTAATACTACGTATAGACACATTTCTGGAAAGATGGCGCCTACAGAGAGGGTTGCCTCGCTTCTTGTCCTTAGGAAACTTTGCAGTATTTTGTTTTTTTATGTATTATTTCCTACATTGCTAGCCCAGAAAATCTTCAATGTTATTACGTACAGCCGGGAAGAACTATATCAGTGACGTCAACTTACCAGCACTACGACCAGGAATGCAACTTTCCTGAAGCGGATCCTTTGTCCGAACCACCCAGGGCATTTGAACTGATTCCAGAGACTGACCCAAAACAACGCCGCCGGAGAAGAGGTAGACGGAGTGGTCTTCTGGTCAGACTTCGGAGGCGTACACATCACCCACTGCTTCCGAGTATATTACTCGCAAATGTCCAGTCTCTAGATAACAACGTAGACAAAATTAGGACAAGGGTGCTTTCCAGAGAGACATCAGGGATTGTAACATACTCTGTTTCACGGAAACATGGCTCTCTCGGGATATGCTGTCGGAGTTGATACAGCCACCTGGATTCTTTGTGCATCACGCCGACAGGAATAAACATCTCTCTGGGAAGAAGAAGGGCGGGGGTGTATGTTTCATGATTAACAACTCATGGTGTAATTGTAACAACATACAGGAACTCAAGTCCTTTTGTTTACCTGTCCTAGAATTCCTTCCAATCAAATGCCCACCGTGTTATCTCCCAAGGGAATTCTCCTCGGTTATTGTCACAGCCGTGAATATCCCCCCTCGAGCCGATACCATGACAGCCCTCAAGGATCTTCACTGGACTTTATGCAACCTGGAAACCATATATCCTAAGGCTGCATTTATTGTTGCTAGGGATTTTAACAAAGCAAATTTGAGAACAAGACTACCTAAATTCTACCAGGATATTGACTGTAGCACTCGCACTGGTAAAACACTGGATCAATGCTACTCTAACTTCCGCGATGCAAACAAGGCCCTCCCCCGCCCTCCTTTCGGCAAATCGGACCACGACTCCATTTTGCTCCTCCCTTCCTATAGACAGAAACTCAAGCAGGATGTACCCGTGCTAAGGACTGTTCAACGCTGGTCTGACCAATCAGAGTCCACGCTTCAAAATTGTTTTGATCACGCGGAATGGGACATGTTCCAGGTAGACTCAGAGAATAATATTGACGTATACGCTAATTCGGTGAGTGAGTTTATAAGGAAGTGCATAGGAGATGTTGTACCTACTGTGACTATTAAAACCTACCCTAACCAGAAATCGTGGATAGATGGGGGCATTCACACAAAACTGAAAGCGCGAACCAGCACATTTAACCATGGAAAGGTGACTGGGAATATGTCCGAATACAAACAGTGTAGTTATTCCCTCCGCAAGGCAATCAACCAAGCGAAATGCCAGTACAGAGACATTCAACAGCTCAGACATGAGACGTATGTGGCAGGGTCTACAGACAATCATGGACTACAAAAGGAAAACCAGCCACGTCAAGGACACCGACGTCTTGCTTCCAGACAAACTAAACACCTTCTTTACCCGCTTTGAGGATAATACAATGCCACCGACACAGCCCGCTACCAAGGACTGTGGGCTCACCTTCTCCGTGGCTGACGTGATCAAGACATTTAAATGTGTTAACCCTCGCATGGCTACCGGCCCAGGCGGCATCCCTAGCCGCGTCCTCAGAGCATGCGCAGACCGGCGGGTGTGTTTTAAGGACATATTCAATCTCTCCCTATGCCAGTCTGCTGTCCCCACATGCTTCAAGATGGCCACCATTGTTCCTGTACCCAAGAAAGCAAAGGTAACTGAACTAAATGACCATCACACTGCACACTGCCCTACCCCATCTGACAAGAGGAATACCTATGTAAGAATGCTGTTTATTGACTATAGCTCAGCATTCAACACCATAGTACCCTCCAAGCTCATCATTAAGCTTGAGGCCCTGGGTCTCAACCTTACCCTGTGCAATTGGGTCCTGGACTTCCTGACGGGCCGTCCCCTGGGGGTGAAGGTAGGAAACAACATCGCCACTTCGCTGATCCTCAACACTAGGGCCCACAAAGGTGCGTGCTCAGGCCCCTCCTGTACTCCCTGTTCACCCATGACTGCGTAGCCATGCACGCCTCCAACTCAATCATCAAGTTTGCGGACTACACAACAGTAGTAGGCTTGATTACCAACAACGATGAGACAGGCTACAGGGAGAAGGTGAGGGCACGCGGAGTGTGGTGTCAGGACACAACCTCTCACTCAACGTCAACAAAACAAAGTAGATGATTGTGGACTTCAGGAAACAGCAGAGGGAGCACCCCCCTACCCACATCGACGGGACAGCAGTGGAGAATGTGGAAGGTTTTAAGTTCCTCGGTGTACACATCATGTACAAACTGAAATGGTCCACCCCCACAGAAAATGTGGCTTGCCACCTAAAACACTCACAATTTTTACAAGCATTTCGCAACACTCGCAATAACATCTGCTAACCATGTGTATGTGACCAATAAAATTTCATTTGATTTGAATCAGAATGTAGACAAGATCAGGACAAAGGACACATGTTAGCACCAGGTATAAACAGGGCTTTAGACATTACAGATTAGAATTAATTTAGGCTAACAAAATCTTCCGCTAGAACAACCAACACACTCTCCATCAGTGCTCCAGTATGGGCCATAGAGCAGAGTTCTGAGCCTTGTATTCATTTGTTTTCCCAGCAGTGTGGTTTGTCACTGGGTCCTTGGCTTTGTTCTGGCCCACATCTGGACTCTCGCTCTGGGGTAAACTCCACTCAATGCTGCCCTCCGCAGAAGACAAGGGCACTGGGCTCTATCTGACTTCCATTCACTAAAACTCACTCTGCTTGGGGGGCTATTAAGGCAGAACACTTGATGTGCCCGTTGTAGGGCACAGTTATCCAGTGCAAGAGTAGCTGATGTGAAGGGTGTATACATCACAGGAGGTTGGTGCCACCTTAATTGGGGAGGACGGACTTGTGTCAATGGTTGGAGCGGAATAGGTGGAATGGTATCAAATACATGATTTCCATGTGTTTCATGCCATTACATTTGCTCCATTCCAGACGTTATTATGAGCCGTCCTCCCCTCCACTGGTATACATACCTATAGAGCCCCACAGTGGAGGTGTCATAATAGCCATAAAACCTAGCAATCAAACAGGGAAATGGCTCCAATTGTTTTTCCACCATTCATTTTCCCCATAGGGGATTTTAGAAACACTTAAAATAAGGACTGTGTTTAGACCGACCCTGGCATGACGTTTTGATAACCGTGTAAATCTCTCTCGGACAAGGTGACATTTATCAATATTATTGGCTCTATTTACTCTCAGATTCGAAAATGCTAATCAAAGTAGACATCATGCAAAACTACAAAACCCTGCACATCATCTCTAGCTGACACCTTTGCTAACAGGTATTGTGTCAATTTAAAACTTGCACAAAACAGTTCACAGAATTGTCCATTTAAAGAAATGTTGCCAATTTATTAACTACTACATTTAGCTCACATTAGATAGTTAATCCAGAAATTCTTACCTTTGCCTCGATTCGGCAGTCTCATCCAGATCATCATGAGCTTTTTTATAGTACTTTATGATAGCCACATTAGCAGAAAATTAGCATTTCATTTTTAGGGGAGGTAAATACAGGAGAATATACTGATAAAAGTCACCTTGTCCTAGAGAGATTTACACAGTTATCAAAATGTCACGCCAGGGTAAGCCTTCACAAAACACAGCCCTTATTGGAAGTGTTTCTAAAATCCCCTAAGGTAAAAATGAAGGGTGGAAAAACGATTGGAACCATTTGACTGCTAGGTTTTATGGGTATTATGACTCATACTGTTGTACTCTATTATCATCACAATCCTATCATTTTCTCCAAGTCTGTCGCTGAAATTCAGGGATACTTTTCATTCTTTATCTTCTGCCCCCCTTCTCTCTCTCTCTCTAACCCCATTCTGATGTGTTTATGAGCAACCTCAGGGGTCAATTATGTCAGCAGCATACTCCTACAGTGAAAATTACCCATGCTCAGCCTCAGAGAGAGAGAGAGAGAGAGACATGACTTAGAAAGCGTAGTGTTGTTGGCTGAAACATTCCTGGCCTTGAACGCACGTTGTCCGTCATTTCAGCCGAGCGAGAACACTCGCTACTCTGTACATCTGGGTCTTTTGACAACTCGCCACATTGTCAAGTCCCACCCGCAGGCTGTTTCATCACAACTCACAGCAAGTGTCTGGGACAGTCCAAGAGTGAGGAGATGCTGTGCATATCCAGATGTCAGTTTGTTTGGAGATCTACAGGTGAACATACAGTTCCAGGAGTTAAATAGAAAGGGAATGGAAGGATTTGACCTTGATAAATAATCCATGTGTTATGTGGTAGCCTAGCAGAAACTGTGTGTGAGTGTGTGGGGGGGCATTATTTTGCCTCTCTGTGGTATGTTAAGTGCTTTAACTCTGCATGAAGCATTGAAAAAAGTGGAAAAGAGGACAGCAGTCATGACCTGAAGACAACAGTAACTACCTGAACCAACTATCACATGATTCTATCCCAGTTAGTTCGCTCCTCTCCAATGGGGGGCATAAAACATGCAATCTCTGACACAAATCAGCTCCAAAATGTATTGTAAACACTCTGTATGTGTGTGTGTGTCCACCAAGTAGTGACCACATAAATCAATGGGGAGGGAGGAAGAATAACACCTCCCAGTGTCAAAGCCAGGCCAGTAGGAGAACAGAGTTGATTGGACCTCAACAGAAAGACCATCCAACAGGCTTCAGCTCCAATCTACTGTTCCTAACCTGGCAGACAGAGAGAACTATCTCACACCCCAGAGAGCTTATAAAAGTCAGAGATGGATGGCTTCTGGGGCTGGTGTGTGTGTGTGTGTGTGTGTGTGTGTGTGTGTGTGTGTGTGTGTGTGTGTGTGTGTGTGTGTGTGTGTGTGTGTGTGTGTGTGTGTGTGTGTGTGTGGTGTGTGTGTGAGAAAGTGTTGACATGTTTTGTGTCTCGCAGGTGGGAAGGTTTGATTCCCTAGAGTTAAGGGGCAGAGTTGGGGGTTGGAGAGAGGACACTAGGGAACACTGTTGGTGTAAGCTATGAAAGTTAGGAGGCGGTCAGTGTATTTTGGTAGGTTTAAGTGTGTGTGTGTGTGTGCGTGCGTGCATGTGTGTGTACATGCGTTTGTGTGTTTTGGTATAGGGTGGTGCAAGGTGGGGAGGGAGGGTCAGACATTGCTGTGGTTGATATGAGAGGGACAGAGCTGGGGGACAGAGGGATGTAGGGAAGGGGTCTGTTGAATTGCGAGGAGATAGAGTTTCTGTGCACATCTGCTTTGGACTGCAGACGTAGAGAAACATCTGTATTAACCTCAGTCCCAAGGGCAGCCCACTGAGCATAGGCCTGCAAGGAGGCCAGGGAGAGAAGGAGCAAGAAGGGATGTGTGTGTGGGTGTGTGTGTGTGTGTGTGTGTGTGTGTGTGTGTGTGTGTGGTGTGTGTGTGTGTGTGTGTGTGTGTGTGTGTGTGTGTGTGTGTGTGTGTGTGTGTCTGCCTACAGTACATACCATTTCAATCCTATTCCAACATCATCACTTCAGCACCCACACCATATACCCACCCCCACCTACTCACCAACTATTTCCCTGCTGCCACATCTACCTAGCATATACCATGTTCCATATTCCTTACAGCACCATGTTCCATATTCCTTACAGCACCATATTCCATATTCCTTACAGCACCATGTTCCATATTCCTTACAGCACCATATTCCTTACAGCACCATGTTCCATACTCCTTACAGCACCATCTTCCATATTGCTTACAGCACCATGTCCATATTCCTTACAGCACCATCTTCCATATTCCTTACAGCACCATGTTCCATATTTCATACAGCACCATGTTCCATATTCCTTACAGCACCATGTTCCATATTCCTTACAGCACCATGTTCCATATTCCTTACAGCACCATGTCCATATTCCTTACAGCACCATGTCCATATTCCTTACAGCACCATCTTCCATATTCCTTACAGCACCATCTTCCATATTCCTTACAGCACCATGTTCCATATCCTTACAGCACCATGTTCCATATTCCTGACAGCACCATGTTCCATATTCCTTACAGCACCATGTTCCATATTCCTTACAGCACCATGTTCCATATTCCTTACAGCACCATGTCCATATTCCTTATAGCACCATGTCCATATTCCTTACAGCACCATCTTCCATATTCCTTACAGCACCATCTTCCATATTCCTTACAGCACCATGTTCCATATTCCTTACAGCACCATGTTCCATATTCCTTACAGCACCATGTTCCATATTCCTTACAGGACCATGTCCATATTCCTTACAGCACCATGTTCCATACTCCTTACAGCACCATCTTCCATATTCCTTACAGCACCATGTCCAAATTCCTTACAGCACCATCTTCCATATTCCTTACAGCACCATGTTCCATATTCCTTACAGCACCATGTTCCATATTCCTTACAGTACCATGTCCATATTCCTTACAGCACCATGTCCATATTCCTTACAGCACCATCTTCCATATTCCTTACAGCACCATCTTCCATATTCCTTACAGCACCATGTTCCATATTCCTTACAGCACCATGTTCCATATTCCTTACAGCACCATGTTCCATATTCCTTACAGGACCATGTCCATATTCCGTACAGCACCATGTTCCATATTCCTTACAGCACCATCTTCCATATTCCTTACAGCACCATGTTCCATATTCCTTACAGCACCATCTTCCATATTCCTTACAGCACCATCTTCCATATTCCTTACAGCACCATGTTCCATATTCCTTACAGCACCATGTTCCATATTCCTTAAAGCAACATGTTCCATATTTCATACAGCACCATCTTCCATATTCCTTACAGCACCATGTTCCATATTCCTTACAGCAACATGTCCATATTCCTTACAGCACCATGTTCCATATTCCTTACAGCAACATGTTCCATATTCCTTACAGCACCATGTTCCATATTCCTTACAGCACCATGTTCCATATTCCTTACAGCACCATGTTCCATATTCCTTACAGCACCATGTTCCATACATCAACACCAGTAAGTTAATGCTATGACTTCTAGGGATTTAGATGTATGACTCCAACATGACTGTAACTCCAACATAACTGTGAAGTGACAGCAAGCGTTTCCAAGCATGCAGGCATGAGTGTGTGTGATAATGTGCGCAAGTGTGTGCATGCATGTGTAAATGTATGTATGTGTAAATGTATGTATGTGTGTGTGTGTGTGTGTGTGTGTGTGTGTGTGTGTGTGTGTGTGTGTGTGTGTGTGTGTGTGTACAGCAGTGGAGTAACACAATGCTGTCTCAATGCAAAACCCTCTAATAAATCCAAACTTCCAAACATGCCAATTCAAGCCTCTTTTTTGACCTGCCTGCTAATACACACCATTAAACCTAAACGGGCTGCCGACTCTGTGCCACCGCCCAGGGGGTGGTGAGGGGGTGAGGGGGGTGGCAGGGGGGCAGGTGGTGCCCTGTGGTTTCACCATGGTAACAGATGGAATCCTTCTCTCATCAAGACACATCCACACACAGGACAAATATGAATCTAACTGAATCAAACAAATCCTTTTCTCTCAATAAAATAATATGTTATAACCCTTCAGACTTGTATCTAAATGTTTCAAACATGCTCTAGATTTCTTATGTTATGGGTTAGGAAAGGATGTATTTCAAATGCATCTATAAACAGTACAAAATGTATACTTATACTGCAAGTAAATATTGAATGCTTATGTACATATTGGCCCCAGGTCTATTGTTGCTAGGCCGACGTTAGAGCCAGCAGAGAGCAAGGACACAAAAGAACTCACATCATTGTTTGTTTTTGAATTTAGTCAAATGTTTCACACATCTGGTGCGGATTAATAGCAGCAGAGCATTTGGACAATGAAAACGCACTGCAGCTGTACACCTTTTTTTAAATAATCTGAACTTTGCTCACATGTGTGTTCGCATTGTAGCCAAACTCAATGCTTTATTTTACGACGGCCCTCCTCTGAGTGTGTAGTCAGAGCAGCTGACTTCCAGCAGGACTATTAGACACCCAGGGACCGATCAGCATGGCTCTGGGGACCTATCAGCATGGCTCTGGGGACCTATCAGCATGGCTCTGGGGACCTATCAGCATGGATCTGGGGACCTAACAGCATGGCTCTGGGGACCTATCAGCATGGCTCTGGGGACCTATCAGCATAGCTCTGGGGACCTATCAGCATGGCTCTGGGGACCTATCAGCATGGCTCTGGGGACCTATCAGCATGGCTCTGGGGACCTATCAGCATGGCTCTGGGGACCTATCAGCATAGCTCTGGTTACTGGAATGCCAGAGAGCAAACAAGCACTGTTTCATTTTTCTTTATACACACACATGGATACACGCGAGTTTGTAAGCGCATACAAACACACACGCATACTCGACGCGGGCAGGCATGCACGCAGACAGACACACACGCACACACACTTTCTCACCGCCTCAGGCTACGGTAATCCTTGCATGATTGCATGACTCCAGCAGGGCATAGCAGGAAGCCATGACTAAACACACCTGATAACACATTACTGTAAGACATTAAAACCCAGAGCTGGAAAACAGACCATAAATACCCCACGCCAATGATGCCACTATTCACTGACCTGTGAGATGCACATAGTAGACATGGAAGTCACCCTGCTGCCCTGTGGTGTGTGAGACCGAGTGGGCATCCGTGTGTGGAAAACGGGTTTGTTTGTGTGTGTGTGTGTGTGTGTGTGTGTGTGTGTGTGTGTGTGTGTGTGTGTGTGTGTGTGTGTGTGTGTGTGTGTGTGTGTGTGTGTGTGTGAAGTGTGTGTGTGTGTGTGTGTGTGTGTGTGTGTGTGTGTGTGTGTGTGTGTGTGTGTGTGTGTGTGTGTGTGTGTGTGTGTGTGAAGTGTGTGTGAGCATGCACTAGTATATGTGTGTGTGTGTGTGTGTGTGTGTGTGTGTGTGTGTGTGTGTGTGTGTGTGTGTGTGTGTGTGTCTGTAAGTGCTTGACTTCCCTTTGCCATGCCATGCCAGCTCAGCCCAGCCAAGCAGCCCAGAGCTCTGGAAGCTGTGGTTTGTTGAAGGGGAAATTACTTAATTCACTGTGGCTGAGGGCTAATGCACTGGGGACTGCTGGGACCATATCAAATAATTACCCAAAGGGAGGTGTGTGTGTGTGTGTGTGTGTGTGTGTGTGTGTGTGTGTGTGTGTGTGTGTGTGTGTGTGTGTGTGTGTGTGTGTGTGTGTGTGTGTGTGTGTGTGTGTGTGTGTGTGTGTGTGTGTGTGTGTGTGTGTGTGTGTGTGTGAAATGGTATGTGTGCTTGGGCAAAGCGTCAATCATTCCAGCTGAAAGGACTACACATTGGGAGAACAAGAAAGACAGAAAGAGAGAGAAAGACAGAGAAAGACAGAGAAAGAAAGAGAGAGAAAGCGAGAGAACATTGCCACATACAGTATAACTCCTATAGACTGTCTCGTCAATATAACTCCTATATGCTGTGTAATAGGTTCATATCCCAAGCTAATGCTACAGAAAAAAAACATACAATTTCACACAGTGAGAGTGTTAGTTAGTGAGTTAGCGTGTAAGAGTTGGATGTTGAGCAGCACACACCCTGTGCCAAGGCGACCCATGTTGCGTGTAGATGTGTACATTCTGCATGTACACCGTAAGCCATTTACACAGCGGGCCTTTTAACTGAGGTGACTCAGATGGAGGAGAGGAGAGGAGAAGAGGGGAGAGGAGAGGACATCTCTGGCCCTGGGGTCTTTCCCAAAGCAACACACCCATCCTGGGCCTGCCCTGGAAACCAACCTCAGAGCAGCTCAGATACACACTGACAACAGATCAGCTATCAGCAGGCCTGAGAACAGCTCAGATACACACTGACAACAGATCAGCTATCAGCAGGCCTGAGAACAGCTCAGATACACACTGACAACAGATCAGCTATCAGCAGGCCTGAGAACAGCTCAGATACACACTGACAACAGATCAGCTAGAGGCAGGCCTGAGAACAGCTCAGATACACACTGACAACACAATTAGCTATAGGCAGGCCTGAGAACAGCTCAGATACACACTGACAAAACATCAGCTATAGGCAGGCCTGAGAACAGCTCAGATACACACTGACAACACAATTAGCTATAAGCAGGCCTGAGAACAGCTCAGATACACACTGACAAAACATCAGCTATAGGCAGGCCTGAGAACAGCTCAGATACACACTGACAACACAATTAGCTATAAGCAGGCCTGAGAACAGCTCAGATACACACTGACAAAACATCAGCTATAGGCAGGCCTGAGAACAGCTCAGATACACACTGACAACACAATTAGCTATAAGCAGGCCTGAGAACAGCTCAGATACACACTGACAAAACATCAGCTATAGGCAGGACTGAGAACAGCTCAGATACACACTGACAACACAATTAGCTGTAGGCAGGCCTGAGAACAGCTCAGATACACACTGACAACACAAGCATGTTGCTCTCTCATTTCCCCCTGCATAGGTCTTGAGTTAAGGCAAGAAAATAAGATCACTCACTCACACACTCTCTCACACACTCTCTCACACACTCTCTCACGTTCTCATATAAAGGCGTATGAATCAGCATTTCGATCTGGGGCTTGGATCAAGCCTGGCTCATATCTGATGGCATCACATAAGACTCAGGAAGAAGAGCACTGACTAAGAGGCCCATTCACGGACGAGACCCATGATGACATCAACAAGACACACATCCACTTTATCCAAATGAGTGACACAGACCATTCGATATATGGTAAGAGGAACCCAATATGGCATCAGGGGAATCCAACCGTCCCTGCAGAGAGGAGAAAGGGCTTCTGTGCTGCTCAGTAACCATATTACCAGGCCTCAACCAATAACAGTCACTGTGAGTTGAGTGGAAGTGACTCTGGACAAACACTCCAAGATTAATTGTATTAGGGCTTTGTTCACAAGCCGCAAGTCACAGAACAAGCATAGAAATCTCTAGGCGAGAAAGGGTCTTGATTACACAAGATGGGTTCAGCTATAATATTATTTATTTTGTTTGCCCCAAATCAAAAAATGCTCTCTTGTTGATGTGAAACATCTTTGTTATGATTGAATGTCTTATTTATGGATCACAGACTAAGAAAATAAGGCCCATAGTAATATCAGAGTGCTCATTTCTCCTATGTTAGGAACTGTTTCTGCTCTTCTCTCTGCCTCTCACAGGCTCTCTACTTGCCCCATTGAAGTCTTCTGTTGCCTTCAAAATGGCACCCCATTCCCTACATAGTGTACTACATTTGACCAGGGCCCTAGAGCCATATGTGGGCCTAGGTCAAAAGCAATGCACTATATAGGGATTTGGAATATTGTGCCTTTTCAGATGCAGCCTCAGTCTGGGAGTGTTAGGAAAAGAGAGAGTCCCTTGACTTTGCAAGGTTCTGCACTCACATCAATCTGTGTCAAAATGCAGCAGGTCCCTCTTTAATGATATAGTGCAGCAGAGGAAGCACTGTCACCTCCCACTTCGTTGCCAAAACCCTCCAACAATCATCCCTTCATCGCTCCAGGATTCATCACAAACTCCAGCTCCATTGAGCAATGATATTTCTTCTTGTTTTCTTTGTTAATATTTGCCTTTTAACTTTCCTATAACCACACAAGTAGTACACTGAATATGTACTCTAGCCAGATCCCATGCTGCAGTGTGGTTTCCCTCTTCCAATTAATCACCAATACTCATCTTGACCCTCATTCATAAATGCAGTTGCTGTGATTGCATAATTTGTTGGCCAAATTGAATTATGATGGTGTGTTTATCTTTTCATAAATCCCCTGGCGTTGCCTGCTAATATTGTGATGATGGGCAGGCAGTAAAGCCTGGCTGGCTGTTGCTGCTGACAGTAATGGTAATCAGTAATGGAGCAGAATCTCAGGGGGATTTCACTAAGACGCACTAATTAGATAAGGAACGTGATTATGAAACATGGCCAAAAAATCCAGAGTCAACAACTGAGAGAAAACGTATATTCTAAGAGGGAAAGAGCATAGGCTATCCGAGACATGGCCCTTTTTCACGTGTTGAGATACAACAGATCATGCCCAACTCTGGAGATAGAATACAAACTGTTGAGGATGTTATTTTGTCGGGAATGCAAAACCTAAAGAGACCTAAGGAGACCAAGATGCACCTTGAACCTATTCTGTTGTTGACACTTGCTCATACTCCAGATAACAACAGTGGACTGAGTGACTGCAGGTTACATCATCTGTAGGGTTGAGCACCTGAACATTAGCTCAACGGACAGCTGTTTGACAGAGACAGACAAGACACTGGAATGTGACACTCTGGGATTCCTCAACTGGACCATTAACTCAATCGCAACACACTGTAAAGATGGACTACCTATTCTACAACTTGTATCTACACTGGATGGCTTTTCTTGTGCAGTGTGTGTGCTGTAGCCTTATAAAGTGCTTCTGCAGGACAAAGACCCAACATCCCCATGTGCAGACGAAAAAGCATGGTTGGTTCAATAGGAAATACATCTAACTTTCATTCTCCTGATATGTGAAAATCCCAGTTGTCTTTTAAGGCCTATAAATCAGGAGGGCGATAAGTCTTAAGGACCCAGTGTAACTTACTTTAAAGTCATTAGATATTGCCTAAACATGGAACAGGGAACCTAAACAATGTCACTTGGTCTGTAAATCAATATTACGAAGGTTAACAGTTATATCATTTGCAAATCGCCTTAACTCCAGTTTCACTCATGTTATTACATATTGGTGTATATGTAATAAGATATGTGCAAATTGTTACATACATTTAAGGCATGGCGCTTAGATATCTGCCGTGCAAAACCTCAGACGGTTAAGATGGAAAATCGAATACTGCATGGGCACATCATAATATGCACAAATGGCAAGGGGTGACATACCTAAATTGACAAAGCTCATAACCATGTCTGCGTCGTTTAGCAAGTTGTTGTCCTGTAGAGTTGCTATCGGCGGCCCCTGGGTGGTGAAGACGGGTTTGTATGGATAGGAGTACGCGTCCTCTTCCCCCTCCGTGGACATGGCATTGTACAGGTCCATCATGAACATTGGGGCCGCGTTGTGCTTCCCGTGGAGATGCGGTCGCGGCCGGTGTGGGAGCCCGAGTATCGAGAGGATTTCCCGCTGCATCTCCCTGCGCTCCTGGCTTTTCAGCCGCCGGTGGATGAAACTCGAGTGTACCTCATTGTCCAGGGTAAAGTTATAAAATACTGTGTCCGCCAGGACGCAGTAGCCCCATACAAGGAACAAAGCAGGGGCACGTCTATCCAAAAATGAAACCATTTTGATGCCGTGCGTAATTGCGCTGAGTGCTCTAACCCAATACTTAAAATAAGGATATTGAACTTCGCAACATGTTTGTTCAATACCCGAATCATTGACGGCCCCTCATGTTGAGGGAAGAGTTCCCGATTGGAACATCAATTTCACTTAAACGTCCACTCTTATTGGATTGCCTTAAAATCCACTGATCTGTACAATTTTGAATTTCGATTATTTTGCCTTTACATCCAGCTACTCCGACCTCTCACTAGCCTGTCACTGTCTCTCTGGGTCACGCGTAAACTGCAAGGTTGACAAGACGTGTTGCAGCGAGTGCGATGAGCCGAGCTCAGCAATCAGACTTTGAGGAGGTGCTTTGTGCGCTGGGAGGAGTAGAGTGAGAGAGCGCTACAATTGCTGAAGCCCAGTATAGCACTGTGTGTGTGTGCGTGTGTGTGTCCGTGCTTGCATGATTACCCTCCCAAAAGAAGCACAATGTGACAAAAGGCCAACATACCATAGCTACATCTATATTGCTTTGAAAAAGACCTGTCATCAGTATCATGTTCTCTTGCATGTGTTCCCTGGAAATGGTTAATACACAGTTTACCTATGACAGGCGCCTGAACTCTTTTCTCTGTTTTATGGAGGAGGAATTATTTGCTCCTAAGGAAACTGTGTCGGCAATGTTGGCAAAAGTGTTCTCCGTGTTGCCTAATACAGAAGGAGAGATCGTAACATACCATACAATGTGTTCATATTGCAGGTGCACTACTCTACTAGAATAAGAACGATGACTAGATTATTACAACTTTACCATCACAACATTTCGTCGGTCAAATTTACCGTCACAATATTCAGTCAGACAACTTTACCATCACAACATTCCCTCAGACAACTTTACCATCACAATATCCAGTCAGACAACTTTACATTCACAACATTCAGTCAGACAACATTAGCATGACAATATTCAATCAGACAACTTTACCATCACAACATTCAGTCAGGCAACTTTATCATCACAACACTCAGTCAGAAAACTTTACCTTCACAACATTCCATCAGACAACAGTATCATCACAATATTCAGTGAGACTTCTTTACCATCACAACCTTCAGGAAGACAACTTTATCATCACAACATTCAGTCAGACAACTTTAATATCAAAACATTTCGTCAGACAAATTTACCGTCACAATATTAAGTCAGACAACTTTACCATCACAACCTTCACTAAGACAACTTTACCATCACAACATTCAGTCAGGCAACTTTATCATCACAACACTCAGTCAGAAAACTTTAGCGTCACAACATTCCATCAGACAACAGTATCATCACAATATTCAGTGAGACTTCTTTACCATCACAACCTTCAGTAAGACTTCTTTACCATCACAACCTTCAGTCAGACAACTTTATCGTCACAATTTTCAGTCAGACAACATTACCATCACATTATTCAGTCAGAAAACTTTACGATCACAATATTCAGTCAGAAAACTTTACCATCACAATATTAAGTCAGACAACTTTACCATCAAATATTCAGTGAGACTTCTTTACCATCACAACCTTCAGTAAGATAACTTTACCATCACAACATTCAATCAGAAAACTTTAGCATCACAACATTCCATCAGACAACAGTATCATCACAATATTCAGTGAGACTTCGTTATCATCACAACCTTAAGTAAGACAACTTTAGCATCACAACATTCAATCAGACAACTTTAGCATCACAACATTCCATCAGACAACAGTAACATCACAATATTAAGTCAGACAACTTTATCATCACAACATTCAGTCATGCAACTTTACCATGACAATATTCAGTCAGACAATATTACCGTCACATTATTCTGTCAGACAACAGTACCATCACAATATTCAGTCAGACTACTTTATCATCACAACATTCAGTCAGACAACATTACCATCACAACATTCAGTCAGACAACTTTAACATCACAACATTCCATCAGACAACAGTACCATAACAATATTCAGTCAGACTACTTTATCATCACAACATTCAGTCATACAAATTTACCATGACAATATTCAGTCAGACAACATTACCATCACAACATTTATTCAGAAAACTTTACCTTCACAATATTCAGTCATACAACTTTACCGAGACAACATTCAGTCAGACAACATTACCATCACAACATTCAGTCAGACAACTTTAACATCACAACATTCCATCAGACAACAGTACCATAACAATATTCAGTCAGACTACTTTATCATCACAACATTCAGTCATACAAATTTACCATGACAATATTCAGTCAGACAACATTACCATCACAACATTTATTCAGAAAACTTTACCTTCACAATATTCAGTCATACAACTTTACCGAGACAACATTCAGTCAGACAACATTACCATCGCAACATTTAGTTAGAAATCTTTACCATCACAACATTCCATCAGACAACTTTACTATCACAACATTCAGTCAGACAACTTTACCATCACAACATTCTGTCAGACAACTTTACCATCACAATGTTCAGTCAGAAAACTTTACCATCGCAACATATTCAGTCAGACAACATTACCATCACAACATTTATTCAGAAAACTTTACCTTCACAATATTCAGTCATACAACTTTACCGAGACAACATTCAGTCAGACAACATTACCATCACAACATTCAGTCAGACAACTTTAACATCACAACATTCCATCAGACAACAGTACCATAACAATATTCAGTCAGACTACTTTATCATCACAACATTCAGTCATACAAATTTACCATGACAATATTCAGTCAGACAACATTACCATCACAACATTTATTCAGAAAACTTTACCTTCACAATATTCAGTCATACAACTTTACCGAGACAACATTCAGTCAGACAACATTACCATCGCAACATTTAGTTAGAAATCTTTACCATCACAACATTCCATCAGACAACTTTACTATCACAACATTCAGTCAGACAACTTTACCATCACAACATTCTGTCAGACAACTTTACCATCACAATGTTCAGTCAGAAAACTTTACCATCGCAACATTTAGTCAGAAAACTTTACTATCACCATATTACGTCAGACAAATTTACGATGAAAATATTCAGTGAGAATTCGTTACCATCACAACCTTCAGTAAGACAACTTTACCATCACAACATTCAATCAGACAACTTTACCATCACAACAATCAGTCAGACAACATTACCATCACAACATTCAGTCAGACAACAGTATCATCACAATATTCAGTCAGATTACTTTATCATCACAACATTCAGTCATACACCTTTACCGTCACAATATTAAATCAGAAAACTTTACCATCACAACATTCAGACACACAACTTTACCATCACAATATTCAGTCAGATAACTTTACCATCACAACATTCAGTCAGACAACTTTACCATCAAAATATTCAGTGAGACTTCTTAACCATCACAACCTTCAGTAAGATAATTTTACCATCACAACATTCAATCAGACAACTTTAGCATGACAGCATTCAATCAGACAACTTTACCATCACCACATTCCATCAGACAACAGTAACATCACAATATTAAGTCAGACAACTTTATCATCACAACATTCAGTCATGCAACTTTACCATGACAATATTCAGTCAGACAATATTACCGTCACATTATTCTGTCAGACAACAGTACCATCACAATATTCAGTCAGACTACTTTATCATCACAACATTCAGTCATACAACTTTACGATGACAATATTCAGTCAGACAACATTACCGTCACATTATTCAGTCAGAAAATTTTCCCATCACAACATTTCGTCAGTCAAATTTACCATCACAATATTAAGTCAGACTTTACCATCAAAATATTCAGTCAGACAACTTTACCATCACAACCTTCAGTAAGACAATTTTACCATCACAACATTCAATCAGACAACTTTAGCATCACAACATTTAATCAGACAACTTTACCATCACAACATTTAATCAGACAACTTTACCATCACAACATTCAATCAGACAACTTTACCAGCACAACATCCCGTCAGACAACAGAACCATCACAATATTCAGTCAGACAACTTTACCATCACAACCTTCACTCAGACAACTTTACTATCACAATATTAAATCAGACAACTTTACCATCACAACATTCAGTCAGACAACTTTACCATCAAAATATTTAGTCAGACAACTTCACTATCACAACCTTCAGTAAGAAGGTTGACAAGTAGAGCAGGGGAAGGTTGACAAGTAGAGCAGGGGAAACAAATTACACACACACACACAAATGCCCATGCCCTCTGAGTGAGTGTTTATTTATGAGGCAATATGAGCGCACCCCTACTCCCTGTCACCCTAGCCAGTGTACATCACAACATTCAAGCAGACAACTTTAGCATCACAACATTCAAGCAGACAACTTTACCATCACAAGACTCATCAGACAACTTTACCATCACAACCTTCAGTCAGACAAATTTACCATCACAATATTCAGTCAGATAACTTTACCATCAAAATATTCAGTGAGACTTCTTTACCATCAAAATATTCAGTCAGACAACTTTACCATCACAACCTTCAGTAAGACAACTTTACCATCACAAAATTCAATCACACAACTTTACCATCACAGTGTTCAATCAGACAACTTTAGCATCATAACATTCAATCCGACAACTTTACCATCACATTATTCAGTCAGAAAACTTTACCATCACAACATTCAGAAAGACAACTTTACCATGACAATATTCAGTCAGACAACTTTACCATGAGAACATTCAGTCAGACAACTTTACCATCACAACATTCAGAAAGACAATTTTACCATGACAATATTCAGTCAGACAACTTTACCATCACAACATTCAGTCAGACAACGTCACCATGACAATATTCAGTCAGACAACATTCAGTAAGACAACATTACCATCACAATATTCAGTCAGACAACTTATCATTACAATATTCATTCAGTCAGACAGCTTTAGCATCACAATATTCAGTCAGACAATTTTACCATCAAAACATTCAATCAGATGACTTTACTGTCACAGCATTCACTCAACTTTACCATCACAACATTCAGTCAGGCAACTTTACCATCACAACATTCAGTCAGACAACATTAAAATCACAATATTCAGTCAGACAAGTTTACCTTCACAATATTCAGTCAGACAACATTACCATCACAATACTTAGTCAGAGAAGTTTACCATCACTTTATTCAGTCAGACAACTTTACCATCACAATATTCATTCAGTCAGACAGCTTTACTATCACAATATTCAGACAACTTTACATCACAACATTCAGGTAGACAATTTTTCCATCACAACATTCATTCAGTCAGACAGCTTTACTATCACAATATTTAGACAACTTTACCATCACAATATTCAGAAAGACAATTTTACCATGACAATATTCAGTCAGACAACTTTACCATCACAACATTCAGAAAGACAATTTTACCATGACAATATTCAGTCAGACAACTTTACCATCACAACATTCAGTCAGACAACGTCACCATGACAATATTCAGTCAGACAACATTCAGTAAGACAACATTACCATCACAATATTCAGTCAGACAACTTATCATTACAATATTCATTCAGTCAGACAGCTTTAGCATCACAATATTCAGTCAGACAATTTTACCATCAAAACATTCAATCAGATGACTTTACTGTCACAGCATTCACTCAACTTTACCATCACAACATTCAGTCAGGCAACTTTACCATCACAACATTCAGTCAGACAACATTAAAATCACAATATTCAGTCAGACAAGTTTACCTTCACAATATTCAGTCAGACAACATTACCATCACAATACTTAGTCAGAGAAGTTTACCATCACTTTATTCAGTCAGACAACTTTACCATCACAATATTCAGACAACTTTACATCACAACATTCAGGTAGACAATTTTTCCATCACAACATTCCTTCAGTCAGACAGCTTTACTATCACAATATTTAGACAACTTTACCATCACAATATTCAGTCAGACAATTTTACCATTACCATTACAACATTCAGTCAGACAACTCTACCAGCACAACATTCAGTCAGACAACTCTACATCACGACATTCAGTAAAACAACGTTAACCATCACAATATTCAGTCAGACAATTTTACCTTCACAATATTCAGTCAGACAACTTTACCATCACAACATTCAACCAGACAAGCTCTGTGAGGTAGGATGAGACAAGTAGAACAGGGGAAACCAATTACACACACACACACACACACAATGCCCATGCCCTCTGAGTGAGTGTTTATTTATGAGGCAATATGAGCGCCCCCCTACTCCCTGTCACCCTAGCCAGTGTACATGCAAGCAGGAAGTAGGTAACGACAGAGAGTGCTGTGCAGTGCTCAGACAAGGAGCAGGCCAGGGTTGGAGGGGACGGGGTGCAGATGTTTGGTAGCTGTTTCACCCCTTCCACATGCCACCCTGGCCCCAGCACCTCTTAAACACCACACATTAATGGAACATCCCTGACCATCTTGTGCGCTCCGTTCTGGCCTTGGCCCTTCCACCGTTAATGACCACTTCATGTTGAACGGGCTCCTCCTCGGAGTGTAACGGTAAACTTTTAGCTTCACAGAGAGTTTTAGTGGCTCTGTAAGGTTGAGATGTTTTAGAGCCACAGCTTGCCGGGTAATTTTATGACAGTCAAATTAGACTTCAATGGCACAGCGAGGTAGAACAGGACATACAGTCCCTGATTCTGAGCTTTAATTGACAGTAAGAAAGAGGACAGGTGAGAGAGAGCATGGCTAGAGGTAGTTACAGGCTGAGCCCACCTCCCTGCCCATTTAATATGCTTTTTCTCCATTTCATTAAAGCCCCACTCCCCTTTTTCTGATGACAATGCAATGTGGTTTGTCTGAGAGCTTGCCCTGTGCTCTGTGCCTGCCACCACTCACTCCATGTGTGTATCCGCACGTCACTCTATTGCGATTTAAATGGTCTTTCAACGGTAGTTTGTACCATATAAACACTGCTATCCGGTCCCTCAGATTCAGCTAATGGCTGCAGGTGTTTACAGTATGGCGGTTTCAGACAGAGGACATGAAAGTGACTTGGTTTCAGTTAGAACCATGCTCTCTGGCTTTATACTGCAAGCTGGGGCCCCCTTGGTCCCCAGGTCCACAGCCCTCCAGCCCCCCTTGCTCCGCAGCCGCTCTCGCTCCCCAGCCCTCCAGCTCCCTAGCCTTCCAGCCCCTCCTCCCCCTAGCCCTCCAGCTCCCCCTCAGTTCTCTAGCCCCCCCAGCCCTGGCCTCAGTCATTGCCCAGAGAGGGGCTGCCACTCTGGGGCAGGACAATCGGAACAGACCCCTCTTTGTTTGGGCCTCTATGGCCCTGGTGACAGTCACAGTAAACAGTGGTCTCAGGCTGAGCCCAGGCTGTGTGAGCTGCACTGAGTGGCTAAAAAAAAACAAAGAGGGTTTGAGCTTTCTGCCTCTTCACTGGCACACACACACACATTATGTATATGTAATATACACACTAAACCATTATCACATACAATCAAACACTGCGTTATCAGACAAGGCACACAATCATACCGCCAGCAGCATACCACCCTGCATCCCACTGCTGGCTTCTGAAGCTAAGCAGGGTTGGTCCTGGATGGGAGACCAGATGCTGCTGGAAGTGGTGTTGGAGGGCCAGTAGGAGGCACTCTTTCCTCTGGTCTAAAGAAATATCCCAATGCCCCAGGGCAGGGGGGCACTGCCCTGTGTAGGGTGCTGTCTTTCGGATGGGATGTTAAATGGGTGTCCTGACTCTCTGAGGTCATTAAAGATCCCATTGCACTTATTGTAAGAGTAGGGGTGTTAACCCTGGTGTCCTGGCTAAATTCCCAATCTGGCCATCATGGCCACCTAATCATCCCCAGCTTACAATTGGCTCATTCATCCCCCTCCTCTCCCCTGAAACTATTCCCCAGGTCGTTGCTGTAAATGAGAATATGTTCTTAGTCAACTTACATGGTAAAATGTACACAGACATAAACTATTCCTATCCTTCAAGGGCAACACCTGAAATCTTACACAATACTCTAGTCAATATGACAAGAGGACAGCCTCTTAGTTGTCCTCCTCCCTCTATCCTACCATGCAGTCAGTGTGTTGCTGTGTGAAAGCCACTACTGGGAGCAGATACACACACTGGGGGCCCTGGTCTAGTAGACCAATCAGTGGCAGAAATGGAGGATGATGTGCCAACCTACTATCATTAGCACTCTGAACAACTGAGCTGTACTTGAGAAAGAGATAAAACTATGTTCTTATTGCATAGCCATTAAAACCAGTAGATGGTGATAGGGCTGACGTCGTCCACCTATTCCTATGGAAAACTCCTGATGGTGCATGAGGCCGGAAATATTTTAATTTGAAGCGTGCCATATTCCTGAATGGGGCTGAATGGCACCAAAAAATTGTCTACGGGTCATGGTGAAAGTGTCTGTAACTAGCAAAGGATCATAGTCGATGTAGTCGTTTTCATCATGCCTGAGAGAGTCAACTCAACGCTGCTACATGGCATTGGTCAGCCCCTCCATCTCCACTTGACAGGCTTGTTGACTCCATGCTCTCATCTGGGTAGGCTATGTGTGACGTTTTAAATGTATGTATTTCAGTCCTTGACTAATAATGTTCTGTATTATGTCATGTTTCATGTGCACCCCAGGAAGAGTAGCTGACACTTTTGCTGGGGCTAATGGGGATCCTAATAAATACCAAATAGCACACCACACCCCCTTTAGGTGCATGTGCAAAGAGCGAGCCTCCTCATAGCCTGCCGGTCTGTGATTGGTCTATGTCAGCACGTGGTCCTGTGTGACGACAAAAATGAGTCAGAATGGATCACTATTTAAATAAATATCTCAATTTGTATCGAACATTAAAATCATTTACTGTGGGGATCGAAGTTAATCATAATAAACACATTTTAAAGCCCAAAACAGCCATCTAAATGTTTGTGTTGATCGTAATTTACTTAAGCTTTCTAGGGCAGGCCAGGGCTTTTGGCACCGCTAGGTTGCTACGCACTAGCCGACTTCACGCTCCAGAACGGACACTGGGGGCCTCTTTTAATGTACCATACCTACAAGCCCTTTATATGTTCTGATGCAATTACAGTGAGGAAGTCTGACTTTCAAAGTGTTTGATTTTGTTTGTCCCACTCTCCCCCACTATATTTCAAGCCAGGCTTTTTCTCTTCAATCCGTAATAGGCTAGGATAGCTCTCACTCAAAACCTTGCCCTCAAGCACAGATAATTTAACAAACAACACAAACACGCACAGGCTCACACAAACATCCACACATTGAAAAAAAACATCTCCCACTCTGATCTATGCCTGCCTGCACAAACACACAACTCCTGTCTCTTGCAGGTTGGAGCCTGACAGCAGCCTCTGAGAGACACTCACACACACACACTCATGTTCCTCAAACACACACACACTCTCTCGCACACATACACAGAGATGCTTTCTCTCACATACAAACAAACACACATTGTCTCTCACAAACACACACTCACAACCTCACCCCTCACCCCCTCACCCCTCATCTGATCACTCTTCTTTTTTCGGTGCTGAGAGTCGGTGCTCTCTCCACCCCACCCCACCCCCTCTCTCTTTAACAGCTCAGAGGAGAGGTCAAAGGTCAGATTAATATTTATTTTGCATGTTGCCTCGGAGAGCGCCGGGCGGCACTCCTTTGAAGGGGTGGGGTCCAGCCAAGTGGCCCTGTAGAGGGTACAGTAAAACCTGCTTTTGGGGTAAACTGACATTTTTCTCCCCCCAGTTTTGGCCCGTCGACATTCTCGGCACAGCCCCACTGTGTGCG
This sequence comes from Salmo salar, assembly GCF_965601325.2. NCBI lineage: Eukaryota > Metazoa > Chordata > Actinopteri > Salmoniformes > Salmonidae > Salmo > Salmo salar. The sequence continues at coordinate 25,597,898 of NC_138303.1, read as the reverse complement.
CTGCACGGTGCACCAGTCTGTTAAAACACAGCGACCAGGTGAGGCTGTGGGAATGCAAATGTTCCCCTTCTGGTGAAAGACACTTCCAGGGACCTCAGGAACATATGAGACACCGCTGTGAGACGGCCGGAGAGAGCAAGAGGGAGAAAAAAGAAAAAAAAACATAAAACTTGTCTTTTGTGTTTTCCATTCCCTTTGTGGTTTCGCTCAGCGTTACCGTAACAAAAGAGAGAGTCGAGACAAACATCTCTCCAAATGGCACATGCTCATTTCCTGGTGATGATGATCAGCTCATTTGAAATCCTGCACTTGTAGTTCTCTTTCCTGTCATTCAGTACCTGCTTTCCCCTGTATCCTGTGTCTCTTCTCACCCCGTCTGTGTGTCAGTCTGCAGACAGAGACGCAGGAATACCACAGTAGTCTGGCTCTGATTCATAGCACTCAGCAGCTCTGCATAATCAGTTATGTTTGCTGCTGTTGACAGGCACAGATAGCATTTACTTAAGCTGTGCCCCTAATGCACCCACCACACAGAGTTAAGGCTTATTCACCATAGGATACTATCACCCACCTACTCTGTCACTCTGTGTCATCAGCGCATAGAATAGGCCTGACGATACGCTGTTCTCTCCCCTCTTTACCCCACACTCATCAGTGTTTCCATATGCGAGGGGTTAATAATGGCCCCTCCGGCTCAGCGGAGGCACCCATTTATCCTTGTCTCTATGGTGAGTGGGTCCTTGTTCTCGTCACTCTGTAAGCCTGTGCTGGGCTGTCAATCAAAGCCCTGGGTGATCAGCGATCAGTCACCTCCTGTTAAGAGGTGCTGGTCTGAGGCCCCATTAGTGGAGCAGCAACTCAGCCAGACTGGCCTCACTGGCCCGGGCCAAAAGCTGATGAGAAACAGGGTTAGAGGAGCAGAGGAGCAGAGGTTAGAGAGAGAGAGGTGGACGGGGGGATTGGGTGGGGGTGTTGGGTGGTTGTTGGGTCCGTTGAGGCAGTTCTGTTTTCTATTTGTGAGGATTAGGCTGACAGATCTGTATTTGGTTTCTTTGGACTAACTTCAGCTAATCCCCCTCACCTGCACTGAGAGCAGCCCCCTCCCTCCCTTGTCTCCCTTTCCTCTAACCTTACAACCCTCCCATGCTTCCCCTTCGCCCAATACAAACACTCCTCCTGTGACGAGCACATGACTCACTGCACTCTGTCTCCTCAGGTTAAGGCCTCACACTCAACACAAATTTCTCGCCAAAGGAACCAGTGGGGGTCCCTGCTTCTCTGGACCAGGGGGAAGAAAGAGGACCCCCACATCTTGTAGGCTTTCTTTCACAGATATAGTTTTTTTAGGGTGGGCGGGTGAGGGGTGGTTGCTTGTCACCTAGAGATAGCAATTACTTAGCGATTAAGAGGCAATATTGCGGAAACAGGTTGTCACAGGCCCTCAGGAGTGAAAGGTTGCCAGATGAAGGGAATAGCCCTAGGCAAATATTAGCAAATTTTAGCTGCAGACAGACAGAGAGAAAGAAAGACAGACAGACAGACAGACAGACAGACAGACAGACAGACAGACAGACAGACAGACAGACAGACAGACAGACAGACAGACAGACAGACAGACAGACAGACAGACAGACAGACAGACAGACAGACAGACAGAGAAAGTTAGCGGTGTGAGGCTCTCTGTTTCGTGAGAAATTAAAGCTTCCCCCACTCAGCCCTATGGTGTGGTGAGGAAGGAAGGAATTTGAGGCTCAGGGGTGGTTTCGCTGTTGGGGTCACAGAGGTACCAAAACATTTTTGGAGGGTCTTGGGGTGGAGTGCATGCAGTCTGCAGCTGGTGAAGCGATGGCACAGTATAGAGCGACACACACACACACATTCCTTCTAACACACTCCCAAAGGAAAGCAGTTACAGAAAATTACAGCCATTTCCTGATCTGTCAGGCACTGCTGTCGCTTCGCGTTTCACAGAAAACACACCTGTTCACTTACTCCAAGACAGCTGTTTAGAGTGTATGTGCTTCTGCTGCACAGCCTTAACACACACAAAGGCAAGCATAAATAAATTATGGATAACACATGCACAATTTTGCACAACAAGCATATGCCAAAATCAAAGTCCTCAATTTCAGTCAGACTAGATTAGCCTATGAGTTGCATCTGCCCACACACTGTAATAACACACACACACACACACACACACACACACACACACACACACACACACACACACACACACACACACACACACACACACACACACACACACACACACACACACACACACACACACACACACACTCACACACACACACACAGACACACACACAGAAAGGAAGCATTATTGGTCAATTTGCAGCAGGCCTCATGTCAGGCACCCATTAAACTCCCAGTTATCAGCAAAATGCAACTGGAGGTGCTAATGAGGTCTAGTGGGGCGCAATGAAGTGCTAACTGGCGCACACACTCACTGGGAAAATTACAAATTAAAATATCATCAATCAATGTAGACCTAGGCTACTACAGCAGCTTATTATCGGGGTTGTTCAACATAATATCTAATATCAACACCTTCCTAAAATTGAGCCTCAATTCTTCGGGGCATGTACTCTACAAGGTGTCAAAAGCGTTCCACAGGGATGCTGGCCCATGTTGACTCCAATGCTTCCCACAGTTGGCTGGATGTCCTTCGGGTGCTGGACCATTTTTGATACACATGGGAAACTGTTGAGCGTGAATAACCCAGCAGCGTTGCAGTTCTTGACACACTCAAACCGGTGCACCTGGCATCTACTACCATAACCTGTTCAAAGGCACTAAAATCTTTTGTCTTGCCCATTCACCCTGTGAATGGCACACATACACAATCCATATCTCAATTGTCTCAAGGCTTAAAAATCATTCTCTAACTTGTCTTGTACCCTTCATCTAAACTGACTGAAGTGGATTTAACAAGTGACATCAATAAAGGATCAAAGCTTTCACCTGGATTGAAAACAAGGTGTTCCTAATGTTTGGTATACTCAGTGTACAGTGTACAGAATCATTGTACGATCTAAACAGCTGTGACAAAAAATGTTTACTTAAGAATGGGAAGCATAGAAATAGTGGATATAGAACAGATCTAATGCTTCTTAGACTTGCTTCAATGAGAATGACAGATCTATAACTCACATTTCTATGTGGATTTGGTGGGGTCACCCAAAATGTTACATATTGCAGCTTTAATTAACAAAAAAAGTGTAAACCTTAGTCACTTATTTCCCTTCATAGTTCGTTTCCCTAAGCATGAGCATCATCCACATAGGCTACCAAATTTTTACCAAACATAGTTGTTTTGTGTCGGCAATTGGACATTGTTCTGGACATTGTTCCACTTTACCCTACCATAAGAACGAAAGGGTGCATTTAGGTTACTCACTCCACGGAAGACTGCTGCTACCTCGTTCGTTCTCTTTGGTCTCCAACCAAGTTGCATGAATAAATTGATGAGCAAACAGAAGTGTATAGGACATTCAACTCTTGGAGGACAGTGGAAGTCGATGATCATATAAGTGCTTCTTTATTTTCAAACGTAAAACCAACGCATTTCGGCCCTAGCTTTAAGGTTATACAAAGTGAAAAATGAAGCTGGAAGACTGCGGGCCATTGCCCGGTGCACCAGCACCTGGTTCAGTATAATCTTACTGTTGAACATTGTAGGCCTACTGAGTACTGACACATTTTACCACATATGCTACGAAAGGGGGTTAGCTATCATGATCTTTAGCCTACTCTCTGAACATGTCTTGTGAGTAGTCTTTGTGCAGCTCACTGACCCCGCCAATCTTGGGTGCGTTCGTAAATTCGCTCTGGCGAGTGAGGTCAGAGTGAGGTGTTCTCTCGTTCGTGTCTGGAAGTAGCTAGCAAGCTAGCCAACGTTAGCCAGTTAGCTTGGGTGCATTACTGCCGTTTTGGTTCAGAACGCTCGGATCAACCCTACTCACTGGCCAGACCGTCCAGTGTGCGCTCGGAACGCCCCGAATGTATAAATGGACAATCTGACAATGCTCTGAATTTACGAACGCCCAGAGCGCACCCCGATCACACTCTGGCACTCTAGATTGAATTTACGAACACACCCCTTGTGTGTGGATTTGATTTCGCGCCAAACAACATTATTCCACGCGCGAGTTTGCTCTCGGTAAACATATACATGTACGGACGCCCTATTCATAATAATGTAATTCCGTTGTAAATCCCGCCACAATAATGGAATCAAACATGTCTGAACAGTTCGTTGAAATTGACAATTTCGGCCTTGAGTTGTTGGAAAATGTTGATATGATGATGGAACCTCAACACAGCCATGAGGAAGTCAGCAGGTAGGCCTATTTTTCTTTCTACGACGTGTGATTCACAGACAACCCTTGCGGATGTGATATCCTTGCCTAGGCTAGGTCTATCTACAGCACAATTTGATAAGGCTGGTGTGGGCCAGGGCCCCTTAGCCTAGGCTATTAGGTTACATATAAACATCTTATTATGATCTAGACAACATCACGCCGCGGCAGGTAGCCTAGTGGTTAGAGCGTTGGGCCAGTCTTCGAAAGGTTGCTAGATCGAATCCCCGTGTCGACAAGGTAAAAATCTGTCCTTCTGCCCCTGAACAAGGCAGTTAGCCCACTAGGCCGTCATTGTAAATAAGAATTTGTTCTTAACTGACTTGCCTAGTGCTTGCAGTTTTTACTATGCCATAGCCTTTATTTTCATAATTGAGTTGAAACTTTAAAGGATGCATTTTATGTGGTTAGGCTTATGAAAAAATGATAGGATTGTTTGAATCAGTTTTGAATTTGTGGTCCACCGATTTTCCCATTAGTTACTGGCTACTATTAGTTAGACCTATCACCAAGGTTTATTTGGTAATTTCTTATGCTCAGCCAGGAAGTTTTAATCCTCATTGAAAAGGTGATTCTAGAGATAGTCACCAGTCTGTCCAAAGATGAAGCTCCAGTTTTGGTCCTACCCAACCGATCCAGCTGGGCCAATGTAAGGTAAGCCACTCACTTTGTTACTATAATGTCAGTCTTTTGGGCCATACTCACTCTGTTTGACCTTTAGCAAGATAAACACAGTAAATCTGTACAACAGATGTCTTATTTATGTTATGTAAATACAGAATAACCCAGTAACATTACATTTGAAATAAGTGGTCATGTTGTGTAAACTGAACTTTGCACTCAGTTTGATAAGTCAGGTCCTGCAAGTGGTCTAAATTGCTGTTAAATGCATTTGGAGGAAATCCTTTAGTTCTTTGATCTCTCATTCTATCTGAATGTGTAAGAGAGCTAAGAAGTCAAAAGGGATTTGTGGGGTGGAAATTGTGTCAATAGAATCACCTAAAGTTTTGAACCGTAATCCTTGAAGCTGAAATAACTTCCTGACTGAATAGGTGTCAGTTTGATTAAATATTTAAAAAGCACCAGCTACACATACAAACACACACACAAATCTGGCAGTTTGTGGAGGTCTTTAATGTGCACAGGCTGTGGAGATTTCATGCTTAGAACAAAGTGAACTGTCTGGTTGAGTCTACATCAAACCTCCTGACAGCTTAAAGCACATTCTGGCTCGGCCCTTTCAAATGTGAGAATCCCACAGATAGGGAGGCAAAGGTTTCACAGAGGAAATACAGTCGAGGTATGGGGGAGGCCTATCACAGGTAACCCCCAGGGTTTGGGATTCTTCTAAGAAGGATCATAAAGGTAGCAGGCTTCTTTACAAAGCTGATCAAAGATAGGAGACCAAATGTTCAGATTTTGTAAATAATGAATAATATTTTTGTCTTCATTCCCAACTTTGAGTTTTGACAACGCCGTTGGCCTTCAAATGACTTCTGGAAGTTCTGTCACCACAGTTCGGAGCAACTGTTCCTCGTCTGTCACTAAATTTGGTGAGAAGAAAGACACACACCACTGCCCCCCCTCTCTCTCTCACTTCCCCCTCCCCTCAGCTGTACACAGAAAAAATGATTTAAATTCACAAACTTTAAACTACTCTAAGGAATTTAATCAGCCCTACTTCAGGTGGCTTTCATTCTTATCCTCTCTGGGCTTACATGAACTAATTGCAAAAACTGCAACGACATGGTATGTCTTATGCTGCTGGCAGACAGAAATATTATGGTCAGAGAAGCTTTCCTGGATCAGTGTTATTCACTATGGATTTCATTATCCATCCTAAAGAAAATCCTGAATTAAGTACTTTCATGATGAAATTACCTATCATCAGATATCATAGGGGATTGATTGAAAGGTTTTCTAGACTGTACTGGTATATTACAATATACTGGTAGCCTATAATACAGATGTTTAACTGGGTTTTCTATGCAGGGCACATTCTCAAGGTTCTATCCATCATCTACAAACTTGTGCAGAGCAACGTATATGCCACAAAAAGGTAATGTCTTGTCAGATAGTCAACGCATAAAAAAATACATTCTTGCCTTAACACCATTACTTTGAGAAGTAGTTCTCTTGTTTCCACAGGGACATCTATTACAACGACACACAGCTTTTTGGTTCACAGAGGACTGTCGATTCCATTGTGGATGACATCTCCTGCATGCTCAAGGTTCCACGCAGAAGACTACATGTGGTGTGTATATACTATGTGAGTGTGTGTGTGCGTTTGTGAGAGTACAATTTCAGTTCAAGAGGAGGCAACAATGGCCTGATATTGAATAAAATCATACTAAAACATTTGGAAATACCTTTTGATACGACATGTTATGATTAGTTCAGGGCTAACACATGAAAGCGCTCAGTTATTTTCATATTTTTAGCCTATTTTCTGCCTCGTACAGGAAGCAACTGTGTATGTATTTTCCATGATTTCCATGATCAAAGAGCAATGAAATTCAACTTGACTCAAAAGCATTGTTGTTTGTGTGTGCACGTGTGTGTTTATTAACGGTCTCCAGCTAGCTACGTCCAAGGGCTTAATCTCAGGTGATCTGTGTTACCTGGAGGAGGACAGCACCAAGGTGGACTGCCACTCCAACTCCACTGTAAGTCCCACTAACACTAAATGCATTCCCCCAACATCTCAGCATCGTCACAGTATGGTCATATGCCTGTTGAATATGCATATAATGTCAGGGAAAGGGAAAGGGGGTTACCTAGTCAGTTGTACAACTGAAATGTGTCTTCCGCATTTAACCCAACCCTTCTGAATCAGAGAGATGTGGGGGGCTGCCATAATCGACATCCACGTCTTCGGCGCCCGGGGAACAGTGGGTTAACTGCCTTGTTCAGGGGTTAGATACCTATAATGTTACAATATACAGTATCATCATCCGCCATGAATGTTTAACAGTGCTAAACCTCTCCGATTTCAATGACATAACAGAGGTCAGTCTCAGCCAAACTTAATAAATCCTGTGTTCACCTCTTTCTGGCCACAATCTCCAGGTTCAACCAATGAAGTAATCACTCGGTTTATAGAATAATTGTTCAGAAAACAAAAAAAACTTTAACTGTTTACTTGTATTCTATTTACTGTTTGTGGGTTGCATAAATCAACTGACACCCAAACAGCTAGATTCATTTCTCATTATATTTTTGTTGTTGTTTGAAAGCTAACAGTAACTTGCTATATTGATAACTGTGTCTCTTAATTGTGTTCTCAGGCTACTCCAGTCTCTTCTAATGTTGGCGGGATCAGGAGTATCCTTTATAATCATGTCAGACTTCCTTCCTCTTTTAACTAACTCTTCCCACTCTTATCTATTGGTGAGGAAGAGTCCATCAGTCATGTTTGTGTTCACCTTGACCTGTTCTCCAGACATTGTGTCATCTGCTAAGTTTGTTTTGATAGTTGAGAAGGACGCCACCTTCCAGAAACTGCTCGATGATGACTTTTGCACCAAGCTATCTCCTTGCATCATGATCACAGTATGTCCTACTTATGGTTTTCTTTTGAGCTATTGCTTTAAATGTAATGTGTTAATCATATGACTTATTGTAAATCTGTTCTGTGTTTGTGCCAGGGTAAAGGTGTCCCAGATGTGAACAGCAGGCTGATGGTGAGAAAGCTTTGGGACACCCTGCACATCCCTATATTTGCTCTGGTGGATGCTGACCCTTACGGTAATACTCTCCACTCTTTTATCCTATCAAAGACACACACACACACACACACACACACACACACACACACACACACACACACACACACACACACACACACACACACACACACACACACACACACACACACACACACACACACACACACACACACACGGGGTTGCGTGTCCTGCTTAGCCGATAAGCCTCTCTGATGTGTCAGGGTGGTTAGAATGGGGATTGTGTTGGCGTGTTCTCGCCCAGTGGAATCATCACACTGGGGCCCCTGGACTCACTGACTGACTGTCCCTCTCCATACAGCACCTCTCTGCCCCCCTCCCCTCCGCTCTCCTCACATCACATTGCGAGTTGCATGTGTAACACTTTACTTTGTTCTCTGTCCCCTTAGCTACATATCTCAGAGGATAATTGCTCTGGTATGGTGGTGATTGTATCATGTCTCTTTCTGTCTTTCTCTCATTTTCCCAGGCATTGAGATCATGTGCATCTACAAGTACGGATCAGTGGTGAGTCCTGCCATGCCTGTGTATTCCTGTACATTATCCAACGTGGCTTGTGCAGTGTCTCGGTGCAAGAAATATGTAATTATTCTGGTCTCTAAGTTGAAAAAGGGGAGCAGTCAACCATATCTGAGCATTTGAAGTGACATGAAGGGTAAAAGTAAAGTGATCGCGTGGGATCTCATTTGTGAGGTTTTTGTATGTGAGTGCATTTATGATCATGTGTGTTTCTGGTTTATATGATTATACCCCAGGTGGACTTGTGTGTCTGAATGTGTGTGTGATTTTATGTACGATATGCATGTCAGTGGCTTGCAAATGTATTCACCCCCCTTGGCATTTTTCCTATTTTGTTGCCTTACAACCTGGAATTAACATGGATGTTTTGGGGGTTGTATCATTTGATTTACATAACATGCCTACCACTTTGAAGATGCAAAATATTTTTTCTTGTGAAACAAACCACAAATAACACAAAAAAACTGAACTTGAGTGTGCATAACTATTCAACCCCCCAAAGTCAATACTTTGTAGAGCCACCTTTGCAGCAATTATAGCTGCAAGTCTCTTGGGGTATGTCTCTATAAGCTTGGCACATCTAGCCACTGGGATTTTTGCCCATTCTTCAAGGCAAAACTGCTCCAGCTCCTTCAAGTTGGATTGGTTCCGCTGGTGTACAGCAATCTTTAAGTCATACCACATATTCTCAATTGGATTGAGGCCTGGTCCTTGACTAGGCCATTCCAAGACATTTAAATGTTTCCCGTTAAACCACTCGAGTGTTGCTTTAGCAGTATGCTTAGGGTCATTGTCCTGCTGGAAGGTGAACCTCCGTCCCAGTCTCAAATCTCTGAAAGACTGAAACAGGTTTCCCTCAAGAATTTCCCTATATTTAGCGTCATCCATCATTCCTTAAATTCTGACCAGTTTCCCAGTCCCTGCTGATAAAAAACATCCCCACAGCAGGGATGATGTTCTCGGGGTGATCAGAGGTGTTGGGTGTGCGCCAGACATAGCGTTTTCCTTGATGGCCAAAAAGCTCAATTTTAGTCTCATCTGACCAGAGTACCTTCTTCCATATGTTTGGGGAGTCTCCCATATGCCTTTTGGCAAACACCAAACGTGTTTGCTTATTTTTTTCTTTAATCAATGGCTTTTTTCTGTCCACTCTTCTGTAATGCCCAGCTTTGTGGATTGTAAGGCTTAAAGTGGTCCTAGGGACAGATACTCCAATCTCCGCTGTGGAGCTTTGCAGCTCCTTCAGGGTTATCTTTGGTGTCTTTGTTGCCTCTCTAATTAATGCCCCCTTTGCCTGGTCCGTGAGTTTTGGTGGGCGGCCCTCTCTTCGCAGGTTTGTTGTGGTGCCATATTCTTTCCATTTTTTAATAATGGATTAAATGGTGCTCCGTGGGATGTTCAAAGTTTCGGATATTTTTTTATAACCCAACCCTGATCTGTACTTCTCCACAACTTTGTTCCTGACCTGTTTGGAGAGCCCCTTGGTCTTCATGGTGCCGCTTGCTTGGTGGTGACTCTTGCTTAGTGGTGCTGCAGATTCTGGGGCCATTCAGAACAGGTGTATAAATATAGAGAGAGAGAGATCATGCGACAGATCATGTGAGACTTAGATTGCACACAGGTTGACTTTATTTAACTAATTATTTGACTTCTGAAGGTAATTGGTTGCACCAGATCTTATTTAGGGGCTTCATAGCAAAGGGGGTGAATACATATGCACGCACCACTTTTCCGTTTATTTTAATTTTTTATTTTTTTTATTTCACTTCACCAGTTTGAATTATTTTGTGTATGTCCATTACATGAAATCCAAATACAAATCAATTTAAATTACAGGTTCACGTGCAACAAAATAGGAAAAACGACCAAAGGGGATTAATACTTTTGCAACTGTATATGGTTGTATGTATTCACATATGTGTTCTATGCACAGTTTGTCAACCTGTCGATCTGTCTAGTTGTGTATTGACGTGTTTCTGTGTGTGTATCTTTTCCCCTCAGGCCATGTCATTTGAGGCCCACAGTCTGACCGTCCCCAGCGTTATGTGGCTAGGCCTCCTCCCCTCTGACCTCCAGAGGTTTGGAGACAACCACTCGCTACTTCCTCTTTCCTCCTCCCTACCTCTAATTGGGATTATATTCTGGGGATTTGGAGATTGTTTGTTTTGGTTTCTGTTGCTGTTGCCTTTGCTTGTTTCTCTCTCCCTGAGGAGCTGTTTTGGAGTGTATATTGAGTTTTAAGTATATGTCAGCTAGGGCAGTCTTAGCCTGAAAAGGGGGTTTTGACATAAGTCAAGTTTAATTGTAGTCTGCAAGCCTGCTCCTCCTAAGACTCTAACTGTACAGTACATAATCAAAAGCATCCACATTTTATACAGTTTGGACAGAAATGGAGAGAGCCGTAACTTTGTGTCAGGATATTTCCTTTGTAGCAACAGAAAGAAATAATCATTCTTAATATGGTCATTCAGAAGACCATCATCCAAAGCTATTTACAGTTAAGATATTTTTGTATATGTCTCATAATATGACTGTTCATCTGTTGAACTAACTGAATTGAAAACTGTACTGATCATAACCCTTGTGTACTTTAGATTGAGAGTACCTGAGGATGCTCTGATCCCCCTCACACAGAGAGATCAGAATAAACTGACCAGCCTGCTGAAGAGACCCTACTTGGCCTGCCAACCTGCCTGGCAGAGAGAGGTCAGAGGGGGGAGGGCTACCTTTTATGAGTGGTTTAAATACAATACAAATATGGAAAGAGAGAATGTGTGCAGTCAGTCTGTTATTAGAGATAAGGGAGAAGAAAGTTAAAGATAATGTGTGCAGTCAATCAAATGTATTTATAAAGCCCTTCTTACATCAGCTGATGTCACAAAGTACTGTACAGAAACCCAGCCTAAAACCCCAAACAGCAAGCAATGCAGGTGTAGAAGCACAATGGCTAGGAAAAACTCCCTAGAAAGGCTTTAACCGAGGAAGAAACCTAGAGAGGAACCAGGCTATGAGGGGTGGCCAGTCCTCTTCTGGCTGTGCCAGGTGGAGATTATAACAGAACATGGCCAAAATGTTCAAATATTCATAGATGACCAGCAGGGTCAAATAATAATAATCACAGTGGTTGTAGAGGGTGCAACAAGTCAGCACCTCAGGAGTAAATGTCAGTTAGCTTTTCATAGCATCTCTACCGCTCCTGCTGTCTCTAGAGAGTTGAAAACAGCAGGTCTGGGACAAGGTAGCATGTCCGGTGAACAGGTCAGGGTTCCATAGCCGCAGGCAGAACAGTTGAAACTGGAGCAGCAGCACGACTAGGTGAACTGGGGACAGCAAGGAGTCATCAGGCCAGGTAGTCCTGAGGCGTTGTCTTAGGGCTCAGGTCCTCCGAGAGAGAAAGAAAAGGAGAGAGAAAGAGAGAAGAGAGAGAATTAGAGAGAGCATACTTAAATTCACACAGGAGGCAGGAGAAATACTCCAGATAAATCAGACTGACCCTAGTCCCCCAACACAAACTATTGCAGCATAAATACTGGAAGCTGAGACAGGCGGGGTCGGGAGACACTGGCCCAGGACAGGAAGATCACGTCAGAGACTAAACCCACTCAAGTGGCGCACCCCTTCTAGGGATGGCGTGGAAGAGCACCAGTAAGCCAGTGACTCAGCCCCTGTAATAGGGTTTGAGGCAGAGAATCCCAGTGGAGAGAGGTGAACCGGCCAGGCAGACAGCAAGGGCGGTTCGTTGCTCCAGTGCCTTTCCGGTTTACCTTCACACTCCTGGGCCAGACTACACTCAATCATAGGACCTACTGAAGAGATGAGTCTTCAATAAAGACTTAAAGGTTGAGACCGAGTCTGCGTCTCTCACATGGATAGGCAGACCGTTCCATAAAAATGGAGCTCTTTTGGAGAAAGCCCTGCCTCCAGCTGTTTGCTTAGAAATTCTAGGGACAGTAAGTTGGCCTGCATCTTGTGACCGTAGTGTACGTGTAGGTATTTACAGCAGGACCAAATCGGAAAGATAGGTAGGAGCAAGCCCATGAAATGCTTCGTAGGTTAGCAGAAAAACCTTGAAATCAGCCCTTGCCATAACAGGAAGCCAGTGTAGAGAGCCTAGCACTGGAGTAATATGATCACATTTTTTGGTTCTAGTCAAGATTCTAGCAACCTTGTTTAGCACTAACTGAAGTATGTTTAGTGCTTTATCCGTGTACCCGGAAAGTAGATGTAACGGCTGTTGAATGGAGTAGACCAAGGCGCAGCATGGTTAGTGTTCATCATAATATTTTAATGGAACACAACAAAACAAGGAACGAACGACAGCCAAAACAGTTCTGTCAGGTAACAACACTAAACAGAAATGAACAACCCACAAAACCCAAAGGAAAACAGGCTGCCTAAGTATGGCTCCCAGTCAGCAACAACGATATACAGCTGTCCCTGATTGAGAGCCATACCCGGCCGAAACAAAGAAATACCAAACATAGAAAAAAGGACATAGAATGCCCACCCCAACTCACGCTCTGACCAACCAAAACAGAGACATAAAATGATCTCTAAGGGCAGGGCGTGACAGTACCCCCCCCCCCAAAGGTGCGGACTCCGGCCGCAAAACCTAAACCTAAAGGGGAGGGTCCGGGTGGGCATCTACCCGTGGTGGTGGCTCAGGAGCAGGACGCAGACCCTGCTCCACCGCTGGCTCACCCACTTTAATGGCTCCCCTAGAGCGTGGTCTCTTGCCGCCGACCACGGACTGGGGACCCTCGCAGCGGGCCCCGGACTGGAGGGCGACTCTGGCGGCGCCCGGCTGGCGGGCGACTCTGGCGGCGCCCGGGCTGAGGAGCGTCTGTGGAGACTCAGGGCTGAGGAGCGTCTGTGGAGACTCAGGGCTGAGGAGCGTCTGTGGAGACTCAGGGCTGAGGAGCGTCTGTGGAGACTCAGGGCTGAGGAGCGTCTGTGGAGACTCAGGGCTGAGGAGCGTCTCGGCAGGCTCCGGACTGTGGGCCGTCTCTAGACGGGGCACTGTCGCCGGAAGCTCTGGACGGGGCACTGTCGCCGGAAGCTCTGGACGGGGCACTGTCGCCGGAAGCTCTGGATGGGGAACTGTCGTCGGAAGCTCTGGACTGGGACTTTCCGTAGGCCTGGCTCTGGGCGCAGGCACAGGACTCACCAGGCTGGGGAGACATGCAGGAGGCCTGGCTCTGGGCGTAGGCACAGGACGCACCAGCCTGGGGAGACTTGCAGGAGGCTTGGTTCTGGGAGCAGGCACAGGACGCACCAGGCTGGGGAGACTTGCAGGAGGCCTGGCTCTGGGCGCAGGCACAGGACGCACCAGGCTGGGGAGACTTGCAGGAGGCTTGGTTCTGGGAGCAGGCACAGGACGCACCAGGCTGGGGAGACTTGCAGGAGGCTTGGTTCTGGGAGCAGGCACAGGACGCACCAGGCTGGGGAGACTTGCAGGAGGCTTGGTTCTGGGAGCAGGCACAGGACGCACCAGGCTGGGGAGACTTGCAGGAGGCTTGGTTCTGGGAGCAGGCACAGGACTCACCAGACTGGGGAGACATGCAGGAGGCCTGGCTCTGGGCACAGGCACAGGACTCACCAGGCTGGGGAGACATGCAGGAGGCCTGGCTCTGGGCGCAGGCACAGGATTCACTAGGCTGGGGAGACATGCAGGAGGCCTGGCTTTGGGCGCAGGCACAGGACTCACCAGGCTGGGGAGACATGCAGGAGGCCTGGCTCTGGGCGCAGGCACAGGACTCACCAGGCTGGGGAGACATGCAGGAGGCCTGGCTCTGGGTGTAGGCACAAGACGTGCAGGGCTGGGGAGGCGCACAGGAGGCCTGGTGCGTGGGGCTGGCACAGTCTTCACCAGACGGCTAGCACGCACCTCAGGACGAGTATGGAGAGCTGACTCAGGTGACATCAATTCGAGGACACGCTCCGTAGGGCGAATGTCGTGCCCCATGCACCAACACAGCAGCTCTCTCATATCCCTCTCCTCCAAACTCCCCATCAACTCCTTCACTGTCTCTGCTTTGCTCCCTTCGCTTACCTCCAACTTCACCCCGACTGGCTCTGGTTCCATCCTCGGCACCGCCGACCGTCCCGTGTGCCCCCGCCCCCAAAAAATCTTGGGGCTGCCTCTCCTCCTCTTGCCGTGCCAGCCGATCCTCCCAGAAACGCCGTTCTGCCTTCATCTCCTCCGGCGGGCGACGGTATTCTCCAGCCTGTCTCCAGGGTCCCTTTCCGTCCAGTATCTCTTCCCAAGTCCAGGAGTCCTGAACCCTCTGCTCCTCCTTACCACGCTGCTTGGTCGGTTGAAGGTGGGTGGTTCTGTAACGGCTGTTGAATGGAGTAGACCAAGGTGCAGCGTGGTTAGTGCTCATCATAATATTTTAATGGAACACTTTAAACAAAACAAGGACCGAACGACAGCCAAAACAGTTCTGTCAGGTAACAACACTAAACAGAAATTAACCACCCACAAAACCCAAAGGAAAACAGGCTGCCTAAGTATGGCACCCAATCAGCACCAACAATATACAGCTGTCCCTGATTGAGAGCCATACCCGGCCGAAACAAAGAAATAACAAACATAGAAAAAAGGACATAGAATGCCCACCCCAACTCACGCCCTGACCAACCAAAATAGAGACATAAAATGATCTCTAAGGGCAGGGCGTGACAGTAGAGCATTGCAGTAGTCTAACCTAGAAGTGACAAAAACATGGATTAATTTTTCTGCATCATTTTTGGACAGAAATTTTCAGATTTTTGGTTAAGTAAACATGTCCCTAGTCTCCATTACCCTCCTCTGTAGAAACTGTACGCTTGTAGTCCTTCACTCTTGTTTTATAAGACTAGGCAGCATTCTCTTGAGTGTGTTTTTACTACAATTGAGCCATTTTGCAGGTGTGACACAGCACAGTGGAATGTGTTTGAGAGGGCTGTCAGCTCCCTGGTATTTGGGATACTTCGAGATACTAGCTCTGTTGTGAAATATACTGAACAAAAATATAAACTTCAAAGATTTTACTGAGTTACAGTTCATATAAGGAAATCAGTCACTTGAAATAAAGGAATTAGCACCTAATCTATGGATTTCACATGACTGGGCAGGGGTACAGCCATGGGTGGGCCTTGGAGGGCATAGGCCCATCCACTGGGGAGCCAGGCCCAGCCAATCAGAATGTATTTTTCTCCACAAAAGGGCTTTATTACAGACAAAAATACTCCTCAGCACACCCCTCCTCAGACTATCCCGTAGGTGAAGAAGCCGGATGTGGACGTCGTGGGCTGGCGTGGTTACACGTAGTCTGCGGTTGTGAGGCCGGTTAGAAGTACTGCTAAATTCTCTAAAATGACGTTGGAGGCAGTTTATGGGAGAGAAATTACCGTTAAATTATCTGGCAACAGATCTGGTGGACATTCCTGCAGTCACTATGCCAATTGCACACATCTGTGGCATTGTGTTGTGTGACAAAACTGCACATTTTAAAGTGGCCTTTTATTGTCCCCAGCACAAGGTGCACCTGTGTACTGATCATGCTGTTTAATCAGCTTCATTCTATGCCACACCTGTCAGGTGGATGGATCATCTTGGTTAAGGAAAAATGCTCACTAACAGCGATGTAAAGAAATTTGTACACAGAATTTTAGAGAAATAAGCATTTTATGCGTATGGAAAATGTCTAGGATTTTTTTATTTCAGCTTATGAAACATGGGACCAACACTTTACATGTTGTGTTTATATTTTTGTTCTGTGGTAGATAAGATCACACCTGGTGGTCCAGGATGAACTCTGTTTGCTCATCTTCCTCTTGCACATCTCTTAAGACATGTTTGTCCTTGTTGCAGATGGAAATGATGCAACGGAACAAGGTGAAAGCTGAGATCCAGTCCCTGGCCTCCATAACCCCTGATTTCCTCAGCCGCGTCTACCTGCCAAACAAGCTGCGCTACGGGGGTTGGATATGATCGCACACTGCCCCTCAGTGGATGGTGGGATGTGGGATTTGATTTGGCTGGATTCAAGCGTGTATGGATGCGGTACAGTTGCAGTGTGTCTGTCTGTGCATATGTCAGTTACTCAAGTCTGTCACATAGTGACCTGATACAACATTTTACATCACATTTTTATATTATTGACTATTTTAGGTCATTATATTATATGATATATTTTACTAAATTATTCCAGATTAGAGTATCAGTCTACCTGAAGTGGCCAATTGACTGTGATTGACTGTGTCCTTGATGGTAATGTATCTGTGGATACTAAAAATGTAAATTTTCTGCCACTTGTTGTTAATCAAATCAAATAAAATGTTATTTGTCACATGGTTAATAAATAACAGGTGTAGCAGTGAAATGCTTACTTACATCAACAGTGAAGATGTGACTCTGGGATGCTGGCCTTCTAGGCAGAGTTCCTCTGTCCAGTGTCATTGTTCTTTTTCCCCATCTTAATCTTTTCTTTTTATTGGCCAGTCTGGAGATATGGATTTTTCTTTGCAACTCTGCCAAGAAGGCCAGCATCCCGGAGTCGCCTCTTCACTGTTGTCATTGAGACTGGTGTTTTGCGGGTACTATTTAATGAAGCTGCCAGTTGAGGACTTGTGAGACATCTGTTTCTCAAACTAGACCCTCTAATGTACTTGTCCTCTTGCTCAGTTGTGCACCGAGGCCTCCCAATCCTCTTTCTATTCGGGTTTAACTTGGGTCAAACATTTTGTGTAGCCTTCCACAAGCTTCCCACAATAAGTTGGTTGAATTGTGGCCCATTTCTCCTGACAGAGCTGGTGGAACTGACTCAGGTTTGTAGGCCTCCTTGCTCGCACATGCTTTTTCCAGTTCTGCCCACAAATGTTCTATAGGATTGAGGTCAAGGCTTTGTGATGGCCACTCCAATACCTTGACTATGTTGTCCTTAAGCCATTTTGCCACAACTTTGGAAGTATGCTTGGGGTCATTGTCCATTTGAAAGACCCAATTGTGACCAAGCTTTAACTTCCTGACTGATGTCTTGAGATGTTGCTTCAATATATGCACATCATTTTCCTGCCTCGTGATGCCATCTATTTTGTGAAGTGTACCCCACAACATGATGCTGCCACTCCGGTGCTTCATGGTTGGGATGGTGTTCTTCAGCTTGCAAACCTCCCCCTTTTTCCTCCAAACATAACGATGGTCATTATGGCCAAACAGTTCTATTTTTGTTTCATCAGACCAGAGGACATTTCTCCAAAAAATATGATCTTTGTCCCCATGTGCAGTTGCAAAGTGTAGTCTGGCTTTTTTCTGACAGTTTTGGAGCAGTGGCTTCTTCCTTGCTGAGCGGCCTTTCAGGTTATGTCGATATAGTAATCGTTTTACTGTGGAAATAGATACTTTTGTACCTGTTTCCTCCAGCATCTTCACAAGTTCCTTTGCTGTTGTTCTGGGATTGATATGCACTTTTCGCACCTAAGTACGTTCCTCTCTAGGAGACAGAACACGTCTCCTTCCTGAGCGGTATGACGGCTGCGTGGTCCCATGGTGTTTATACTTGCGTACTATTGTTTGTACAGATGAACGTGGTACCTTCAGGCGTTTGGAAATTGCTGCCAAGGATGAACCAGACTTGTGGAGGTCTACAATTTGTTTTCTGAGGTCTTGGCTGATTTATTTAGATTTTCCCATGATGTCAAGCAAAGAGGCACTGAGTTTGAAGGTAGGCCTTGAATACTTCCACAGGTACACCTCCAATCGACTCAAATGATGTCAATTAACTCAATTTGCCTATAAGAATCTTCTAAAGCCATGACATAATTTTCTGGAATTTTCCAAGTTGTTTGAAGGCACAGTCAACTTAGTGTATGTAAACTTCTGACCCACTGGAATTGTGATACAGTGAATTGTAAGTGAAATAATCTGTAAACAATTGTTGGAAAAATGCCATGTGTCATGCACAACGTAGATGTCCTAACCGACTTGCAAAACTATAGTTTATCAAGAAATTTGTGGAGTGGTTGAAAAATTAGTTTTAATGACTCCAACCTAAGTGTATGTAAACTTCCGACTTCAACTGTAGGTAGGGGGGAAGTATTGTCTAAAGTTGTGTTGGTCTCATGGAAGTATTGACTGGTCCAGTTCTAGGGAGGCGTTGCAGACTTTACTTTCCATAGAGGACAATGCTATGATATCATCAAACAAATCCTGTTTGTGTATTTAGGCACTGTGATATACAGACACTAGCTGCTAATAATTGTGCACCCAGCTTCTTGTGGCCACTAGTCAAAGGTAATGCCATTTTTCCTATTGTCATGTCAGGAAAACGTTTTTAAGCAATAATATGTAATACCATATAATGATTAGTATGTGCCACCAGATGGAGACAGTGATCATTGGTGCTTATGAAACATCATTTTCATTATGAAACACTAACTACAAAGTCAGATTTCACAGTCACAAAGTCAAAATTGGCACCCAAACCAAAAAATGTTTGCTTTTTGGTCTTCATTTAAGGTTAGGGTTAGGTATACGGTTGGCAGTGTGGTTAGGGTTAGGTTTAAAATAAAATGTTAAGAAGATACATTGAAATGGGCGGGGTTTATGTGGCTATAGCAGCTATCGACGAGCCTTTGGCAGGCGTGGCTCCTTGCGTGTAAAACAGTGCCGGCGTCATCGGACAGAGTGTTGTTGAAACCCAGGCAGAGTGTGTGACCGAGACCAGAGAAACTTCAATTGGTAAACAAACGATATTTTAAAACCAATAACTGCACGGAATGTGCACCGTTTAAGTAGGTAGGTAGCTAGCTAGCCAGCTTGCTTGCTTATGCCAGTTAGTGGCTTCGCTGGACTGTTGTTGCATGCGCATCCTCCATCAGTTATCCACAACTAACGTTAGCTGGTTAGCTAGCCAAAGACAGTCTGGATAATAATCAGACAAGTTTGACCTTGATCTCTTTTCGCTGCTAATCAGAGAGAAAGTAGAGACGTTATCACGCTGTGGACACTGCCAAATAGAAGGGTATTAGAAGTAAAGCATGGCTCCGATTTTTGTTTGTGTGTAAATGCTCTATCTGCTCTGAGTATGGTAACGATTGGTTCTAGCTACCTTCTAGTGTTCGATCAGAAAGTTGTCCAACCACAAAATTGCATTGCTTTTTGAAGGAAGCCTGCATATTGTTGCACACTTGTTGAAAGTAAGTAAGCTATAGTTTTGTCAATCAAATCATATCAATGTTGAAGCTCACAGATATTATTTTATCTTATTCATTTTCACTGAGTTTGTTTTGATCATTGGTAAATGTTGATTCATGTAGGTATGTCTAAGAGACCTCTATTAAATTTAGATAGGGTAACCAATCCAAAGTGATCATGCCATATAGCACCCAGCTAATTGGCTTATGACCTTTACAGTGACTGCTCATAGCAGTGAGTAGTAGGTCTATAGTATAGCTATGATTCCTGGAAGAAAAAAGAGCGTAGAGGTACCTCACCTGACTTGTTGCTAGATAGTCAGACCATAGTTATTTAACAAAGACTGGCAATGGCTGTGGCTGTGCATACAGTGTCAGTGGGTCTTTGCATTACATGAGCTGTGATGCAACATGGACCCAGCCCCTGGTTTGATAAAGAGGGAAAATATAGATGGGATGGTAGTCCTAGGTTATATTACAATGATTCACTTGAACAGACAGATGGTTGTGCTGTCTTTTGTTTGGTAAGTATCCTCTCAGCTGTTGTAGTCTTATGTGTTGTTGTCCATGGTTTCAGGCAGGCTCTTGAGTGGCCCTCCTGTTTTTCCTCTTGTCAAGGGCAGCTGACTACAAGCTGAATGAAAGTGATGCCTCGGGCTATGAGCATTTTACCTCTACTCTTCTCTCTATGTTGGTTAGTTTAGTATCTTTTCAGTCATGTTTAGAAAGTTATTTTCCTTCTGTTCGGTCAAAGTGGAATGGGATGTTTTCAGGTAAGGAATGTTTGTTTGTTTTTAATGGCTGAGACTATTTGGACTTATGAATTTCAACATCTTGGCATTGATCTTTATGCTCATGATGGGCTATATTTTGGTTGTTCATATTTATAATACAATATAGCCTTGTCTAAATGTCTGGTCTCTTTAGATCTCTTGAGGACTGATTGTTTTAGGACAAAGTTTTTGTTTCATTAGAATATTCATTTTATTTTCCTGCTCTTCATTTTCATGTTTTGTTTTGAAGTAGGCGTGCTACTAGAGATGAAAGCCTGGTGATTCTAATGTGACCTCATGTGGGGCGGCAGGTAGCCTAGGGGTTAGAACGTTGGACTAGTAACGGAAAGATTGTAAGATCGAATCCCCAAGCTGAGAAGGTAAAAATCTGTTGTTCTGCCCCTGAACAAGGCAGTTAACCCACTGTTCCTAGGCTGTCATTGAAAATAAGAATTTGTTCTTAACTGACCTGTCTAATTAAATAAAGGTACAAAAAAAAAATGTTATGATAGTCAAAAGTAGCCTACACAGACAGAGCTTAGTGTGGTAGCCCTCTCTGACCCCCCCCCCCCCCCCCCCAGCTTATATAAATAGATCTCTGCTGATCATGTTTCACCGCCTCACCAAATGCACCAAGCTCTACCATCCATCTGATCTGCTGTCAATCTGGGACCAGAAAGGAAATCTTATTTGATTCCAGTGATAGGCTAGACCAACATGTCTCTTCGTTTCCCCTTCCCAGATTCAGAGGGTCTAAGATGGACACTGTTATCCGCCGATGCCCCTTCCTGACTATGGTGCCCCGGGCGTTCCTGCAGCTGGCAGGGAAGTCATCCCTGGTTGGCTATGCCCTGAAGTGCCCAGTGATGATGGACCTAGCCTCACGCCCTCTGGCCAGAGCCCTCTCCTCTTCAGTCTCAGTGTCCACACTAACAAACGATGGTGAGCACATTAGTTCCCCATAGTCACTTATTATAAATGGTTTTAGATGGGCTACATTATGGATTTATTGCATAGAGGAGCAATGTTGTGCTATTTTACTAATCTAGCTTGAGGCTTGCTTATGGTAGGGCTCAATGCTTCTTTGTAAACAAATTGTTCTTAATCAAAAAATTACTGTGCAAATGTGACTGGTAACTCACCCATACAAATAGTCATGAATGTAACCTATTTGGGCTGTGAAGAATCTTACACTCAACAGCATTTATGCTCAACACCATTTCTTTTTTCATATTTTCCTCAGTGCCCAAATAGGCCAAAATAATTAAATAATTTAATAAAAGATCGATTCATGTATTTAAGTTAATCAAATATAGATCCTCCTCTTGTTGTCGCTGTAGAGTCAGAGAAGGGGGTCCAGCTGCCCCCGGGCCACCCCATGCCCCCTGTTGGCCAGCCTGTGGGCTCCAAATGCCCCTTCCTGGCGGCTGAGATGGTGCAGAAGAACACCAGTGTGGTGAGGGAAGCCTGCATCGAGCTGTCAGAGGACGTACAGGACAGGAGCACAGTCCACACAGGTAAACGTGACCTGTCTTTGACCTTCTCCGCTCAGTTGTGTAAGCAGAGGTCAGTTATGTGTCTGTTTATAAAGCTTGTTATGGATAGTCACCTTTTCAAGGAATTTATCATAGTGGAAATGTGTCATAGGAGTCTAGTTGATCACTCTTTAACAGTGTTTATCCCCTTTATTGATACAGAGAAGTCCCAAGTGGATCCCACTGTGGTGGACCTGATCAACGCTGACAGGGCTGACCTAGGCACCCTGAAGAACATGCTGAAACAGCGCCCCCCCAAGGTTTCTCACTTACTGCAAGACAACCTGCCCAAAGGTAAGCACCTGCTCACGTGTATCCTCTTACACTTGGGGCAAATGTTTCTTCTAAGCTGCGTGCGCAGGGAAGCACGAGATTCTACTTCCCTCAACTTTCTAGCATTTTCCCTGTTACTTAACACTGTCAACGTTTCCCTTTACTGTGGGAATTGTGATCGAATCAACACAATATTAGCCACTTTCAATGCAACATACTGAAAGAAAACTAACTATACAAGACGTAGTATGCAAAACTAACTGTGCAAGATATTTTGTTGTAGGCAGAATGCAGCGGAGACTATGATTCTATTGCATTGACAGGCACTACTCAGGCCCATACTCTACACAAACCGCTGCGCCATAACCAATCAGAGCTGCAGTAGGCCTATATGCAAATAGACCATTGTCAACAAATGTTGGCCATTCACTTTGAACTGGACTGTTTTACAGCATGAGCGGTTGGGCTTGTTTTGAGATCAAACCGAGAGCTGCATGTACTGTAGCCACAAGTGCACATTTCTTCATATTCTTTGCTAGTTAGTGAGTTATTAGCCCAGTTAAAGCTAATTTGTAGTCAGCAATGTGGGAGTTATTTCTTCCTACAAGAGCACAAAACGTGTACATTTCTAGCTGTGTTTGAAAAGCGAGTCACATAAAGATATATTTTTTTTATGTCTTAAAGGGGAAGTGTTGTATTTTGAGACAGATTTGAATAAGCTAAGTAGCCAATAGGCAGAGGTTGGCATAATTTGTCTGATTCTTTGTAATAATGGTATGGGAATAATAATTCATTTTATTTTGTAAAGTCGTGAATCAAACAACAAATCAAATCAAATGTATTTTTATATAGCCCTTCGTACATCAGCTGATATTCTCAAAGTGCTGTACAGAAACCCAGCCTAAAACCCCAAACAGCAAGCAAAGCATGTGAAAGAAGCACGGTGGCTAGGAAAAACTCCCTAGGAAAAACTCCCTAGAAAGGCCAAAAACCTAGGAAGAAACCTAGAGAGGACCCAGGCTATGAGGGGTGGCCAGTCCTCTTCTGGCTGTGCAGGGTGGATATTATAACAGAACATGGTCAAGATGTTAAAATGTTAAAATGTTCATAAATGACCAGCATGGTCAAATAATAATAATCATAGTAGTTGTCGAGGGTGCAACAAGCACGTCCGGTGAACAGGTCAGGGTTCCATAGCCGCAGGCAGAACAGTTGAAACTGGAGCAGCAGCACGGCCAGGTGGACTGGGGACAGCAAGGAGTCATCATACCAGGTAGTCCTGAGGCATGGTCCTAGGGCTCAGGTCCTCCGAGAGAAAGACAGAAAGAGACAAAACACAACAAAATGTTCAGTCACTTCCTTGTCTGAAGGACAAGTGGAGAAACAGGTTAATGTCAAGCCCTGCATCTTTAAACACCACACATTGGCTGCTACTGTAGGCTGAATGATAGAACTCCTATTTTCATGTTCAAATGTTATGTGATGCATTTTCTCCATAGTTTATGGTAGGCCACTCTGGTAATCCTACATTATGATAAAATAGCCACAGTAGCCTACTTGGTCACTGTTAAAACTGTAACTTAAAGCTGGCACACTCTCCAGTGTTCACAGTAAACATGCGGCGGAAGTTGCACAGAATTTTCACAACGTTCAAGTTTGCGCTCAGCAGATTAGAGGGAACATTTCTTGGGGCTACATATTATATTTTTGTATAAGGATTGTTTGGGTACCCCTGATTTTAGAAAGAGGCTACATCCAAACTACAGTCACAAAACCTTACACGTCGTATTTATTTTGCAGCATCTGCCAACTTCCACTACGACAAGTTCTTTGAGAAGAAGATCGATGCCAGGAAGAAGGATCACAGCTACCGGGTGTTTAAGACAGTGAACCGGCGCGCCACGTCCTTTCCCATGGCAGACGACTACTCTGAGTCGCTCCTCATCAAGAGAGACGTTTCCGTGTGGTGCAGCAACGACTACCTGGGCATGAGCCGACACCCCCGCGTCAACCAAGCCATCATGTGTGTGGGGCATTCAGGTCACAGGAAATGTAGATGGTTGATTAAGGAGGATTATGGTTTAAGATGGAGGTTGACTAGATGGGCAGAGATCCTAGCCTTAGGCATGCAGTTATAACACCATCTTAGAAATGTGGAGTTCCACTCGTAGTTTTCCAAAGAAGACAATTTCTTATCAAAGGCATCTTCTCTTTCTTTAGGGATACATTACAGAAGCACGGGGCAGGAGCTGGAGGAACACGGAACATCTCAGGGACCAGTAAGTTCCATGTGGACCTGGAGTACGATCTGGCCGACCTGCATGGCAAAGACGCTGCGCTGCTCTTCACTTCCTGCTTCGTGGCAAATGACTCCACGCTATTCACTCTGGCTAAGATGCTTCCAGGTACTGATACGGATTCTGAAACGACTGACTCAAACCTAGTAGTTTTTCATACACTTCTTCATTCCATGTTCTATAGTAGCTAAAAAATGACTGGTTCTCCACTTTACATTATATTACATGCTAAGGGACAAAATGATCTCTAAATGATCTGTATAAAAACAAATGTAAAAAATCCTGCTCCCAGGTTGTGAGATCTACTCCGATGCAGGGAACCATGCATCGATGATCCAGGGTATAAGGAACAGCGGGGCCAAGAAGTTCATCTTCCGTCACAACGACGTCAACCATTTACGAGAGCTGCTGCAGAAGTCTGACCCTGCCACCCCCAAGATTGTGGCCTTTGAGACCGTGCACTCCATGGATGGTGGGTTTACGTTTTGTTGCAGTTTTTTTTTTATTATTATTATTTTGAAATTTAAACAAATCATAGAGACAGAATTAGAACCAAAAATACGTAAAGAAAGCACTTTTCCTGATGTGTACTGGATATACAAAACTTGCCTGTTATCCAATCTGATTGTGGGAATCTAAAGGAGGTTGTTTTCTAGGCGCTGTGTGTCCTCTGGATGAGATGTGTGACGTGTCCCATGAGTTTGGGGCCATTACGTTTGTGGACGAGGTACATGCTGTTGGCTTGTATGGGGCCAGGGGAGGCGGCATCGGCGACAGGGACGGTGTCATGCACAAAATGGACATAATCTCAGGGACTCTCGGTAAGATGACTTGGGGCTTGCTTATAATGATAAGATGTCATTGCTATAGCACCTTTTGTAGGTATTTGTCTTACACTCCCCCCCACCCCCTTCAAATTAATATTGTTATGATCAAATATTTAACTCACCCAGACCATCAGATCAATTTAAAAACATCTTTACCTGGTTTATACCTTACCTCGTATATTCAATCCCCCATCCAGGTAAGGCATTTGGCTGTGTGGGCGGCTACATCGCCGGTACCAACGCCCTGGTGGACACGGTGCGCTCCTACGCAGCAGGCTTCATCTTCACTACCTCCCTGCCACCCATGCTGCTGGCCGGGGCCCGGGAGTCCATCCACACCCTGAAGGGGGAGGAGGGCCGTGTGCTGCGCAGGAAACACCAGAGGAATGTCAAGCTGCTTCGCCAGATGCTGATGGACTCGGGCCTGCCCGTTGTCTACTGCCCCAGCCACATCATCCCTGTCCGTGTAAGACAGGCCTGTTTTAATCAAGTTTTAAACCATGGAAACAAGAGAAGGGACATTCTATCAACAGTGGCTGTTATAGTTCTGCTTAAAGAAAACGTTTTCTAATTTATCACCTGAGGATTCTTCTTTGACCCCTTGTTGCAGGTGGCGGACGCAGCCAAGAACACAGAGGTGTGTGACATCATGATGTCTCGCTACTACATCTATGTGCAGGCCATCAACTACCCCACTGTGGCTCGGGGAGAGGAGGTCCTCCGCATCGCCCCCACCCCACACCACACTCCCCAGATGATGCAGTACTTTGTCGGTAAGCACACCCCCCAATAAGTCTTTGTGGTTTTTAGCATGTAATAGTTTTGGATTTGGATGGTTTTAACTTACTCAATGTTGCTAAAATGGCCTCCATTTGGTGGGATAAATCTGTCCATGCTGACTGCATTCAGAACTCAAGTCAGTATCTGGTATAGTGTTTACTTGTATTTTATTTTTTAAATAAAGTTTAACTAAAATGTGATCCATTACATGTGAATGTGTTCCTGGCCACAGAACGTCTGGTGAAGGCCTGGAAGGAGGTGGGTCTGGAGCTAAAACCTCACTCGTCAGGGGAGTGTAACTTCTGCCAGCAGCCTCTCCACTTTGAGCTGATGACCGAGAGAGAGAGGTCTTTCTTCACCGGGATGAGTCATGTGATATCAGCCAGAGCCTAAAAGTTAATTATATACCCCTTCCCCATATCAAATCTCTATTTAAGATATTTATTCTCTTATCAATGTACAACTCCATCACCATGTATGAAATATTCTTAATTACAAATAAATGTTTGGGGAAAGTTATACTTTTGCTATTGTATTTCTTGAGCCACTGTTCTGTTACTACAATTTATTTTGAAAAGATACGGTCAGGGTTGACAGGGAAAATGATCTTATCATTTTGGCAACGTGGAAATGATGTAACATTGTCTCTCAACCAAATGTCAGCCTTGACAAACATTAAATATGCACTTTGCTCTACCACACCTCACCAGAGTGATTCAGCAAATTTGAAACCACTGTCAGAACACACTTTTGATAACTATTTTCTCTACGCGTTTTAGTCTGAAATGGATGACATCCAATGTTTTTCAGAATTTGCAACTGATTTGTTTGTGTAATTTTAGTGCTGGTTGATGTTAACCATGGGGTGTTCCTATTCCCCCAATAATTCCATTGAGCCATTACTCCAATTTTAGTACAATTGCCCTCTTAACTGTGTTTTAACATGCTGACAAATGTGGCATTGTGCCCCCTCGTACACTTATTCTGCTTTGTGCCTTCAATATTTGCTCATTTAGCATAAGCTAAAGGCTCCCAGACGGCGCAGAACAAGCCGCCTTTTGGATTTACTATACTCTGTTTTAACAGTTTTCATTCTAACTAATCTAGGTTTAGAGGGCTTCAAATGGAGTCAACCCTCCAGAACATTACACATCATTCATTGTTTAATGTGTGTGCACATGTTTTCTTTCAAAACCCCATAGGGTCTTTTTCAAACGGTAAACATGTGACATTATGAAATGGTGAAGCTTGAGGGGCAACATGCAATTTCGATTTGTTCCTTTAGTACTTTTGCACATCATATTCATAAGGCCACTTGGTCATGAGTCCCTTTTATTACTTGAGTCCTATTTGACATGCTATCAAAGTTTGAATACCCTTAGTAGTAGTAGCATATTACTATTGCCTTGTAGGTCAGTCATTGAGGTGTATAACTAACTGATCAGTACCTTCAACATGCCTTTCTTCTTTCCACCAGAGGGAGGAGCAGTGCATCTTATTTCCTAGAGTTGTGTTGTCTCTCATACTACAATCATTCCTCGTCTACTGTGTGTGCAGCAACTGCAATGTGCCACTAGATGGGGCTAATACAACAGGATAGTATGACTTTTTTCTTAGCTTCAAAACCAAAGACGATATAAGTGATGTCAATGTTTTGAAGGCATACCATGACATATAGACTGTTTTCTTATCAATGGTTCCAAATTGATAATGTCAACGTTTCAGGATATAAATGTTAAAGAAATGTCTGTCATCAGGTGACTACATTTTGTAGTTTGGGGTGGAAGCTGTTTAACAACGTGATGGTTAACGGGTAGGCACCATGACCCAAATGCCTTCATCGTTTCCAATATGTTACATTAACGAGGAGAAAAAACACTTCTCTATTATTTACGAGGGTTAGCTACACACTTAACATCTGCACATGAAAAGAGTTTGTGCACGAATGGGGTGCGTGAGGTGGTTCAAAGCAGCTCTCTCAAACATGGAAAGTCAGTATCCAGGCAAATCAAAGATATATCCTGCTGTTCCTAAGAAAGCGAGAGACCGAAGGAGAGTATTCTCATGAGCTCACGTTCTGAGAGTATTATGTAATTGGAATGCTTCTCTGAGTGCACTAGTCAGGTGGCCAGCACCACTCATGCAAAGCCAGGCCTAATTGATCATAGTGAGAGTCTCATTTTACTGCAGCATTGAGACTGTTTATACCCTCTTTTTAAGTCATTTTGAGTTCAGATTTGTTTGTATAATATATTATTGTTTCTTGTATGTAGTTGGATGCAAGAGAGCAGTCATCTGGCAACAGTACACACATCATTATTCAGAGTGCATTTAATTAGCACTTGCACTTGACTCCCGATGGCTACGTTATTTAGGAAAAATTTACTTTCTATGCCTGTGATATGTGGTTGTCCCACCTAGCCATCTTAAGATGAATGCACTAACTATAAATTGCTCTGGATAAGAGTGTCTGCTAAATGACAAATGTAAATGTCATTATGATATGCATTTAAAATGAAAATGTATGCATGTGGCTGCTAATGTTGTGGTGGAACAATTTTTTTTAAATGGGGTTACTTTGAAATATGCATGTATGGCATTTCCCTAGTAATTACCATGTTTTTTTATGATATGGGCTCAAAAGCTGGTGAATCAAAGCTGCTGAATCAAGTAAATGTCTCAATCCCAAAACGCAAACCCAATCCCAGGCTCTAATTTCGTCCTCCAGAATGTCATTCGCAGAGTAAACTTTCCACCTTAGTGCACTTGGCAGAGCCTTCTGTACACTACGTTCTGTATTGTATTTGACCTCATTTTCTTACACTCACATCATTCATCATAGTGTAAATGCACACCCTGCAGTTCCTTATCGGGAATATCAGCAGCCCACGGCTCTGCACTGCACTCTGAGGAGAGAACTCCGTGTCTCTCCCACTCATGTGCACACACACACACGCTCGTTATCTCAAGCACAAATACACACTCATCAGTGGTGGTCCTGGGGATTCTTTCCACTGCAATCATCGTCTTTGTAATCCTCTATGTGATTATAACAAAACACATCCTGTGCTTCCTTTTCAGAAAGAAAGAGAGCCAGAGATGTCTTCTGGCAGGACAAACATGTAGGCCAGGCCAGTGTTTCTGAAAAGGTTAGAAGTTAAGATAATCAGGGCCTTAGCATTATATGAATGTACAGTGAGGGAAAAAAGTATTTGATCCCCTGCTGATTTTGTATGTTTGCCCACTGACAAAGAAATGATCAGTCTATAATTTAAATGGTAGGTTTATGTGAACAGTGAGAGACAGAATAACAACAAAAAAATCCAGAAAAACGTATGTCAAAAATGTTATAAATTGATTTGCATTTTAATGAGGGAAATAAGTATTTGACCCCTCTGCAAAACATGACTTAGTACTTGGTGGCAAAACCCTTGTTGGCAATCACAGAGGTCAGACGTTTCTTGTAGTTGGCCACCAGGTTTGCACACATCTCAGGAGGGATTTTGTCCCACTCCTCTTTGCAGATCTTCTCCAAGTCATTAAGGTTTCGAGGCTGACGTTTGGCAACTCGAACCTTCAGCTCCCTCCACAGATTTTCTATGGGATTAAGGTCTGGAGACCGGCTAGGCCAATCCAGGACCTTAATGTGCTTCTTCTTGAGCCACTCCTTTGTTGCCTTGGCCGTGTGTTTTGGGTCATTGTCATGCTGGAACACCCATCCACGACCCATTTTCAATGCCCTGGCTGAGGGAAGGAGGTTCTCACCCAAGATTTGACGGTACATGGCCCCGTCCATCATCCCTTTGATGCGGTGAAGTTGTCCTGTCCCCTTAGCAGAAAAACACCCCCAAAGCATAATGTTTCCACCTCCATGTTTTACGGTGGGAATGGTGTTCTTGTGGTCATAGGCAGCATTCCTCCTCCTCCAAACACGGCGAGTTGAGTTGATGCCAAAGAGCTCCATTTTGGTCTCATCTGACCACAACACTTTCAACCAGTTGTCCTCTGAATCATTCAGATGTTCATTGGCAAACTTCAGACGGGCATGTATATGTGCTTTCTTGAGCAGGGGGACCTTCCGGGCGCTGCAGGATTTCAGTCCTTCACGGCGTAGTGTGTTACCAATTGTTTTCTTGGTGACTATGGTCCCAGCTGCCTTGAGATCATTGACAAGATCCTCCTGTGTAGTTCTGGGCTGATTCCTCACCGTTCTCATGATCATTGCAACTCCACGAGATGAGATCTTGAATGGAGCCCCAGGCCGAGGGAGATTGACAGTTCTTTTGTGTTTCTTCCATTTGCGAATAATCACACTAACTGTTGTCACCTTCTCGCCAAGTTGCTTGGCGATGGTCTTGTAGCCCATTCCAGCCTTGTGTAGGTCTACAATCTTGTCCCCGACATCCTTGGAGAGCTCTTTGGTCTTGGCCATGGTGGAGAGTTTGGAATCTGATTGATTGATTGCTTCTGTGGACAGGTGTCTTTTATACAGGTAACAAGCTGAGATTAGGAGCACTCCCTTTAAGAGTGTGCTCCTAATCTCAGCTCGTTACATGTATAAAATACACCTGGGAGCCAGAAATCTTTCTGATTGAGAGGGGTCAAATACTTATTTCCCTCATTTAAAATGCAAATCAATTTATAACATTTTTGACATGCGTTTTTCTAGAATTTTTTTGTTGTTATTCTGTCTCTCACTGTTCAAATAAACCTACCATTAAAATTATAGACCGATCATTTCTTTGTCAGTGGGCAAACGTACAAAATCAGCAGGGGATCAAATACTTTTTTCCCTCACTGTAACATTCACTCCACTATGGCTCTGTTCACAGATGATGAATCCCATAATGACGGGGTAAAATCAGAGGTTGGGGACTGGGTGGGTATAGGCTATGTTCGAGGGAGAGCGAGAGGAAGGAACATCCGCACACAGCATACTGCACACAGATAATTGGGTGGAATTCTATTAAAAATGATCAAAGGAAAGCCGCCAATTTTGGGGATTTTTCCCCCACCAACAACCCCTTTTCAGAACACGCATGGGTCACACTTTATTTGGATATTCCCATATAGATGATCTACAGATGGTTATACTATCAACAAACTATATGTTGATAAGCAACTGCTTACTAAGTTAGGTTTAGAATAAGCATAGGGGTTATGGTTAGGATCAGGGCTAAGGTTAGGGGGTTTAGGCTTAGTGGATAGTTAGTTGAAATGTTGTTGACAGTTATCGAACATTTACAGAACATCTACAAAACATCTACTTGGGACTATCCAAATAGTGTTACCCCAGTATGCCATGCTATGAGACTGGAGAGGATGAGGTTCAATGGTGTTACAGGATGATATCATCTCAAATATTGTGTTTTGGCCAGCATCCACATAAAAAGGTCAATAGGCTAACCTGTGGTCCTCAGTGTTTATTATCATATGCAAATATTTACATTGATATGACCACACATGACCAAGAATAAAAACTATCACTGCATTCAAATAAGAAAAGAGCAGGTAGTGGGCTGCAATTAATTATGTTACATAGCCTACATATTAAACATAATTAACGAGTGAAAAAAAAAACTGTTTTGATCATTCAAAGATTGATAGAATAATGCATTTTCTGTATACCTAATTTAATAATAAAATAACATTAAAATAATAATAAAATTATAATACACTTTCAAATAGGTTATTTATTACACAGTAGTAGCCTAGAGGAGGGATTACAAACCACATTTTGCAAACTCCATCTACGTCTTTAAATCCTGAAGCAAGCACCTCCCTCTCTTGAGTTGCTCCACTGTCAAGTACATTTCCTCTGCATCGGAATGGCAAAGGGAGACCGTGCTCCAAGCAGTGCGACTGTCAGTGTCGAATAGTTCGTGTTAATGTCTGGTGTTATTATTGCATAGGAACAAATGCAGGAGTTGCTTACCTGGGCGTGTATATGTGGCTAGAGGGAAATCAACGCTCCCGCTCAAACCGGTCATTTGATACATTTTTTTTTAAACATTTGAGCTTTGATGCTTGAGTTTACATGTTCCAGTGTTTCTCCTCGAAATAGTCATTCGTCGCTTGGTGTACAATGTAGCGTCATTTGTGTATTAGCCTACCTGCATGAATGTAACATGATATTTAGTTCGATATGACTAATGTGACTGAAAGTAAAAGCGTAGAATGGCTCCAACTCGAGTTGGAATCCGGGGGAAGTTCGCTGCTTTTGTTGGACTGCCGATCGCACGAGCTTTACGAATCATCCCACATAGAAACGGCGATCAATTTGGCAATTCCAGCATTGATGCTGCGAAGGTTTAAGAAGGGCAACATACCCATCCGAACTATCATACCGAACCACGATGACAAGGAGAAATTCGTTAGACGTTGCAATACAGATACAGTGATTCTGTACGATGAGTGCACTGTGGACTGGCAGGATGGGGCCACTGGCTCGGTTCTGGGACTACTTCTTCAGAAACTATGGGACGACGGATGTAAAGCATATTACCTGGAAGGCAAGTTCCATTTTTGCCATGATATTGTTTTTCAATAGGATATGTAGATTATTCCCTGTCTAACTTTCCGTGCACTGTATATAAAGTAGGGTTAAAATATATTTTAGACAAACAACTCAAATCAATCAATTTTAATTATATAGATAGTATTTACAATACAGCATAGTTTTGAAGGTAGCCCACATCTTTTGTCTCTCAAACTTTGAGAAGTAGTGTGACTGAGAATCTTAATTAAAATTCCAAAATGGCTACGCCATGTTTTGCTACTGTTGGAAAAGGGCATGCATTTCATGAATGTTCTGCTGTGAAGGAAATAACTATTGCCCATACAGTTTTCAGTAATGGTATAGATGGCATACAATTGTTATTGAGTCAGTCCTATTCACATGTTATTAACATGTTATTCATAGTAAACAAAACGTAGTACACAGCCTATTACTTAATTTGATCACTTGTCAGTTATTATATTTAAACTCTAACGAATAATATTTGACCCCAATCTCTGTTCTGTTGTTACAGTTTTAATAATAATAATAATAATATTAATATAATGCTTGGCTGAGATACACAGGACAACACATACACAATTTTATAACTCCTTGGTTATTTTGATCTCAGGGGGATTTGGGAAGTTTCAGACCGAGTACCCAGAGCACTGTGAAACCCTCCTGGACAGCTCCTGTCCCAGCTCCTCTCCCCCGCTCTCTGTCCTAGGCTTCGGAAGTCTCCGGATCAGTTCCGACCTCTCAGATGGTGAATCGGACCGTGAGCCGAGCAGCGCCACCGAGTCGGAGGAGAGCCCCCTTCCCAACATCCAACCTGCCTTCCCAGTCCAGATCCTCCCCTTCCTTTACCTGGGCTGTGCCAAAGACTCCACCAACCTGGACGTGCTGGGCCAGTACAACATCAAGTACATCCTGAACGTCACACCCAACCTCCCCAACATGTTTGAACATGACGGCCTCTTTACGTACAAGCAGATCCCCATCTCGGACCACTGGAGTCAGAACTTGTCCCAGTTCTTTCCAGAGGCCATATCCTTCATCGGTGAGTAGCTGACTTACTGTGTGGGGGAGAACATGATAGATCACATTGTGTTCCAAAAAGTACTATATGTGGAGAACAAAGCCTGTAGCAAATGACACACGGGCATACCTAGTATATGATACACTTCTGTGAATTACAGTGAGAAAGAGGAAGTTGTTTGCTGTCCACCTAATGTTCTTGTTGTATTTTAGTCATATTTGTATTATGATTTGAATCATTGTTACCGTGAAGTTCCTGGTATTCCCAGTGGTATTGCTCATCACTGAAACCCCCTTGTGTGATGAAGCTATGGCTTTTACTTTTATTTTCACATCTGGTTACAAATGTCACAAGTCAACATAACTGTCTATTGGTGTCTTAATAATTTTTTTTCTCTCTATAAAAAAAAATATATATATTGGTCCATCCACCACCTCCTCTCTTCGGCTATGTATTAGTCAAAAAGAGAGCTGGACTGAAGTCCCTTGCTCGGCACAAGGGACAGTACCTGTGCTACTGATGAACTTCCTGGATCATTGTTAGTGTCTGTTATTTAAGGATGGAAAACAAGTCTTTAAAAAAAACTTACAGCAGGGATCATCAACTAGATTCAGCTGCGAGGTGATTTGTTTATTGAGCAGGCCAGAACATGATTGCAAATCATTTGTAGTCTACAAATAGACTGCAATTTGCCCAAACCTTGCTTACGTTTGTATACGGTCACATACAATGCCTTCAGAAAGTATTCACACCCCTTGACTTTTTCCTCATTTTGTTGTGTTACAGCCTGAATTTAAAATTAATTGAATTGAGGCCTACAGACAATACCCCATATTGTCAAAGTGGAATTATGTTTTTCTAAATTTGTACTAATTAATTAAAAGCTGAAATGCCTTGAGTCAATATGTATTCAACCCCTTTGTTATAGCAAGCCTAAATATGTTCAGGAGTAAAAATGTTCTTCACAAGTCATAATAAGATGCATGGGCTCACTCTGTGCAATGATAGTGTTTAACATGACTTTTGAATGACTACCTCATCTCTGTATCCCACACATAGAATTATCTGTAAGGCCCCTCAGTCAAGCAGTGAATTTCAAACACTGATTCAACCACAAAGACCAGGAAGGTTTTCCAATGCCTCACAAAGAAGGGCCCCAATTTTTTTAAGCAGATACTGAATATCCCTTTGAGCATGGTGAAGTTGGTAATGACACTTTTCATGGTGTATCAATACACACTGTCACTACAAAGATACAGGCGTCCTTCCTAACTCAGTTGCCGGAGAGGAAGGAAACCTCTCAGGTATTTCACCATGAGGCCAATGGTGACTTTACAGATTTTAATGGCTGTGATAGGAGAAGACTGAGGATGGATCAACAACATTGTTGTTACTCCACATTACTAATGAAAAGAAGGAAGTCTGTACAGAATAAAAATATTCCAAAACATGCATCTTGTTTGCAACAAGGCTCTAAAGTAATACTGTAAAAAATGTGGCAAAGCAATTCAATTTTATTTTCCTGAATATAAAGTGTTATGTTGGGGCAAATCCAAACAACACATTACTGAGTACCACACTCCGTATTTTCAAGCATAGTGGGGGCTGCATCATGTTATGGGTATGCTTGCTTGCAATTGTTAATGGGTATGCTTGCTTGTAATCATTAAGGACTGGGGAGTTTTCAGGATAAAAAATAAACAGAATGTAGCAAAGCACAGGCAAAATTCTAGAGGAAAACCTTGTTGAGTTTGCTTTCCACCAGACACTGGTGTCACGACTTCTACCGAAGTCGATGCCTCTCCTTGTACGGCCGGTGCTCGGCGGTCGACATCACCAGTCTTCTACCATCATTGATCAATTTTTCATTTTCCATTGGTTTTGTCTTGTCTTCCTACACAACTGGTTCCAATCCCATTCATTACATGTTGTGTATTTAACCCTCTGTTTCCCCTCATGCACTTGTCAGAGATTGTTTGTTGTTATGCTCGTGATATTCGATTGGTGCGCGACGGGTTTTTGTACCCACGTTTATTTTATTATGTACTTTGGTTTTGGAGGTTTTGTTTTACGTTATTAAACTACTCCATTTATACCAAGTTTTATTCTCCTGCGCCTGACTTCCCTGCCACCTACACACACGGCATGACAACTGGGAAATTAATTCACCTTTCAGCAGGACAATAACCTAAAACACAAGGCCAAATCTACACTGGAGTTGCTTACTAAAAAGACAGTGAATGTTCCTGAGTGACCGAGTTACAGTTTTGACTTAAATCTATTTGAAAATCTATGGCAAGACCTGAAAATGGTTGTCTAGCAATGATCAACAACCAATTTGACAGAGCTCTTACCAAAAGATTCACATCTGTAATTGCTGCCGAAGGTACTTTTACTAAGTATTTACTCAGGGGTATGAATACTTTCATTTTTAATACATTTGCAACATTATGGGGTATTGTGTGTAGATGGGTGAGGGAAAAAAATCTTATTTCATCCAATATGAATGCAGGCTGTTACACAACAAAATGTGGAATAAGTCAAGGGGTATGAATACTTGCTGAAGGTATAACGTAAACTCACTCACTTTTGTACATCGCCTTGGTCCGCACAATTGACCTTATTTTAGCGCCCCAAATACGTAATACTTCCAGATCAACTGTAATGTCAATACCATTGTAAAGCACAATTTCTCCCTTTTCCAACAAAATCAATGACGAGACCTCCACGCTGCCCGTTTCTGCATGATTCAAGAAGGCAATGTGTTCCGTCGGGTCTTTTTAAAAATGGCGGGTGGGGAAGCGAAAATAATGCGTGGTAGTGAGAAGGAGAGATGTCGTGTGGGAAAACGGCTTTTTTTCACTCGATCTGTCCAACTTATAAAATGTAAATAAAACACTATAAAGAGTTTATATAATGTGTCATTACATACATATTTGAAGGTTTGTGGCGAATTTGAATCGGGTTTTTAGGGCGGTGCTAAAGTGATCTTCAGAAGTAAACATTGTCTTTTGAGAGTCATGATCGCTTGCAGTGACGACGCAAAAAAATGACTAGGTATCCCTCCTTACCTCCGTCACTGTCCATTGCTTTTTTTTAAATGATGAGAGAAGTGCTACACCTGGTGGAGAGAGATTGTAAGACAGAAATAGTTGCTTTACGCGTGCTGTACGTTACGGCATGACACGTCACGATGTAACGGAGGGTCCGTTTTTAAAAAACTTTTCTCCAATACTATAGAGCCATTACCATGTCGATCAACGCTTCAATAGAAACGTAGTTCACACCCCAGATTTTGAATTCAACACAGTTGCTACAGTCCCATTCGTTTTCTTTGCAGCCTCGTTTCAATGTCGCGTTTGCGCACATTTGTACGGAATGGGGGGAGTTTACATTATCTCTTTATTATGCATGGAAATACTTTGGAGCAGATTTCCAAAATTGAACTTGGAGCTGATTTGCTGGTGTTTTTAGTCTTTTGTGTCCCACCAAAATGTAAATAATAATTACTTTTTTTGGCTCAGAAAACTTGGGAGGGCCAAGTTGGGAAACCCTAACTTACAGAAACCCACAACAGCACCGGAAACCTTCTAGGTTATGTATGTTTGTACTAGTGGTGTTTCCAGGCTTGTTGTGCACTAGTTTGTTGATGGGGTTAGAGGTAGAGGAAGGAAACATGGCTTCCACGCTCTATGGCTGCCTGAGTTTGGTTATCAGGTCATGAGTCTTACTCTGATGTATCCTGGTTGTGGTGGAGTCCAGGGCGTTTCACCCTGCTGGGATTAACTCACTATAAATGATATTTCCTTTGACAAATGGAGATGTCATTCAACAAAGATAAAGGTCTACTTACTGTCTCCCTTGATCCTCATGAGAAAACAATAAGAAGCAGGCCTACATGTTAGCTATTGTGTGTTGAGCCTTATGAATACACTATCAAGCCCTTAGACCCCACGCCCTGAGAGTCTGAAGTCTATGTGTGATCTGATCATAAAACCAGTCTTATTTGACTCATATTGACCTTCTTCCTCACTTGTACACGTAGATGAGGCTCGGTCCAAGCAGTGTGGCGTCCTGGTACACTGTCTGGCTGGTATCAGCCGCTCTGTGACCGTTACCGTGGCCTACTTGATGCAGAGGCTCAACCTATCCCTCAATGACGCCTATGACTTTGTCAAGAGGAAGAAGTCCAACATCTCCCCCAACTTCAACTTCATGGGCCAGCTGCTGGACTTCGAGAGGACACTGGGGCTGCACAGCCCGTGTGACAACCGCTCCTCATCCAATGAGCAGCTCTACTTCACCACGCCGACCAATCACAACGTGTTCCAGTTGGACACTCTGGGGTCGACGTGAGGAGACGGAGAAGGCAGGGTTTGGCGGCCATGTTGCTTCATCAGTGTCAACATGGTCTTTTGTAGGCTGTCAGGAAAAGGAAAAGACTCCTGGAACTGCAGCTGGTAGAGAGAGACTGAGGAGGCTCACCTGTCATGCAAGTGATTTAAGTATGGATTTTTATAGGCCACGGTGCTCCCCAGTATGCTTAAAAAAAGTACATACTTTGTTTGGTCCACGCTCTGATGCCTTATTGTCAATAATAGTGAATTATGGTATGGTTATTGCAGGAAATGTCATTATTATGAGCTAACTCTAAGATGATTTAACTGTTATTTCATATTCTCCAGCTGTGATGGGGATGTGTCAGTTGTTTTCCTAACAGATGTGGCTAATGCATTGGTCTGAAGGGAGAGGTTGGCCATGGAGAATGTGGATCTATGTTTTCTGGGACCAAACAGAGATTTTTTTGAATGGTACTTTTGCTGAGGAGATGGGGCTACTTTAAGTTGGCCTTGAATGGCTGTAACGTTCCTGTTGATGACTAACGTTCCTGTTGATGG
This sequence comes from Salmo salar, assembly GCF_965601325.2. Taxonomy (NCBI): domain Eukaryota; kingdom Metazoa; phylum Chordata; class Actinopteri; order Salmoniformes; family Salmonidae; genus Salmo; species Salmo salar. Next base: position 25,559,146 of record NC_138303.1, on the reverse strand, counting down.
CTGTAACGTTCCTGTTAATGACTGTAACGTTCCTGTTGATGGCTGTAACGTTCCTGTTAATGACTGTAACGTTCCTGTTGATGGCTGTAACGTTCCTGTTAATGACTGTAACGTTCCTGTTGATGACTGTAATGTTCCTGTTGATGACTGTAACGTTCCTGTTGATGACTAATGTTCCTGTTGATGGCTGTAACGTTCCTGTTAATGACTGTAACGTTCCTGTTGATGACTGTAACGTTCCTGTTGATGACTAACGTTCCTGTTGATGACTGTAATGTTCCTGTTGATGACTGTAACGTTCCTGTTGATGACTAATGTTCCTGTTGATGGCTGTAACGTTCCTGTTAATGACTGTAACGTTCCTGTTGATGACTGTAACGTTCCTGTTGATGACTAACGTTCCTGTTGATGGCTGTAACGTTCCTGTTAATGACTGTAACGTTCCTGTTAATGACTGTAACGTTCCTGTTAATGGCTGTAACGTTCCTGTTGATGGCTGTAACGTTCCTGTTGATGACTGTAACGTTCCTGTTGATGGCTGTAACGTTCCTGTTGATGGCTGTAACGTTCCTGTTGATGACTGTAACGTTCCTGTTGATGGCTGTAACGTTCCTGTTGATGACTGTAACATTCCTATTGATGACTGTAACATTACTGTTGATGACTGTAACATTCCTATTGATGACTGTAACGTTCCTTTTGATGACTAATGTTCCTGTGGATGACTAACATTCCTATTGATGACTGTAACGTTCCTATTGATGACAGTAACGTTCCTATTGATGACAGTAACGTTCCTATTGATGACTGTTCTAAACGTCTTCATTTGCAGCTCTCTCTCTTAACATCAGAATGGAGTGATCTTGGGAAACAGTAGTTGACAAGTGCTATGTTATTTTCCCTACTTTGCTGTCATCTTCAGAGTAAACATTTGATCATGTAGGAATGCAATACAGTATGTCAGAGCATTACCGTTTTACCTTTGTTGAATTGAGACAGGTCACCCTCTGCAAAATGTTAAAGATGAAACACCTATAGTTTTGTTTTGCAAAGCTCTTGTAAATTGTAATAATTATAATAGCATTGCATTGTCTGCATGTAATCAAGTTGAATTTCTGTTCTGTACCTCTTCTGCCTGTTGTTCCTGTGTCCTTTATCATACCTTCTAAGTTAACATAACACTTAACTGTCTTTAACCAAGGACCTGGGTATAGTATAGGATTGTCATATGCCATGCTTGAAATTCATGACTTGTAGTTATGACCCATAATGGACATCTGAACCTTGTTTATTAAGTCATGGATAAGTCATGTATAGACACAATCTTCAGCTTGCAGCTACTCTTCCTTTAGCAGAACCATGTTAAGGGAAACATGCAGTGCAGTTTTGATCCGTTCTGTTTTTGCCAGTAATGTTTCGGAACGAGTCGGCTCAAAGTTGAATGTTTTAGTGAATGAGAGAGAGGGAATGAAATGAAACCAGTGAAGATGATGCTAGATGTGTTCTTACCTCACGGAGAGACATTTTCAGGGATTTTATATAACATATCTGTATTTTGTTACAGCCTCTGAAATACATCAAAGGGGTGTGTTTATTTGGTATGTGTTTGTAAAATATGTACATAAGATTCGCTTGGTAACGGGGGACCTTTTCTCTGAATCATGAAGGATGTGAAGTTAAATTGACCCAATTACAGTATGTATAGTGTATGTAAAACTAAGTGTACAAGACATTTATGTACAAGTTTATACAACAAATATATTGTATATTTTTTACCTTTAAATGTGCTATGTATTCTTGTGTTATTATTACTGTCTTATTGTTATTCAGGTCTACTGCCGTGCCAAAGCTTAGGCTACTTTCAGTCAACACTCAATGACTCAACATCCATAATGAAGAATATCAAGTCCAGTGCAGAGTCAGCAAGGTGCTTTATTTCAGTAGGCTGTGGGATAGCCACTGTCTGTCTGTGTTGTGTTGGGTTGTGTAGCACAAGGCCCAAGGCTGTAGGTGTGGTGAGATATTCACTCTCTGTCCACGCTGATGCCTGGCTTCCTGTCTGTTGTGGCCATGCAGGACGTCGGATGCAGAGATGGACGGGTCTCTGAAACCACAACACAGTCACTTCCCCTCCCCAGTCAGTCACTCTGCTTGGAGAGAAGAGGAAGATGAGACAGCATAGAGCTGGAATATGTGCATTTCGTGACAATTAAGGCCCATTCTACTTGATGACTAATATCCTTACGAAGAATAACTTTTTTTTAATGGATGTTGAGCTGGTGTCTCATTCTCAGACTGAGCGTTTCAGTGTTTGTTGGGTAAATTCAGTAATTTCCTGTTTTTCTCATATCCAAAAGCAGCTTTGTCTCATTTGAAAAAAGGAAATGAAAGCTTGCCACTACATCCTCGGTTCCTGTTGGACATTTTGGGAGGGTGATGTGGGGGTCTTGTATCCCACTAGCTAAAGCCCATTGAGAGTAGGGGTTAGGATATCCATGAAATATTTTGAGAATAGAATGTTCTCAGAGTATGAAATAATAGATATGTAGACAATAGCGCACACAGAAACTCACATCTCATAAGAACATATTGAGTAGCATACTTAACTTGATGTTAATTATTGGCAATAATGATGTCCCCTTTTCATAGAAATATCCCTACCTCAGGGGTTTCATTACCAATGACCTATGATTAGCCTGAGACTAGCCCTCTACAAGCCTCAGGTCCTCCAAACCCTGGCCTGATGCACTTGTTTTAGCAGATTTCTACATTCCTCCCACTTCTGACCTGTGCCAAAACAGACATGATTCTCAGGCAATGTAATCCCTCTATCTAAGAAGAACCGGTTATGAAATGAGGCTTCCAATAATCGTAGCCCTGAGCTAAGCTGAAGAAAATGAAGTGTGAAGAGTCGTGTAGAGGACTGCTGCAGGGCTTACTTACATTACAGTATAGCCTACTCATGAACTAATGACAGCAGAGTATCAGAGCTTACTATGAATGTGGTTTTAAAATGGAGTAGGCTAGGCATGGGTTGTTTCTTGTCCAGTTCCATCTTCGTAGTGGAGTGCTAAAAAGTTCTTAAAATAACTAAATGAAAGAACATTAGTTTCTTTCAAGTTTATTCCCCAATGTCAAGACAAAAATCTCCTTCTCCCCCACCACTGTCTTTCTTTGAAAGAAGCACAACAGCGCAAGACCAGACATGCCTAGCAACACCTTGCAGTTACAACAATAAAACTCCCGGTGTCTGGGTTTCCCAGCATGACTGAACCTGGCTGGCTGCATACCTGGAGGGAAACACCTGTGATTATGTCTCAGAGCCACCCACCCACTGCTAGGGCTAGGCCAGGCAGAGGCCATGGTTTCCTACCTGCAGTCCCGGCCTGCCAAGGCGGCCTTGCGTGCCAGATAAAAGAGCAGAGACGTCTGACGCTCTGGGCTGTTAATGGGACAGACAATGTAGGCTCAATAGACTGGCCAATGAGGCTTAGGTCTGAGGCACATCCGGAGTGATATAATGATGATTGAGATAGCTCCCACGGCAACGTAATACTGCAAGGGGATAAGGGGAAGTACCCTGCCCTGATCAAGAAGAATAGTGGGGCAAAAAATGAGTTTTCCCCCTTCCAAGTTTGAGGTGATAGAATCTCCCTACAGCAAAACATTCAGTGTTAATTAGTAGATACTATAACACTTCCTATGTGGAAATTCCCAGACCTTTGATGTGTAAAAGGTATGCCTCCTTTATAGAATCACATACCACCTTATCTTTAGAGGCAGAACTCATCTGTGGAATCGCTTAATTCCCCTTCAATCCGTTGCGTTCTGCTCTTACAGATACTATGGAATTCTCCAGAGCATTATGTTCAAGCATATGTTTTCAAGGAATTCCTGTTGTATCACTCATGTTCGACTCATATTTGTACAATTGGATTACATTTACGTCATTTAGCAGACGCTCTTATCCAGAGCGACTTACAAATTGATTAAACGTGAAAGAACAAAGAACACAGGAGTGTAATCTTCTAGGGTGCTAGCCTTTGAGTGAGAGCATTTAAAGTGAACCTTAGAAAACAGAAACGTTATTTACTTCTGGGTGCCATGACATCATTGATTTATTCATTATCCATCATGGCACATTTAACATTCTTAATCAGGTATATAGCCTCTTTCCAGCCCTATGTTTCGGTGAATGTACTCTGAAAGAGATTAGTGGAGTATTTTTGTCCTGTTGTTGTAATCACTAGCGAAGGGAAGCAGAGGTTTAGTCACTGCTTGCTCAGCAGTGGTGGCAAGGGAAGCAGATGCTCCCTGAGACTGACAGGGTTTTAGGGAGAGAGCGGGAGGGTGGAGAGGGAGGGGGAGAGAGAGAGAGATGGGGTAGGTGAGACAGTGTTTTTTGTGTGTGTTTGTTTGAAAGAAAAAGAGACAGAGAGAAGAAGCTGCTCCACACCTGCTGTGGTTAAGCACATCAACAGGCCTCACATTCAGCACATTGCATGACAGTAAGAGAATCTCACAGCTACCACTGACTCAATGGCACAAATATGTCTGGAATAATTGACTTATTTATTTATCCTTCATTGAACCTGGAGAGTTTCCGAGAGATAAATCACATTTTAAAGAGAGGTCTGACTAATGGGATAATAGTATGTGTTAACTTACTGTATAACTTTCAAATAGTTCCTCCAAGGCTGACATTATAAAGTACTCCTGAAGCCCATTCATTTTAGAAATATCAACTGTACACTAGTACAACAATGATCCGATATTCACTTCAATCATGAAAATAAATTAGATTAAAATATTGAATGAAGTACTATCTATTACAGTTGCTGGCTCAGTTCATTCCCAGTTCTTTGTCAGACCATTGAGCTTTTCCAGTGTGAAAGAGAATCTCTTCTGAATCAATACTATCATCGCTGGGAGGATTTTTCCCTGGTCACACTTTGTCTGTGGAAGGGAGATGTTCTCAGGGACGGCCGTGTAGAATAATCCTAATCTCACAATTTGGCAAAACGTGCAAGAATGACATCATGTGGTTTTTCCCTGCCTCATGTTGATTTGTCCTACCTTAGTTAGCCAGCATATAGAAATAGAGGCTGAATTAGGCCTCACAGCTGGATGTGATCTGGATGTAATCTTATTGACATACGATACGTGATGAACTGGGTCGTATTGATCTGAACCAATCCGCATGTACTAGATACCAGGGAATTTGTTGTAAACTGTTTCACGCTAGTGAGGAAATGGTAGTGTCAGACAATACAAATAATGCTCATCAATTTCCTCTGCACTGCCAGTGAGGAAATAATAATAGTGGTCAAACAAGATAAAAGCAACAAGGAGTTGAACAGTCACCTTTCTGCTGCCACTGAGGTCACATCGTTTATATCGGCATCATGTTTACGTTCTTTAGCGATCATTTCACAGAACTATTCATGCACCACATTGGAATGTAATGCACTGTCGTCACTATGTTATTTCCTGTTCTTGGGGTGATTACAGAAAGATTTTAAAAAGACGCCAATTATTTCAGGCCCGGGACCATCGCTGGTCCGCGCCTGTGGAAGATTCAGCAGACTACCGGCATTATACACCTGGCTAAAAGACTACTGTAGCTCTGTTGGCGTAACTTTTATAGAGAACTATGACACCTTTTGGAAACAGAAGATGCTCTACAGAAATGAGGGATTCCATCCAAATCGTCTTGGCTTCTGGACCATGTCTGTGCATTTGCATTGAGACAATGATTTATCAGTGACCCAAACCCTGCTTAGATAATCCCTACCATTGTGTCGCTGAGTGGTTGTAGTGCTGCTGCAAATGTACATTATCCCAGGAGCTTTGACAATCATAATGTAAGTAATATATAATGTATGTCCCTCTAACTTCCCTGAATGCCTCTGTCAATCCTACAGCTATTGTATGCAGTAATTATGCACCAATAAACCTGAGTTATACTGTTAGCACTTAGGCGGTTTGCCCTAGTAGAAAGTCAACTGTGTGCAGCTCACCTTGCAACCATCACTGTCATGCCTACCTCTGATAAGCCACCCAGTAAAGCAATAAAAACAATCAAGAATATCAGAAAAGTGCTTAAAAATGGCCCACTTTTACATATGTAGCCTAAGAAACATGAAATCGTTCATTATAATTTTCTAGTAGCAGAGAACATTCATTAACTGACAATCTCTGAAACCCAGATAATACCTTAGATGATACAGTGGTAGCAATACTTGGTTTCAAAAACAGACAAGAATGCCAAAGGTGGATGTGTTGACATTTATGTTCAGAGTCATATTCCTGTAAAGCTTAGAGAGGATCTCATGTCAAATTCTGTTTAAGTAATATGGCTACTGTTTCACCAGCTTCACCTAAAGCCCATTCTTGTGGGAAGCTGCTATAGACCACCAAGTGATAACAGTCATTATTTGAATAATACACTACATGATCAAAAGTAAGTGGACAGCAGCTCGTCAAACATATCATTCCAATATGGAGTTGGTCCCCCCTTTGCTGCTATACCAGCCTCCACTCTTCTGGGAATGCTTTCCACTAGATGTTTGAACATTCCTGCGGGGACTTGCTTCCATTCAGCTACAAGAGCATTAGTGAGGTCGGGCACTGATGTTGGACGAATAGGCCTGGCTCGCAGTCGATGTTCCAATTCATCCCAAATGTCTTTGATCGGGTTGGCCAGTCAAGTTCTTCCACACCGATCTCGACAAACCATTTCTGTTCGCTTTTTGCACGGGGGCATTGTTATGCTGAAACAGGAAAGGACCTTCCCTTTCCAACAAAGTTGAAAGCACAGAATTGTCTAGAATGTCATTGCATGCTGTTGCATTGAGATTTCCCTTCACTGGAACTAAGGGATCTAGCCCGAACCATGAAAAACAGCTCCAGACCATTATTCCTCCTCCACCAAACTTTACAGTTGGCACTATGCATTGGGGCAGGTAGCGTTATCCTGGCATCCACCAAACCCAGATTTGTCCGTCGGACTGCTAGATGGTGAAGCGTGATTCATCACTCCAGAAAACACATTTCAACTGCTCCAATTGCTTCAACTGAGTCCAATGGCCACTCCAGCCGACACTTGGCATTGCGCATGGGATCTTAGGCTTGTGTGCGGCTGCTCAACCATGGAAACTCATTTCATGAAGCTCCCGATGAACATTCTTGTGCTGACGTTGCTTCCAGAGGCAGTTTGGAACTCGGCAGTGAGTGTTGCAACAGATTATTTTTACACGCTACACGCTTCAGCACGTACCTAAGTACAAAAAAAGTGCCACAATTTAGATCATTTTAAATGTATTCAATATACTTCAATGCTAGTAAAATACAAATAAAATGTACATTAAATGCATTAAATGTATTTATAATTGTTCCAATTTAGATAAATATACTTAAGCATATTAATAATTATCACAAATATACTTAAATATATTAAAATATGTTAATGAAGTATAATTTAAGTATATATATATTTTTTTTACTATCCACTTTGGAAGTCTCGCTGCACATCAAACTGAACGAAAAGAAGAAGAACTGTACTATGAAACAAAGATAAATTATATAAATAATAATAGTAAAAAGCTTTGGAGAACCTTAAATTAAACTTGGCTCCATCATTCATTGAATCAGATGGCTCATTCATCACAAAACCCACAGATATTGCCAACTACATTCATAATTTTTTTATTGGCTAGATTAGCAAACTTAGTCATGACAAGCCAACAACTAATTCTGAATCTACACATCCAGGCAAACTGACCAAATATTGAAAGACAAGCATTGTAATTTTGAATTATGTGGAGTGAGTGTGGAAGAGGTGAGTTTTTTGTTGTTGTCTATCAACAGTGACAAGCCACCTGGGTCTGACAACTTGGATGGAAAATGACTGAGGATGATAGCGGACGATATTGCCACTCCTATTTGTCATCACAGGAGGTTGGTGGCACCTTAATTGGGGAGGACGGGTTCGTGGTAACGGATGGAGCGGAATCAGTGGAATGGTATCTAATACATCAAACACATGGTTTGATGCCATTCCATTCGCTCCGTTACAGCCATTATTATGAGCCGTTCTCCCCTCAGCAGCCTCCACTGTTTTCCATCTCTTCAATCTAAGCATACAGGAAGGTGTGTGACCTCAGGCTTGTTTGACCAGATACAATGCTATTTCACAGTAAACAAATGAACAACAGATGTTCAGCATGCTTAAAGGGAAGGGCATTCAACATGTACTGCACTTACAGAAATGACTGATGATTGGCAGAGAGAATTTGATAATAAAAACATTGTGGGAGTGGATTTTTTTAACTTAAGTGCAGCTTTTGACATTATCAATCATAATCTGCGTCTGGAAAAATGAATGTGCTATGGCTTTACACCCCCTGCTATATTGTGGATAGAGAGTTACCTGTCTCACAGAACACAGAGGGTGTTCTTTAATGGAAGCCTCTCCAACACAATCCAGGTAGAAGTCAGGCATTCCCCAGGGCAGCTGTCTTGGCCCATTACTTTTTTCAATCTTTACTAATGACCTGCCACTGTTACTGAGTAAAGCCTGTGTGTCTATGTATGCTGATGACTCAACGTTACACACGTCAGCTACCACAGCAAGTGAAATCACTGCCTCACTGAACAAAGAGCTGCAGTCAGTTTCAGAATGGGTGGCAAGAAATAAGTTATTCCTAAATATTTCAAAAACTTAAAGCATTGTATTTGGGACAAATTATTCATTAAACCCTAAACCCCAACAAAATCTTGTAATAAATAATATGGAAATTGAGCAAGTTGAGGAGACTGAACTGCTTGGAGTAACCCTGGATTGTAAACTGTCATGGTCAAAACATATTGATGCAACAGTAGCTATGATGGGGAGATGTCTGTCCAGTCCTGTGGTCAGGTGTTACAAAGAGGGACTTGAAAAAAATTACAATTGGCCCACAACATGGTTGGCCCTTGAATGTACACAGAGCTAACATTAATAATATGCATGTCAATCTCTCCTGGCTCAAAGTAGAGGAGAGATTGACTTCATCACAACTTGTATTTGTGAGAAGTGTTGACGTGTTGAATGCACCAAGCTGTCTGTTTTAAACTACTAGCACACAGCACAGAAAACAATGCATATCCCATAAGCCATGCCACCAGAGGTCTCTTCAAAGTCCCCAAGTCCAGAACAGACTATGAGAGGTGCACAGTACTACATAGATCAGAGCCATCACTACATGGAATTCTATTCCACATCAAGTGAACTCATGCAAACAGTAAAATCAGATTTAAAGACAAGACATTATGGAACATTGGGGACTGTGAAGATGGACGCACACAGGCACAGACACACAAATACACACACATATGATAACATACTCTCTAAACACACGCGTACACATGGATTATGTGTTGTAGATATGTGGTAGTAGAGTAGGAGCCTGAGGGCACACACTTAATGTGTTGTGAAATCTGTTGTGAAATGTATTGTAATGTTATTTTTTATTGTATATACAGTGTATTCAGACCCCTTGACTTTTTCCACATTTTGTTATGTTGCAGCCTTATTCTAAAATGTATTAAATCAATCGACACACAATACCCCATAACGACAAAGCAAAAAAAGGTTTTTAGAAATGTTTGCAAATGTATTAAAAAGAAAAAACAGAAATATCTTATTTACATAAGTATTCAGACCCTTTGCTATGAGAATCAAAATTGAGCTCAGGTGCATCCTGTTTCCATTGATCATCCTTGAGATCTTTCTACAACATGATTGGAGTCCACCTGTGGTAAATTCAATTTATTGGACATGATTTGGAAAGGCACACACCTGTCTATATAAGGTCCCACAGTTGACAGTGCATGTCAGAGAAAAACCCAAGCCATGAGGTCAAAGAAATTGTCCATAAAGCTCAGAGACAGGATTGTGTCGAGGCACAGATCTGGGGAAGGGTACCAAAATTATTTTCGCCGTATTGAAGGTCCTCAAGATCCTAGTGGCCTCCATCATTCTTAAATGGACGAAGTTGGCCACCCAGCTCTCCCTAGAGAGTCAGGGAGGTGACCAAGAATCTGATGGTCACTCTGACAGAGCTTCAGAGTTCCTCTGTGGAGATGGGACAACCTTCCTGAAGGACAACCATCTCTGTAGCACCAATCAGGCCTTTATGGTAGAGTGACCAGACGAAAGCCACTCCTCAGTATAAGGCACATGACAGCCCACTTGGAGTTTGCTAAAAGGCATCTAAAGGACTCAGACCATGAGAAACAAGATTCTCTGGTCTGATGAAACCAAGATTGAACTCTTTGGCCTGAATGCCAAGAGTCACGTCTGCAGGAAACCTGGCACCATCCCTACAGTGAAGCATGGTGGAGGCAGCATCATGCTGTGGGGATGTTTTTCAGCAGCAGGGACTGGGAGATTCGTCAGGATCTAGGGAAAGATGAACAGAGAAAAGTACAGAGAGATCCTTGATGAAAACCTGCTCCAGTGCTCAGGACCTCAGACTGGGGCGAAGGTTCATCTTCCAACAGGACAACGACCCGAAGCACACAGCCAAGACAACGCATGAGTGGCTTCGGGACAAGTCTCTGAATGTCCTTGAGTGGCCCAGCCAGAGCCCGGACTTGAAACCGATCGAATATCTCTGGAGAGACCTGAAAATAGCTGTGCAGTGACGCTCCCCATCCAACCTTACAGAGCTTGAGAGGATCTGCAGAGAAGAATGGGAGAAACTCTTGTAGCGTCATACCCAAGAAGACTCGATGCTGTAATCGCTGCAAAGGTGCTTCAACAAAGTACTGAGTAATGGGTCTGAATACTTATGTAAATGTGATATTTCAGTTTTTTACTTTGTCATTATGGGGTATTGTGTATAGATTGATGAGTAAAAAAAACAACAATCATTTTTTGGTAAAGGCTGTAACATAACAAAATGTGGAAAAAGGGGTCTGAATACTTTCTGAATGCACTGTACGTTTTGCTGGACCCCAGGATGAGTAGCTGCTGCCAATGGGGATCCTTAATAAATACAAACCCCTGAATCACATTTAAGGCAATTAGCATTGCTTTATCCACCCTCATCTCTAATGGAATGATCTCTAGATTTAACGTTAGCGTGGACTCTCCCACACAGAGATGGAGGAGTGTGTTTGAAGAAGGGGATGGTAGGGTACATGAACACCTACATACAGTATCATGCTAGTGTTTTGTGTAACATCCGAGAGCTGTTGAAAAGTTATATAAACATAGATTTCTTCACAAATACTTGTGATAAAAAAAGTAGTGTAATTCTTGTGAAGACATAGTCAACATATTCAGGACTAGTCTGAACTCATTGTGCATATTGGGGTGGCAGGTAGCCTAGTGGTTAGAGCATTGGGCTAGTAACTGAAAGGTTGCAAGAACAAATCCCTGAGCTGACAAGGTAAAAATATGTCGTTCTGCCACTGAACAAGGCAGTTAACCCACTGTTCCTAGGCCGTCATTGAAAATGAAGAATTTGTTCTTAACTGACTTGCGTAGTAAAATAAAAAAATATGCTAAGGTCAATTGCTGTCTGAGACACTCTCCATTGATAATCAGCTGTCTTTTGGAAACAAGCTTGATAACATTCACGACAAGTATACAATACTGTATAGATACATCAACAAAAGCCTTCAGTCAAATTAACCATGGGAAAGTTACTGTATGTGTTTTGATGGTGCAATAATGATATTATGCATATTCTTAGAGCAAGGTAGAGTGGTATAAGGTTTTCATCAGCATATGATGAGATTAAGTGGCTTAAATAATTAATATCTAATATACAGTTATTCACCTAAAGCTTAGTAACATAATGAGTCCAGTTTGCATGTTGTTCCAAAGAGGTCTAAGTGTGTACTCTTTGCAACAGTTTGAGTTAGGCCTACTACTCTATACTTAGCTTGTAGTGTCGTATGAATGTCTTGTAGTCACATCAATGATGTGGCTACTGTATCAACATTGGTGAAATTTTGTGGCTCTTTCTACCTCCTTATCTAATCGAGAAGTGTCATATGTTTCCAGGACGTGTCTTGAGATAAGAAAACATCTCATTTTCAAGAGAGATATCTCCTTATCTATGGACTCATATCTGAGTATCCAAAACATTAAGAACACCTATTTTTTTCCATGACAGACAGACCAGGGGAATCCAGGTGAAAGCTATAAACCCTTATTAATGCCACTTATTAAATACACTTCAATCAGTGTAGATGAAGGGGAAGAGCCAGGTTAAAGAAGGATTTTTAAGCCTTCAGACAATTGAGACATGGATTGTGTATGTGTGCCATTCAGAGGGTGAATGGGCAAGACAAAATATTGATGTACCTTTGAATGGGGTATGGTAGTAGGTGCCATCAAATCAAAGTTTATTGGTCACATACACATGGTTAGCAGATGTTATTGGTCACATACACGTGATTAGCAGATGTTATTGCAGGTGTAGCGAAATGCTTGTGCTTCTAGCTCCGACAGTGCAGTAATATCTAACAAGCAATATCTAACAAATTACAAAACATATACCCAATACACACAAATCTAAGTAGGAATGAATTAAGACTATATACATATATGGACGAGCGATGTCAGAGCGGAACGGACTAAGATACAGTAGAATGGTATAGAATACCGTATATACATATGAGATGAGTAATTAATGCAAGATATGTAAACATTATTAAGTGACTAAGATACCGTAGAAGTACAGAAAACAGTATATACACATATGAGATGAGTAATGCTAAATATGTAAACATTATTAAGTGACTAAGATACCGTAGAATAGTATAGAATACAGTATACACATATGAGATGAGTAATGCCAGATATGTAAACATTATTAAAGTGACTAGTGTTCCATTCCTTAAAGTGGCCAGTGATTTATAGTCTATGCCTATAGGCAGCAGCCTCTGATATGCTAGTGATGGCTGTTTAACAGTCTGATGGCCTTGAGATAGAAGCTGTTTTTCAGTCTCTTGGTTCCAGCTTTGATGCACCTGTACTGACGTTGACGTTGAGTGAGAGGTTGTTTTCCAGGCACCACATTCCCAGAGCCCTCACCTCCCTGTAGGCTGTCTCGTCATCGTTGATAATCAAGCCTACTACTGTTGTGTCGTCTGAAAACTTGATGATTTATTTGGAGGCGTGCTTGGCCAAGCAGTCATGGGTGAACAGGGAGTACAGGAGGGGGCTGAGCACACACCCTTGTGGGGTCCCAGTGTTAAGGATCAGCAGAGTGGATGTTTCCTACCTTCCCCACCTGGGGGCGGCCCGTCAGGAAGTCCAGGACACAGTTGCACAGGGTGGGGTTCAGACCCAGGGCCTCGAGCTTAATGATGAGCTTGGAGGGTACTATGGTGTTGAGTGCTGAGCAATAGTCAATAAACAGCATTCTTACATAGGTATTCCTCTTGTCCAGATGGGATAGGGCAGTGTGCAGAGGGATGGCGATTGCATCGACTAGTCTCTCAAAGCACTTCATGATGACAGAGGTGAGTGCTACGGGGCGATAGTCATTAAGTTCAGTTACTTTTGCCTTCTTGGGTACAGGAACAATGGTGGCCATCTTGAAGCATGTGGGGACAGCAGACTGGGATAGGGAGAGATTGAATATGCCCATAAACACACCAGCCAGTTGGTCTGCGCATGCTCTGAGGACGCGGCTAGGGATGCCATCTGGGCCGGCAGCCCTGCGAGGGTTAACATGTTTAAATGTTTTACTCACGTCGGCCACGGAGAAGGAAAGCCCACAGTCCTTGGTAGCGGGCCGCGCCGGTGGCACTGTGTTATCCTCAAAGCGTGTAAAGAATGTGTTTAGCCTGACTGGAAGCAAGACGTCGGTCTCGGTGACGTGGCTGGTTTTCCTTTTGTAGTCTGTGATTGTCTGTAGTCCCTGCCACATACATCTCGTGTCTGAGCCGTTGAATTGCGACTCCACTTTATCTCTATACTGACGTTTAGCTTGTTTGATTGCCTTGCGGGGTGAATAACTACACTGTTTATATTCTGCCATATTCCCCGTCACCTTGCCATAGTTAAATGCGGTTGTTCACGCTTTCAGTTTCGCACAAATATTACCATCTATCCACGGTTTCTGGATAGGGTAGGTTTTAATAGTCAGTGTGTACTACAGTGGGTTGTGTCAATGCTGCTGGGTTTTTCACGCTCAACACTTTCCTGTGTGTATCAAGAATGGTACGCCACCAAAAAGGCATCCAGCCAACATGACACAATTGTGGGAAGCATTTGTCACATCCTGACCCAAGTAAGATGTCATTTTCTATAGTAGAGTAGGGCAGGGGGTGTTTTGGGTTGTTCTATGTTTTCTATTTCTATGTTTAAGTTCTAGTTTGTCTATTTCTATGTTGGGATTGTTTGGGGTTGATCTCTAATTGGAGGCAGCTGATCCTCATTGCCTCTGATTAGAGATCATATTTAAGTAGGGGTTTTTCTCTTCCTGTTTGTGGGTTATCTTTTGAGTATTGTGTTTTCCTCTCTGCGTCACGGTTTGTTGTTTTTTGTATATTCAAGTATTTAAGTGTATTGCGTTCAGTTTCACGTTTAATAAATATGTGGAACTACGAACACGCTGCATTTTGGTCCGCTCCTTCGAACATACGTGACAGCATTGGAGTCAACATGGGACAGCATCCCTCTGTTTCACGTGTGATTTACAGGTTTCCCCCAACATGGTTGCATTTAGAACAGTGTTGTGAGCCAGAAATTACAAACACTATAATAATGTTATATTTTTTTATAAAGTTCAGCAAGTCAATATTAGGAAGGTGTTCTTAATGTTTTGTACACTCAATGTATTATCTACCAACGCAAACACTAACTTGTTTCTGAGAAGTACGTACCAATGTAGAAGGAATAGGAGTCTGAGTGTTGGCACTGAGAATAGTGGGTCATGTGTAAAGTAGAGCCACATGAAGTACAAGGGGCAGGGTGAGGATGCCATCTGTTTAGACCAGAAGCCACTGTTTCCATGGCCAACTCCACCATCCGGCCTGCGACATGTACACTAACTCTGTACTTACAAAGAGGGGCAAAAGTGCGTTATCTAGTCAAATGAAAGTGGCAAAGTTCAGTGGGACAGTGGAGACTCCTTGAAAAGCCCCTCAACTTTAGATAGAGGGTAAGAGTTTACAAGGCAAGGTCTGTCCGTACAGCTTAAGGGCGCATTCCTCAGTCATAGACAGACCCGACACAAAACACTATCTCTCCTGTATGTAAACCCAGACCACAGAGAAGGATCTTTCAGGGGAACGGAACACTGTCTCTCTGGCTGGTATCCCACTCATGCGAGGCCATATGGTGCTTACAGTATGGAATAGCTGGCTAAGCCAATCAGAGCCATGCTTCGGGACTTGGAATCCCAGCACACAGGTTACCATAACAATTATATCACTGGATGCGAGTGGGTTCTTTGAGTGTTAATCCTCGGCCAGGGAGTTCTGGTTTTGTCACTTTGTCTCTATCCCTACACCATAGAGATTACATTAATAGCACATACATCAGGAGAGTTGTCTGTTTCATGTGTGATTTTCAGGTTTCCCCCAACATGGTTACATGTAGAACAGTGTTGTGAGCCAGAAATTACAAACACTATAATAATGTTATATATTTTTTTATATTGTAAAAATAGACAAAGTGTTTTATTTATTGTAACGATACATTAAAACAAAAACAATTGCTCTCATTGATTTGAATCGATGAATAGAACAGTGGAATTTTGAGATTTCTGTTTCTCGAATCCTTACTCTTCCATGGCCCATTGTGGTTAGTTCAGTCAAACAGTACTTCAGTGTTCTCTAGAGAAGAGAAGTGGGATGGAGCATCATAATACAATATTCTGTCTGTTTCAGTCTGATTTAGTCTTTCCACTCTCTCTTTGTGTAAGCTTTCCACTCCTTCATTGTGCATTTACAGTAACAATGACCAAACTACTCATTTCATTTCCTCATGAAAAAAAAATGCTTTGAGATGCCACATACTATTTGGGATCTGTTATGCATCTTCTTCCTAGGAGTAAATTGTTTGGCTTTTAGATCATCTGCAATAATTATCTTCTTCTGCCTCTTAATTTTTTTAGGGTGTTATTCTCAACTTTCTGCATTACATTATTTTCGCACCCTTAAGGTGTTCTTACTTGATTATTAATAGTGTGTGCTCACATCAAAGACAGATAATGATTGTCATATTATAGAAATTGTTCTACCTTTACCTAAAAAGGATTACCTCACCAACATTTTTTGAATATCCAGACATGATATCCTTATATTTTTGTGCCTTTGTTCTTTGGAACACTTCCAAGACAATACCATGTAGTCGAGAGGGTAAAACAGGACTCCCATAATCCCAAAAGCCTGCTACTTTCAAGTAAGCTCCATTTCCATGTGGGAGGTAGTGACATTGTATGATTAGTTATCTCCTCAGAAGTACACTATAAACAACTGAACTACAGTTGAAGTCGGAAGTGAACATACACTTAGGTTGGAGTCATTAAAAATCGTTTTTCAACCACTCCACAAATTTCTTGTTAACAAACTATAGTTTTGACAAGTAGGTTAGGACATCTACTTTGTGCATGACACAAGTAATTTTTCCAACAATTGTTTACAGACAGATTATTTCACTTATAATTCACTGTATCACAATTCCAGTGGGTCAGAAGTTTACATACACTAAGTTGACTGTGCCTTTAAACAGCTTGGAATATTCCAGAAAATCATGTCATGGCTTTAGAAGCTTCTGATAGGCAAATTGACATCATTTGAGTTAATTGGAGGTGTACCTGTGGATGTCTGTTTGCTTGACATCATGGGAAATCCAAAGAAATCAACCAAGACCTCAGAAAAACAATTGTAGACCTCCACAAGTCTGGTTCATCATTGAGAGCAATTTCCAAACGCCTGAAGGTACCACGTTCATCTGTACAAACAATAGTACGCAAGTATAAACACCATGGACCCACGCAGCCATCATAATGCACCGGAAGGAGATGCGTTCTGTCTCCTAGAGATGAACGTACTTTGGTGCGAAAAGTGCAAATCAATCCCAGAACAACAGCAAAGGACCTTGTGAAGATGCTGGAGGAAACAGGTACAAAAGTATCTATATCTACAGTAAAACGAGTCCTATATCAACATAACCTGAAAGGCCGCTCAGCAAGGAAGAAGCCACTGCTCCAAAACTGCCATAAAAAAACTAGACTACAGTTTGCAACACACATGGGAACAACGATTGTACTTTTTGGTCTGATGAAACAAAAATAGATGACATAATGACCATCGTTATGTTTGGAGAAAAAGAGGGACGCTTGCAAGCCGAAGAACACCTTCACAACCGTGAAGCACGGGAGTGGCAGCATCATGTTGTGGGGGTGCTTTGCTGCACTTCACAAAATAGATGGCATCATGAGGTAGGAAAATTATGTGGATATATTGAAGCAACATCTTAAGACATCAGTCAGGAAGTTAAAGCTTGGTCACAAATGGGTCTTCCAAATGGACAATGGCCCCAAGCATACTTCCAAAGTTGTGGGAAAATGGCTTAAGGACAACAAAGTCAAGGTATTGGAGTGGCCATCATATAGCCCTGACCTCAATCCTATAGATTTTTTTTGGGCAGAACTGAAAAAGCGTGTGCGAGCAAGGAGGCCTACAAACCTAACTCAGTTACACCAGCTCTGTCAGGAGGAATGGGCCAAAATTCACCCAACTTATTGTGGGAAGCTTGTGGAAGGCTATGCGAAACGTTTGACCCAAGTTAAACAATTTAAAGGCAATGCTACCAAATACTAATTGAGTGTATTTAAACTTCTGACCCACTGGGGATGTGATGAAAGAAATAAAAGCTGAAATAAATCATTCTCTCTACTATTATTGTGAAATTTCACATTCTTAAAATAAAGTGCTGATCCTAACTGATCTAAAACAGGATTTTTTTTACTAGGATTAAATGTCATGAATTGTGAAAAACTGAGTTTAAATGTATTTGGCTAAGGTGTATGTAAACTTCCGATTTCAACTGTACATGTAAATGCCAAGTCATTCTTGAAATGAAAATGAATTCATTCATTGTGAAATAAATCATAAAATATACAACTTGAGCCAGTTTTGCTAAACCAGGAAAAGAGTTATGCTGCAACAGGAAATTTGAATTATTTTGTGGATTATAATTAATTAACATTTATGTAGGGATTGATACATTTTTCATTAGGGCAAATTAAGTCTAACATTTCAAGGAGGAAATTACAAACCTTAGAAGACTTTTTAAAACTAAAATACACTACAAGTTTGCATTTCCTGTTTTGCAGGAAATTTTTTAGCAACACAAGAGTGATCAAATTAAGATCCTACAACTGTATAAAACAGTTTTTATATCTTGTCATGTGGATTGCTTTCATAGATCCATCATTTAGTTACCCTTTCCCTAGATCGTACTCATGCCATGTGATGACGTGCACCATCATTGATATTGGATCAATCAGTGGATCAATGGTGTGCACACACTCTGGACACAACCACTGTCAGTCTCTAGCTCCATGACAGCCAATGGGATAACAGCATTCCACACACACACACACACACACACACACACACACACACACACACACACACACACACACACACACACACACACACACACACACACACACATTACATAATGTTGATCGATCACTGTCGGAGGTCATTGTTACAGGGGTGTAAGCATCAGGCACAGCATACACAATAGAAAAACAGATCATATGCATCCTCTGTGTCTCTGAAACACAGATATATTACCCAACATGGCTCTTTAAGACATATAACCACACTGCAGTGTGTCTTAATGAGTCATCAGGCCTGTCTGAGTCACTCCCCAACCCTGCCAACTGCCTCTGCACCACACCCAGACCCATTCATTCACAGTCACACACGACCAGCATGGCCAAGGGTCCTCAGATACAAATGCTGTGTTTCTATAAATTGCAAAATCTGTGACAAAGCAGAGCTTTTAAAAACAAATTGCAACGGAAATGTATTTCACGTATTCTTCCTGCTTTGATGAGTTTTATTGTACTCTAAACACACACACACACACACACACACACACACAAACAAACAAAACACACCCTGACTCACTCACAGGTCTTGTATGAATACTCCACAGTTACAATAATATCAGAAAGAACAGGTCCCCAGTGGCTGCTGCTGCCAAACAGCTTTCTTAGGGCCTTTCATTCATCCAGCCTTCAAGTCAATGTAAGGTCTTAGTAATTTAGACCTGTTGTAAGAGTGTGTCTGTCTGTGTGACTTCCTTCTGTCTGTCGGACTCGCCATCCAATCATTCTTCACTTTCTCTATCTTATTGACTTCAGTCTGACCTGAGTCTGGCTTTGTTTTAATCTTCTCTTCTCTTTAAACAGATTGATCATTTATATACTTTTTTTGTCATTAATATTCTATTAAAGTGTTTGATATTACTATCCTTTTCTTTGAAAATAGGGCCTACACATTGACTTCATCGTAGCTCACGTTCGTGGTTGAGGTTTGTATTACAGTCCTAGAGCGGTTACACTTGTTTTTAATGAAGTAAAATAAAATAATTGTGTATTACGATATAGTAATAGGATATCATTACACTTGGGGACTGACATGCCGTCTTCCATCAATGATGATTATGGCCTCTCAGTGATTGAATGTCTTTCTACTGACACTTAGTGGTAAGAAAGATAACTGCACGATGTTGATCTTCTGAGCATTTAAAAAGCATGTCTGTCGCATGTGTAGTCACCAGGACAGGTTTTGTCCACAATCAATAAAAATTAGAGAGGCAATATCTGTAGATGAATTTGAAGTTAGTGCATGTCAATGATTGTGACTACAGCAATCTGAAAATCTATTTATAGTTATTCAATTAGTAGGGTTTTACATTTTCTGACAAGGAAATTCCTTGCTCCTTAACAGGACCCCAATATTTTCAACACTCCATTGAACTGAAATATCCTATCCAAGACACTGAGAACACTTGATGTCAGTATAGTACACTAACACAATGTCTCACAGGCTTAAGGATAGAGCATCTTCTTCTCTGGACTGGTCCTCTCTGCCTCATAAGGGCTAAAGGCATTTGATTGTCAACTTGATTGTCAAGTGATTGCCATCATCTGTGTTAATTGTCGGCACACACACCTGGTTTCTATGCCAATGATAATTGCATGTGTCACATGATCGGGCAAGAAAATACATCAGAAAATCTAAATCAGTACCTAGTACAATTTGAATTTTTTTGTTTAGTTTATTATTAGTTTATTTAGTTCATTACAACCTGTAATTTAAATTGATTTTTATTTGGATTTCATGTAATGGACATACACAAAATATTCCAAATTGGTGAAGTGAAATGAAAAAAAGAACTTGTTTAAAAAAATGTAAATAAATGTAAAACTGAAAAGTGTTGCTGTGTCTGTTTTAACCCCCTTTGCTATGAAGCCCCTAAATAAGATCTGGTGCAACCAATTACCTTCAGAAGTCACATAATTAGTTAGATTGCACACAGGTGGACTTTCTTTAATTTTTGTTGTTTTGAATTTGCCACCCTGCACTTTCACTGGCTGTCATCATATCGATCCCACTAACGGGATCAAGCCATAACAGGTTAACTCCCGGTCGGAATATTATCGCTATTTTACGAGAAAAATTGCATAAAAATGTATTTTAAACAGCGTTTGACATGCTTCGAAGTACGGTAATGGAATATTTTGAAATTTTTTGTCTCGAAACGCGCCGGCTCGTCACCCTTCGTTACCCTTCGGATAGTGTCTTGAACGCATGAACAAAACGCCGCTATTTGGATATAACTATGGATTATTTGGAACCAAACCAACATTTGTTGTTGAAGTAGAAGTCCTGGGAGTGCATTCTGACGAAGAACAGCAAAGGTAATCCAATTTTTTTTATAGTAAATCTGAGTTTGGTGAGTACCAAACTTGGTGGGTGTCAAAATAGCTAGCCTGTGATGGCCGGGCTATCTACTCAGAATATTGCAAAATGTGCTTTCACCGAAAAGCTATTTTAAAATCGGACACCGCGATTGCATAAAGGAGTTCTGTATCTATAATTCTTAAAATAATTGTTATGTTTTTTGTGAACGTTTATCGTGAGTAATTTAGTAAATTCACCGGAAGTGTTCGGTGGGAATGCTAGTTCTGAACGTCACATGCTAATGTAAAAAGCTGGTTTTTGATATAAATATGAACTTGATTGAACAAAACATGCATGTATTGTATAACATAATGTCCTAGGAGTGTCATCTGATGAAGATCATCAAAGGTTAGTGCTGCATTTAGCTGTGGTTTTGGTTTTTGTGACATTATATGCTAGCTTGAAAAATGGGTGTCTGATTATTTCTGGCAGGGTACTCTGCTGACATAATCTAATGTTTTGCTTTCGTTGTAAAGCCTTTTTGAAATCGGACAGTGTGGTTAAATAAAGGAGCGTCTTGTCTTTAAAATGGTGTAAAATAGTCATATGTTTGAAAAATTGAAGTTTTCGGATTTTCGAGGAGTTTGTATTTCGCGCCACGCCCTATCATTGGATATTGGAGCGGTGTTCCGCAAGCGGAACATCTAGATGTAAGAGGTTAAAGATTGCTGTACACCAGCGGAACCCATCCAACTTGAAGGAGCTGGAACAGTTTTGCCTTGAAGAATGGGCAAAAATCCCAGTGGCTAGATGTGCCAAGCTTATAGAGACATACCCCAGACTTGCAGCTGTAATTACTGAAAAAGGTGGCTCTACAAAGTATTGACTTTTGGAGGGGGGAGGTCAAATAGTTATGCATGCTTTTCTGTTTTGTGTCTTATTTCTTGTTTGTTTCACAAGAAAAAATATTTTGCATTTTCAAAGTGGTAGGCATGTTATGTAAATCAAATGATACAAACCCCCAAAACATCTATTTCAATTTTGTAAGGCAACAAAATAGGAAAAATGCCAAGGAGGGTGAATACTTTCACAAGCTGCTGTAAGTAGACATGCACTCATAATTGACTGTAGTGAATATAAAGCACCCACAAGCTATGGGTGTCTGAAAACACAATCATCGCGGAATGAACGAATGACGAATTTCCGGCCAAGCGTGGTCCATTTAAAAATCATTCCTTCCTTCCTCGACCCTTGCCCTGCAAGTTTATACTCGTCAGACGTCATGATACATCATCAGAAGTGTCCACTTAATTTGAGGGCTGAGGGGATGCAGTTACATCATCATTCATATGGGCACAGTAGACATCAGTTTTTTCTTTATTTTTAAAGCTGCCCAGAGAGGACGTTGTGTTTATGGGCAAAGGCAAATCATTCCACTCTGAGGCTCCAGTATACAAGAAAGTACCTTTCCCAGCATTACTCCTGAACCTGTATAAGCACACATTAGCAACACCTGATCTGGTGCTGTGATTATGTGCATCCCTAACATGGGGAAAGTAATCAGTTAGATATCTGGGCGCAGAACCGTAAATACTCCTGTAAACCAAACCCAGTCTAATCTGGGACACCCTAGCCTCTACAGGCAGCCAGTTGAGCTTCTGAAAGCAGCTCCTGCCTATGTGAGTAAGTGGACTCAGCTTCAATACTACCCTGATCAGTTTCTTCTGGGCTATCTGGAGCTTCCCCTTCATAAACTTATATAAACACCCAAATAGAATGCGTGATCTCGATTATATACGAAAATATATATATATATATACAACACCACTAGGTGGGTGTATCAAACACAAATAAGAGGCAAAATACCAGTTACAGAAAACACTTCAATAACCATTCTTCATTCATGCCTTTATGCCTGATGGGTGGAGAGTTTTTAAATGGAACATCCACCTACATTCTGTCTGGAGAAGACTTCATGCAAGATGAACACCCCTGCGTGAACCTTTTTATCTGCTGTATAGCACAGAAGGATATGGAGGAGACGGGGTGACCGGTCTCTGAGAAATGACGTGCGATAGGGGACTTAGGGTCATTTCTCCTTACAGCACGCCTGTGTTCTATAATACGTGTTCTTATTGGTCTACTGGTTTTGTCCAGATATAGCTTATTGCATGGACAAGAGATAAGGTATATGACATTAGAAGAGCTGCAGGTAAGGAGCTGTTTGATAGTGCGTATCGTTACATTGTGTAACTAGATACTGGCCCTCCAACCATATGACTGCTGGAGTATGTTCAACCTCCCACATAGCCCTGCAGAGAAGATCCTATGTGTGGCATCAACATGTACAGTGAAATTAATCGGAGAGCAATGTGAATACATCAGAAGGGAGTGTTGGAGTAAAAAGTTCACAGGTTATGATGAAAGATTCTTACCAACTAAATATATGACCTTATTGAGCGTTAGCCCATTGTATACTTTTTAAAGTAAAACAGGACAGCCCAAAACTCTCCATTGAAACAAACACTTTCAAACTAATATGATATCAGACAAACCAGATGTTGCTTTGGCTAACTCATTTATTACTTGAGTGTACATTCTAAGCATACGTATGGTGGGTACATCCAACACAGGCTTTCCAGCAGAGTAACTAGCCCTGAGAGAATATGTTAAACATACAACCATTGCATTATACCTTGTCTGCACTGTGGCTACATCGCATTTGGTATTGGTATTATGGTATTTTATTAGGATCCCCAGTAGTAGTTGCGATAGCAGCAGCTACTCTTCATGGGGTCCACACAAAACATGAAACATGACATAATACAGAACAATAAGAGACAAGAACAGCTCAAGGACAGAACTACATCAATGTACATTTACATGTAGACTTAAACTACTTATGGGCTGAGTCTAAATACAGGGACTTCTAGGAACAGATGCACTGTCCTATGACTAATAGGATGCATTTCATACAGCATTCGGTCCGGCAACACAACATCAGCGACTTTGAAAAAGAAGAGATGTGTAAACTGTACACATGACATTTGAAGTAAAACAGTAATACATAGTTCAAGTAGCCAAACTGAAGTGATATGCGAGTTATGTGATTCTTTTCGGCTGCTTACAGTTAAACAAATGCAGTCTATGGACACCAAAACGAGTTACAAACTTAATTTACAACAATGCAAGAAATGGTCGTTCTAAAAATACGTAAGCAATTAGATAGATTGATTATTCAACTAAATCTTGCAAGTCGTTCAGAAGTTCTGCCGACGACATCCAAAAGTCAGCCTCCAGTTGTCCATAGATGTCTGTGATGTTGACGTGAAACACAAAAATATCATCAAGGGCCAGGGGACTCTGTCTTCTCGTGATGTTCTTTATTCTACTCCTTTCATGAACTCTAAGAACTCTGGAATGAAGGGGAGGAGAAGGGGAGTCATTTAGTCAACTACAATCTTAATTGAACACATAGAAAAGCAATTTCCTCACTTTGGTCACTACACTGCTTTACTTGTGAATAATATGTTACCATGCATCATTTATATTGACAATTTCCTTTTCTAGCAGTGAAATATCCATATTTTCAATTGCATCATTATCATGAATACAAGATCAGAGGAAGGAATGCTCTGTCTCTACGGTATGTCATTGTCAAAACCTCACCGTCGTAGTCGATTTTCCCATCGTTGTTCTTGTCTCCGTCCTTCATGAGCTCCTCAATGTCGTCCTCAGTGATGGCCTCCCCTGTGGCCTCCAGCATTACCTTCAGCTCCTGCAGGTCTATGTAGCCGTCTGCATTCCTGAGGGCATAGGAGAAGAGGAATATTTATACTGCTTTACAAGTCTGTTCCTGCTGGGACCACCCATACAAAAATGTATGCACGCATGAATGTAAGTCACTTTGGATAAAAGTGTCTGCTAAATGGCACATATTATTATTATTATTATTATATTTATTAACCTGGCTACATGACTGTTTCTACATTTAAAAAGGCTTCATAGTTGCCTTGCCAAACAATGACAAGTAGGCTAAAAGAGAAACTAACTGTCACAACAAGCTACAACTCTATAGTGTGCATTCCTGTGTATCTCTATCCTGGTGGTAGAATTGCACCAACTGATCCAATAAATCTGTTTTACAAAAAATGTGTAGTTATCAACAACCATCTAAGGTAATAACTGGAATATAAAAATCCTAAACGTTCAGCTGGAGTCGGTGTAGTGAGTGCTGTCATATATCAACCATGTGAGTTCTGCACATTGGTGATAGCAGGGTAAGGTACTCCTATACAGTGTTGAACATGTTAGTCATGGTGAAAAGCACTGTATAAATCTAATACGCTATAATCCATCCATAAACTGTGGGTTAGTTGAGTAAGACTATGAAGAGTTACTTTTCCAGAGTTCACCCCCCTTATGAGTCTCCTCATGTACTTATGAGGATAAACATACTTGTCAAACATGCAGAAGAGATCTGCCAGTTCCTCCTCTGTTTTCCCTTTGCTGTCGTCCTTCATGCACCTCACCATCATCACCAGGAACTCATCAAAGTCCACTGTTCCACTGCCTGCAAAGACACAGCAACAGGATGATGTTGCACAACGTTTCGGGTCAAGGAGCCTGTCTTTGATATATAGACCTTCATTTGATCACTCTTCTGTTGCTGAGAATTTTCCTGCACCGACGGAAATGTATATGAGCTTCTGGATTTACATAAATTCACTGAAAACCCTCACCAACACATGGTTATATTAACCGTATTGCACTTTTCATGTAGCCTACTTTTGGCCAGCTAATAGCCTATCCACTGATCATGCAACATTATGGACTAAACGTTAATATCCTCTTGCTGCAGGATTAGGAGCCTAAAAGGGCGAGCTAAACTACTTCTATGCTCGCTTCGAGGCAAATAATACTGAAATGCATGAGAGCACCAGCTGTACCGGAAGACTGTGTGATCACGCTCTCCGCAGCTGATGTGAGTGAGGGCCAGACGATTACCAGGACGTGTACTGTGAGCATGTGCTGACCAACTAGCAAGTGTCTTCACTGACATTTTCAACCTCTCCCTGTCCGAGTCTGTAATACCAACATGTTTTAAGCAGACCACCATAGTACCTGTGCCCAAGAACACTAAGGTAACCTGCCTAAATGACTACCGACCCGTAGCACTTGAAGTGCTTTGAAAGGCTGGTCATGGCTCACCTCAACACCATCATCCCAGAAACCCTACACCAAATTCAAATCAAATGTATTTTTATATAGCCCTTCGTACATCAGCTGATATTCTCAAAGTGCTGTACAGAAACCCAGCCTAAAACCCCAAACAGCAAGCAAAGCATGTGAAAGAAGCACACTCCAATTTGCATACCGCCCCAACAGATCCACAGATGATGCAGTCTCTATTGCACGCCACACTGCCCTTTCCCATCTGGACAGAAGGAACACCTATGTGAGAATGCTATTCATTGACTACAGCTCAGCGTTCAACACCATAGTGCCCTCAAAGCTCATCAATAAACTAAGGACCCTGGGACTAAACACCTCCCTCTGCAACTGGATCCTGGACTTCCTGACGGGCCGCCCCCAGTTGGTAAGGGTAAGTAACAACACATCCACCACACTGATCCTCAACACAGGCGCCCCTCAGGGGTGCGTGCCTAGCCCCCTCCTGTACTCCCTGTTCACTCATGACTGCACGGCAAAGACAAAGGAGATGATTGTGGACTACAGGAGAAAGAGGACTGAGCACGCCCCCATTCTCATCGACGGGGCTGCAGTGGAGCAGGTTGAGAGCTTCAAGTTCCTTGGTGTCCACATTACCAACAAACTAACATGGTCCAAGCACACCAAGACAGTCGTGAAGGGGGCACGACAAAACCTATTCCCCCTCAGGAGACTGAAAAGATTTGGCATGAGTCCTCAGATCCTCAAAAGGTTCTACAGCTGCACCATCGAGAGCATCCTGACTGGTTGCATCACTGCCTGGTATGGCAACTGCTCGGCCTCTGACCGCAAGGCACTACAGAGGGTAGTGCGAATGGCCCAGTACATCACTGGGGCCAAGCTTCCTGCCATCCAGGACCTCTATACCAGGCAAATTCAGAGGAAGGCCCTGAAAATTGTTAAAGACTCCAGCCACCCCAGTCACAGAGTGTTCTCTCTGCTACCACATGGCAAGCGGTAACGGAGCGCCAAGTCTAGTTCCAAGAGGCTTCTAAACAGCTTCTACCCCCAAGCCATAAGACTCCTGAACATCTAGTCAAATGGCTACCCAGACTATTCACATTGCCCCCCCTCCCCTCTCCACACCACTGCCACTCCCTGTTGTCATCTATGCATAGTCACTTTAATTAACTCTACCTATATGTACATACTACCTCAACTAACCGGTGCCCCCGCACATTGACTCTGTACCGGCACTCCCCTATATATATTGTTATTTTTTACTGCTCCTCTTTAATTACTTGTTACTTTTGTCACATATTCATGTCTGTATTTTTTTAATTTCACTGTCGTTTAGGGGCTCGTAAGTAAGCATTTCACTGTAAGGTCTACACTTGTTGTATTCGGCGCATGTGACTAATAAAAGTTGATTTGATTTGACTTTTGATTATTTTGCTGTGACAATATAGGTAAAATTAAGATCCTACATTTGTAGCAGTTACAGGTCACGAGATACTCTACTCAGCCATGTGATGTTTTTCATTCATGTGTTTACGGTCTTACAAAGAACAGTGGACAACTGTCCCTGCTGAGCCATGAATTGGCCTTTTGATGAGCAGACCACTCGTGCTTGTCTTTGTTGTGTACCATTCTTGTCCACGTCTGATGAGCTCACCAAATACTCTCATACGTGAATCATTATGGGAACTATTGATGGGAAATAAATGTGCCTATTGGGATCATTTGAGTCTCTCTTTCATGTGTGTGTGTTTACCGTCTTCATCCACCTCATCGATCATCTCCTGCAGCTCCTCGGGGGTGGGGTTCTGCCCCAGCATCCTCATCACCTTGCCCAGCTCCTTGGTACTGATGCAGCCGTCCTCTGCATCCTGGATAAAGATGTCAAAGGCTGCCTTGAACTCTGCAACACACAGCACAGCACAGCACAGGACCATATTTCTCATTCTTTTCCACCTCCCCTCTTTTTCCATGGTCAGTTCTATGTGTGGGCTACTGTAGTGTAAGAAATACTTTCTCAGTCAATCATCTTATTTAATCCTCCTTAGAAATCGAACGTTTACTTTTCATTTTGGCCTGAAGGAGAGAATGGTACACATTTTTAAGCTTAATATTGTTTTAGATGCGATTCAATTGAGCGAAACTTGAGGATATATCCCACATAGATTAGAAAACCATAATGAAATACAAATGAATACATTTTACATACCGTTTTTCTGCTCGTCTGTCAGCTGCTCTACCTATTTAAGAAATGGAAAGTTTTCAGAAGCAATTGAATCAATGTATTTAATGGAATCCATTCTTTAACTACAGTTGTACATTACTTTTACAACCCCAAATCATAACGTTGATTTACTGTTTTTCTTTGATAAGCATAATGTCTTATTTTTCATTCTTGCAATAACATGTATATGATACCTCTATTACCTATGTTCTTCTATTCAGTTTAATGTTATTTGTGGAGTTTTCAGATTACTCTGTGAGAAAGGTCCAGTCCTAAATCATAAACAGTTGATAGAGAAATCTAGTGTATGAAAATAATCCTTCAGAGGACTTACAGTAAACTCCAGAACGCAGAACCCATTCTCTGGAACAGTTCACCTCAAATGTTTCTTTAGTTTACACATAGCTTATCACCCACCAAAGGTACACTTATTTTTGGTCCTTCACACCTGGTCGTCCATTCTGGAAAAGCTACCACAAATGTGAGAGGGCGACAGCTGCTTATGTAAGAGTTAATTGTCTGTCATCCACCACAAATGAAACACACACTCCGAGCAATGTCCATCCAAACATCGATACACACACACATTCCGGTGTGTTTTACTAAACTTTGACTCCTCTAGCTGTAATTTACAGCTGAGACATGCGTAGTAGTCCAGCCCACCAGCCACCAGGCAACAGGCAGAGATAGCTAGGCAGATAAATATACAGCCCTGCCAGCGGCTCACACAGATAATATGGGGGGGGGGGGGGGGGGGGGGTATCTAGACCTGAATCCCTCCTCTGACATCACAGAAACGCACATGGAGGAGGCTCTGAGCAACTGGCCTAAATTAGCCCATGAGAAGTAGGACTGCTCCATTTGTAGTCATGAATGAACCCACAGTGTGGACCAAGGTCTTGTCCTGCTCCTGACCCCTGGAGTGCTCCTATCAACCCTGATAGGCTTCAAGAGGCACAGCATCTAGATGTATGGTATCTCGCCTCACTCGTCAAAAGCTGGTGTTGTGTGTGTTCGCTTGACAGACACAGTTTGTTATGGAAGTTGAATTATCTGAGCAATGTCAGAATTACAAATTGCTCAATTCTTGGACATTTAGCTGGGGAATATCCATATGTATATCATTTGAAAGAATTGATTATCTAAACATGTTTACCCTCTATAATTTTTTCAAACTAAATATTACAGGTACCTTTCATTAAAATCAATGGTGAATCCTGAAGTGTTCATTTGAAATAGTAACCAACCTTTACACAGAAATCTGACAACAATTTTGACCTAACTTGGCAGAGACCACATAACCAAAAACTCACCTATAACTGAAAATCCCAAATTGAACATATTTCAATCAATTCTTATATTATGACGCTCCCTACCAAATACAAACACTTTCACTGTCTCCCCAGACAATGTACCCTGTTGTAGGAGTGGAGGGGGACATACCGCTGCTTTGTAGATGTCGTTCATGGTGGCGGCTTGGCTTGGCCGCTGCCCGTCTGTCCGTGGGGTGTAGTGGCAGAGAGGAGGGAGTTAGACCACAGCTAGGAGCAGGACACTGGCCCCATGCTGGGAGGGTTTTATAACTGGAGCCTGGCAGGACCTGGTCCCTCCCTACCCTGCTTGCCTGTCCAGCCCTCTGGGTGTCTCACGTGCATCTGTGTGTGTATGTGTGTGTGTAACAATAACCAGGCTCAGATAAAAATGAGCCCACTCTTAGGGGGCATACTTTGGAATGGAATGAAGTGAAGGGGAATGCATGGCGAACCCTAATCTCCAGGGAGGGGGCTAAAGACACTCAACATTCCACCATTAAACTGTGACCAGAGGGGCAAAGGAGAGGGCCAGGGAAGGCAGACCAGAGCAAAAGTGGGCTTTGGACAGGAGTGGGCAGAGGGTGGGTAACTGTGAACAGAGCATGGGGTTCAGGGAGATGGGATGGGGCGGGGGCACGGGTGGGAGGCAGGGTAATTCGGAACAGAGGGTTGAAGCCTGCCGTTACCAAACACAATCGCACAGGTGTGTGTTGTGGAGTGTGAGGGGTCTGCGGGATATAGAAGTGTGCATCAGAGGTTAGGGGCACCTTCATTTGGGAGGATGGGCTCACGGGAATGGCTGGATTCCATGTGTTGGATGCCATTCCATTTACTCAGTTCCAGACATTATTATGAGTCATCCTCCTCTCAGCAGCCTCCACTGGCGCGCATGTGTTTGTGAGTGCGCACGTGCATGGGTATGTCTGTGTGTGTCACTAATACACATTTAACTGACAAGGGCTTTTGTCCAATGTTATATTATCTTATCTGACACCTTCCCTTCAAAAGGTCAGCTAACTCCCTCCAAATTGTACAGTTAAATGTCAATGTACTCTAATGGATGAATGTATAGATTGTCCTACTCATTGACTAACAGCATTTTACCAAATAGCATTTTGAAGAAAAAAGGAAAGAAAAAAACGTAAAAAAATATAGAGTTAACAAAATATTTAATTATATCATACATGTGATAGTGGGCCTATGAAGCAATATAAACGACATACAGTCAGTCAGCAGAGGGCAGTGTTTACTGTCTTGTTTTAATAGAGATGTTGTTATGCAGGTAGGTGTGCAACAGAATATTCCATTTATCAACAGGGGGCTCAAGTCAGAAATCTGGGTCAAATACAAGAATGTGAATTTGCCTAAAACCATGTGAAAACATGAATGAAATAGACACCTTATAATAGACTAAGGAAGATCATTCCTTTGTGCATTGTATATAATGGGTAGGCCTACAGAAAAAGCCTATTGCGGATGTGGAATGAAACAGTGGCACCTCAGCTCACCCCTCTGGACACATCTGAACCACAACAGAGTCAACCATTTTAGCCACAAAATATCCTATATATTCCTGCTACTGTGCTGCACTCTCCCTGCTATGTCACTGAGTTGAATAGGAAAGGACAGTCACTCCAAAGGCATCGTTGGATAGGAAAGGACAGTCACTCCAAAGGCATCGTTGGATAGGAAAGGACAGTCACTCCAAAGGCATCGTTGGATAGGAAAGGACAGTCACTCCAAAGGCATCGTTGGATAGGAGAGGACAGTCACTCCAAAGGCATCGTTGGATAGGAAAGGACAGTCACTCCAAAGGCATCGTTGGATAGGAAAGGACAGTCACTCCAAAGGCATCAGTGGATAGGAAAGGACAGTCACTCCAAAGGCATCGTTGGATAGGAAAGGACAGTCACTCCAAAGGCATCGTTGGATAGGATAGGACAGTCACTCCAAAGGCATCGTTGGATAGGAAAGGACAGTCACTCCAAAGGCATCGTTGGATAGGAAAGGACAGTCACTCCAAAGGCATCGTTGGATAGGAGAGGACAGTCACTCCAAAGGCATCGTTGGATAGGAAAGGACAGTCACTCCAAAGGCATCGTTGGATAGGAAAGGACAGTCACTCCAAAGGCATCGTTGGATAGGAAAGGACAGTCACTCCAAAGGCATCGTTGGATAGGAGAGGACAGTCACTCCAAAGGCATCGTTGGATAGGAAAGGACAGTCACTCCAAAGGCATCGTTGGATAGGAGAGGACAGTCACTCCAAAGGCATCGTTGGATAGGAAAGGACAGTCACTCCAAAGGCATCGTTGGATAGGAAAGAACAGTCACTCCAAAGGCATCGTTGGATAGGAAAGGACAGTCACTCCAAAGGCATCGTTGGATAGGAAAGGACAGTCACTCCAAAGGCATCGTTGGATAGGAAAGGACAGTCACTCCAAAGGCATCGTTGGATAGGAAAGGACAGTCACTCCAAAGGCATCATACATGTGCCACATGTGCCTTGTCAATATCATCCATTTGTATACACACACCATTTCTTCTACACAGGAATATTATTCAAAGATAATGAGTATGACCATCAGCATTCCCTCAAAATCTTGCCATGCGTGATGGCTCTAAGACCCACATAGTGTGACAGCATTAATGAAGGTATAGTGCTGAGACAGGGACTCTGAGTTATTGGTGATCCTGCTGTGTTCTAATGGGATGCTAATGGGGACTGGCACAGTTTATGAACATCGTAACACAACAACACAAC
The DNA here is from genome assembly GCF_965601325.2 of Salmo salar. Classification (NCBI taxonomy): domain Eukaryota; kingdom Metazoa; phylum Chordata; class Actinopteri; order Salmoniformes; family Salmonidae; genus Salmo; species Salmo salar. Next base: position 25,526,713 of record NC_138303.1, on the reverse strand, counting down.
AGCAGCCCAGAGAGAGAGAGAGAGAGAGAGAGAGAGAGAGAGAGAGCTTGACGCATCTCTCATAGCACAACATTCACGGAGACAGAGGCCACACTGAACCATCACCATCGTTCACTTTTTATAGATGTTTCATAGCCGGACCCCACACTCTAGAAACATCACTCACCTACAGAGCATTCACGCAGAAAGAGACAGGTTGGAAACACCATCATCACTCATGAAGACTAGCGTCAGTCACATACAGAGAGCCTGCACTGAACTAACGTCATCACTGACATCTACAGCTTTCGTAGAGATAGAGCAGCCTGGTCTCATTGACTATACGTAACATAGTAGTATAATTTGTTACGTTTGGTATGGTTACTTAAGACAAAAACGAAAGTAGGGTGGTTGGTCGGGGTTGCTGGATGGGCATATAACGCGAACATCTAGCAACCCACAGGTTGCAAATTCGAATCTCATCAAGGACAATTTTAGCTAATTAGCAACTTTTCGACTACTTACTACTTTTTAGCTACATTGCAACTACTTAGCATGTTAGCTAACCCTTGCCCTAACCCTTTTAGCTAACCCTTCCCCTAATCCTAGCCCTAACTCCTAGCCTAGCTAACATTAGCCAGCTAGCTAATGTTAACCACCTAGCCACCTAGCTAGAATTTGTAACATATCATAAGTTAAAAAAATTCGTAAAATATAGTATGTTTTGCAAATTTGTATCATTTAATATGGATTGTAATTTGTAACATATCATACTAAATGGGTGATGGACATCCACAAATTAATACATAGCATACGAAATGTAACATTATATACTAAATGGACTGTCTCGGTTTTACGTACAGAATAATACGAAATGCTCTGAGACCAGGTTGCAAAGAGGGAGAAAGACCACACCAACAAAGAAACTTCAGAGAGAGAGAGAGACTGATCTGAAAAACATCTGTGATATATGTATCCATGGCCCTCACAGACAGATAGTTCTCACAGGGAGACCCTGCCTGAATCCAACAGCCATCACACTTTCTAGTGTGACAATACACAACATCGATATGAAACAAACAAGGAATGGAATCTCAACATATATTTCTATAGAGAGAAGATAATATTGTGGTTGTGTGTGTAATACGGTTAAACTCAGGGCTAACTAGCGTAAAGGATTATGTGAGATTGAAGCAGGGGATGCTGTCATTCCTATCTCTTCAGTCTTTCCCATTTTGCCCTCAAAATGCATCATGACAATTTTCACAGTGATACGATGCAAGACGTCCCTATTTTACCTGCTGCACCTCCCTCCATTGACATGCAAGGTAAGCTGTGTGTCGTCATTGGTGAGGTTGGTTTCCTCTCCTGTTTGCTATCATCTCCCCTCAAAGCATGCTGATGAGTCTACAGTATCCACCAGACAGATGACCTGAGCGTATGTTGTTCCAGTATTAATGAGCATCTCTACAGGGGGCAGTAGATTCTAATGTAAAGTCTATCTCTCTCTCTGACTGAACCAGAAACACAGAGAAAGAAGGAAGTCTATCTACAGTGGGTTGGCATGCTGACAGAGCCTGGAGAAGCCCACATCAAAAGGAGCATATGGAGTGCAGTTTTCACTGGAGCACTCCACCAGTTTCCTCTTACAGAGGAAGAGGCTGCTGACGAAAGAGCTAGCCATCTCTCCACACACCGTAATCAGACAGCACATCTCAAATCCAAAATTCACTGCACACCGCTTTTTGAGAGGTTGCCATAGAAACTCTGCTGGGTTGTAGCGGGCAGAAAATGAGAGATGAGTGGGGCTATTCCTCCCCCTTTTGTACACACATACATATGTGCAAACGCACACACACACACGCACACACACGCACACACACACACACACACACACACACCCACACACGTCATTAGCACAGACAAATGCACACACGCACACAAATGCACACACATGCACAGTCCCCATGCACGCACGCACACACACACAGACACACACAGGTTTGCAGTCATTATTTATTCCCTCGTAACCTTAATGAGAACCATTTATGCAGATGTTATGGATGACTTAATACACATGTCCAAATGATTATATTTCATGCGTCATAGTGAAGATAAGAATGAACTTCATTGGGTGCCTTGGCTTAGGTTGGATCAGGAAAGGAATAGTATTCAGGGTCTGCATTAGCCTAGACGGCAAATCTGTTCGTATGGTTGCTTCAAAATAGGTTGAATTCACCATTTTGCTAGGTTAAACCTCTTTCTGTTGGAAAAAGGTGCAAAATATATCATCTTCACTGTTGAAGGGATCTGGGCCCCTTACTTCAATCCAAATATTATGAAATGTAAGAAGGTGCACCCACCGAGTTGGTGATATTTAATCAATTTGATTGCATAAAGGGTTCTCATTGACATACTGTTGTTTTGAAGTCATGCAGGCCACGTATCTTCCTCCTTGTCTCTGTCTCTCTTCTATCTATGTCTCCTTGGTTGGAGGGTTACTCTGAGTCCATTCGTCTCTCTCTCTCTCTCTCTCTCTCTCTCTCTCTCTCTCTCTCTCTCTCTCTCTCTCTACTTATATATATATATATATATATATATATATATATATATATATATATATATATAAATATATACATGTCTCTTTCTCTCTCCTCTCTCTCTCCCTCTCTCCCCTTTCTCTCTCTGTGGTGTATTCAGAGTGAAGGACTAAAGGAGGAGTGGCTCGGGGCACTTACATCTCTCTGTACTGCGAGCGCTCCTCCAGCCAGCATTTATCACTCAGAGGGGAGCCTGTATTCTCTTCGCTCTCAAACACTGGCAAACATTAGCCTCAGATGAAGGGATTTGGCTTTAGAGGAGAGGGGATGTATCTCTCTCTCACTCTCTGTCTCATTATCTTTCCCATTGCTGTTTGATGGCTCATGGTTACAAGGTTTGCATTGAGGGGCTTACTGTCATGCAGTCTTTCCATTGGATCTCTAATGAGGCAATGGCGGCTTTACCCCGCAGGTTGGCATTTATTCAGATGACTCATGCACTGGAGGCAACTCTGCATGGTAGTCACTAGCAGGCACAGCCAAAAAGTCATAAAATCTGATTTTAAACGTATCCGTAACCTTAACCCTAACCACCCTGCTAACCTTGTGCCTAACCCTAACCTTATGCCTAACCCTAACCTTGTTTTCATACATTTTTACGATACATAACCGATTTGGACTTTGCAGCTGTCCCATCTAGGGGAAATCGCTCAGCTCTGCCTCTAGAACAATAAACGTCAACCTGTCATTACCCAGACTGACAAAGCCACTCACTGTCTCCCCTGCCTGGTTTTCCAGTCCAGCGGACCACCAAGTCCCTAACCCGCCCTCTCCTCTGCTTTGTCGGTGGTGAGACACCCAGTCCAGCGGACCACCAAGTCCCTAACTCGCCCTCTCCTCTGCTTTGTTGGTGGTGAGACACCCAGAAAAGACAGCAGACAGACAGCGGCTTCAGATTATGTCCATGTGAGTGTCTTTATAGGGAAGTGTTGGACTGCAAAAGGAAACAATACTGAAAAAGTTACTTTTTAATATGAATGTTATAATCATCAGATATAGTATTCTAATGAACCAGTGTCAGAAGCATTGTTTCCAGAGGCCTTCTTGCTCTAAACTGTCTTTGTTGATATTTGTGTGATGAGTTAAATAAAGGTTACATTTAAAAATGTAAAAAATATACAAATATTTGTGTGATGAGGACCTAATAAACGATACACCTCTCTTTCTTCAATGTACTAAATGTTGATAAATATATCAAAGATGTGTTTTCCTCAGTGAGCTGTTTGCCTGTGTGTGTGTGTGTGTGTGTGTGTGTGTGTGTGTGTGTGTGTGTGTGTGTGTGTGTGTGTGTGTGTGTGTGTGTGTGTGTGTGTGTGTGTGTGTGTGTGTGTGTACATATAGGTAATATGTATGTGACTGACTAATGAGTTTGGATAAATATAGGTCTGAACAAGGATGACACGCTCTTTTTTCAGAAATCAGTGGTCTTCACAGTCATGCGAGTGTTGTGCGTCATCGTCATGACGGTGGGTTCAGTACATCACTGCCCCCCAGTTACAGACTTAACACCTTATCAACCGCCTCTCATCTCTCTGAGGGTAAAGTCCACCTCTCTCTCTCTCTCTCTCTCTCTCTCTCTCTCTCTCCTCTCTCTCTCTCTCTCTCTCTCTCTCTCTCTCTCTCTCTGCAATATTTGATACATTATGAATATGGTATTCAGGTGAGGTTATCTATGAGATTATCGGTTTACTGTTGTGCGCATTCAGTTTGCCTACAAAATAGCTTTACACACAGCTTTCATCTTCAAATAATATTTTTGCAGGAATCTCCTTGCGAATGATTTTGCCGAAGATTGTATCTCCGCCGGCCTGGGCAACCTGAGCCCAGGCCAATCTCTCTCTCTCTCTCTCTCTCTCTCTCTCTCTCTCTCCAATTAAATTTAAGGAGCTTTATTGGCATGGGAAACATATGTTAACATTGCCAAAGCAAGTGAAATAGATAATAAACAAAAGTAAAATAAACAATAAAAATGAACAGTAAACACAAAAGTTTCAAAAGAATAAAGACATTTCAAATTATGTCTATGTTCAGTGTTGTAGTGCTGTGCAAATAGTTAAAGTACAAAAGGGAATATAAATAAACATAAATATATATGTTTGTTCTTCACTGGTTGCCCTTTTCTTGTGGAAACAGGTTACAAATCTTGCTGCTGAGAGGTTATTTTCCTGGCTCAACACTCCCAGAGCCCTCACCTCCTCCCTGTAGGCTGTCACGTCATCATTGGAAATCAAGCCTACTACTGTTTTGTCGTCTGCAAACTTGATGATTGAGTTGGAGGCGTGCTTGGCCACGCAGTCATGGAGGGGGCTGAGCACGCACCCTTGTGGGGCACCAGTGTTGAGGATCAGCGAAGAGGAGGTGTTGTTTCCTACCTTCACCACCTGGGGGCGACCCTTCAGGAAGTCCAGGACACAGTTGCACAGGGCGGGGTTCAGACCCAGGGCCTCGAGGTTGATAATAGGTATTCCTTTTGTCCAGATGGGACAGGGCAGTGTGCAGTGTAGTGGCGATTGCATCGTCTGTAGATCTATTGGGGCAGTAAGCAAATTGAAGTTGGTCTAGGGTGGCAGGTAAGGTAGAGGTGATATGATCCTTGACTAGTCTCTCAAAGCATTTCATGATGACAGAGGTGAGTGCTATGGGGCGATATACTTTTTTTGTTGTTGCTTTCTTAGCTAAAAGGACAATGGTGGCCATCTTGAAGCATGTGGTGACAACAGACTGGGATAGGGAGAGATTGAATATATCTGTAAACACACCAGCCAGCTGGTCTGCGCATGCTCTGAGGACGCAGCTAGGGATACCATCTGGGCTGGCAGCCTTGCGAGGGTTAACACGGTTAAATGTCTTACTCAAATCAGCCACGGAGAAGGAGAGCCCACAGTCCTTAATAGCGGGCCGCATCGGTGGTGTCGGTGGCCCTGTATTATCCTCAAAGCGAGCAAAGAAGGTGTTCAGCCTGTCCGGAAGCAAGACTTCGGTGTCCACGCCGTGGCTGGTTTTCCTTTTTTAATCCGTGATTGTCTGTACAGTCGTGGCCAAAAGTTTTGAGAATGACACAAATATTAATTTTCACAAAAAAGTTTGTATGATGGAAATTGGCATATACTCCAGAATGTTATGAAGAGTGATCAGATGAATTGCAATTAATTGCAAAGTCCCTCTTTGCCATGCAAATGAACTGAATCCCCCCCCCCAAAAAAATTCAATTGCATTTCAGGCCTGCCACAAAAGGACTAGTTGACGTCATGCCAGTGATTCTTTCGTTAACACAGGTGTGAGTGTGGACGAGGACAAGGCTGGAGATCACTCTGTCATGCTGATTGAGTTCGAATAACAGACTGGAAGCTTCAAAAGGAGGGTGGTACTTGGAATCATTGTTCTTCCTCTGTCAACCATGGTTACCTGCAAGGAAACACGTGCCGTCATCATTGCTTTGCACAAAAAGCGCTTCACAGGCAAGGATATTGCTACCAGTAAGATTGCACCTAAATCAACCATTTATCGGATCATCAAGAACTTCAAGGAGAGCGGTTCAATTGTTGTGAAGAAGGCTTCAGGGCACCCAAGAAAGTTCAGCAAGTGCCAGGACCGTCTCCTAAAGTTGATTCAGCTGCGGGATCGGGGCACCACCAGTACAGAGCTTGCTCAGGAATGGCAGCAGGCAGGGGTGAGTGCATCTGCACGCACAGTGAGGCAAAGACTTTTGGAGGATGACCTGGTGTCAAGAAGGGCAGCAAAGAAGCCACTTCTCTCCAGGAAAAACATCAGGGACAGACTGATATTCTGCAAAAGGTACAGGGATTGGACTGCTGAAGACTGGGGTAAAGTCATTTTCTCTGATGAATCCCCTTTCCGATTGTTTGGGGCATCCGGAAAAAAGCTTGTCCGGAGAAGACAAGGTGAGCGCTACCATCAGTCCTGTGTCATGCCAACAGTAAAGCATCCTGAGACCATTCATGTGTGGGGTTGCTTCTCAGCCAAGGGAGTGGGCTCACTCACAATTTTGCCTAAGAACACAGCCATGAATAAAGAATGGTACCAACACATCCTCCGAGAGCAACTTCTCCCAACCATCCAGGAACAGTTTGGTGACGAACAATGCTTTTCCAGCATGATGGAGCACCTTGCCATAAGGCAAAAGTGATAACTAAGTGGCTCGGGGAACAAACATCGATATTTTGGGTCCATGGCCAGGAAACTCCCCAGACCTTAATCCTAGTGAGAACTTGTGGTCAATCCTCAAGAGGCGGGTGGACAAACAAAAACCCACAAATTCGGACAAACTCCAAGCATTGATTATGCAGAATGGGCTGCCATCAGTCAGGATGTGGCCCAGAAGTTAATTGACAGCATGCCAGGGCGGATTGCAGAGGTCTTGAAAAAGAAGGGTCAACACTGCAAATATTTACTCTTTGCATCTGTCACGACTTCTTCCGAAGTCGATGCCCCTCCTTGTTCGGGCGGTGCTCGGCGGTCGACGTCACTGGTCTTCTAACCATCATTGATCCATTTTTCATTTTCCATTGGTTTTGTCTTGTCTTCCTACACACCTGGTTCCAATCCCATTCATTACATGTTGTGTATTTAACCCTGTTTCCCCTCATGTCCTTGTCAGAGATTGTTTGTTGTTATGTGCTCGTGTTGTTGGATTGGTGCGCGACGGGTTATTGTACCCATGTTTATTTTATTATGTACTTTGGTTTTGGAGTTTGTTTTTAACTTTATTAAACTACTCCAGGTACACCAAGTTTGTTTCTCCTGCGCCTGACTTCCCTGCCACCTACACACACGACGTGACAGCATCAACTTCATTGTCAATAAAATCCTTTGACACTTATGAAATGCTTGTAATTATACTTTAGTATTCCATAGTAACGTCTGACAAAAATATAGACACTGAAGCAGCAAACTTTGTGGAATTTAATATTTGTGTCCTTCTCAAAACTTTTGGCCACGACTGTAGACCCTGCCACGTACATCTTGTATCTGAGCCGTTGAACTTTGTCCCTATTCTGACTTTTAGCCTGCTTGATTGCTATGCGGAAGGAATAACTACACTGTTTGTATTCTTCCATATTCCCAGTCTTCTTGCCCTGGTTAAATGCAGTGGTTCGCGCTTTCAGTTTTGTGCGAACGCCCCCTTCTATCGACGGTTTTTGATTGGGTTAGGTTTTAATAGTCACAGTTGGTACAACATATCCTATGCACTTCCTGATAAACTCATTCACCATATAGGTATATGTGTCGATATTATTTTCTGAAGCTACTGTGAACATATCCCAGTCCGCGTGATCAAAACAATCTTGAAGCGTCAATTCCGATCGTTCAGACCAGCGTTGAATAGTCCTCACCACGGGTGCTTCCTGTTTGAGACTCTGCCTATAGGAGGGGAGGAGCAAGATGGAATCGTGGTCCGATTTGCCGAATGGAGGGCGGGGGAGGGCCTTATATGCGTTCTGAAAGGTAGTATAACAATGGTTGAGAGTTTTAGCAGCGCAAGTAAAACAATCAATATGTTGATAGAATTTTGGGAGCCTTTTCCTCAAATTTGCTTTTTATAAAATCTCCAGCTACAATAAACGCAGCCTCGGGATATGTGGTTTCCAGTTTGCATAAAGTTCAGTGACGTTCTTTGAGGGTCGTCGTGGTATCCACATGGGGAGGTATAGACCGCTCTGGCTATTATTGATGAAAATTATCTTGGGAGATAGTACGGTCGGCATTTGATTGTGAGATATTATATGTTGGGTGAACAGAAGGACTTGAGTTCCTGTATGTTATCACAATTACACCATAAGTCATTAATCATAAAATATATATTTTCACCCGTCTGCTTCCTGGAGAGATGTTTGTTCCTGTCGGCGCGATGTACTGAGAACCCAACTGTCACGTCCTGACCAGTAAAGGGGTCATTTGTCATTGTAGTATGGTCAGGGCGTGGCAGGGGGTGTTGTTTCTGTGTGTTTTGGGGTTTGTTTGTTTCCAGGGGATATGTTCTTGTCACGTCCTGACCAGTATAAGGGTTATTTGTTATTGTAGTTTGGTCAGGACGTGGCAGAGGGTATTTTGTTTATGTGGTTCGGGGTGGTGATTTATTTAGTAGGGTGTTGGTTTAGTTAGTTCCGGGTTTTTGGGGTTATGTTCCATGTTTGTATTTCTATGTGGTCTCTAGTCTTTTGTATTTCTATGTCTAGTTTATTGGGGTTGGACTCTCAATTGGAGGCAGGTGTTTTCTAGTTGCCTCTGATTGAGAGTCCTATATATGGGTATGTGTTTGGTTAAGTGTTTGTGGGAGATTGTTCTTTGATTGCTGTGTTGCCTTCAAGACTGTTATTTTGTCGTTCATCGCTTTGTTATTTGTGTATACGTGTTTGTTTGGTTTTTTCCTTCTTTTCCCGTCAATAAAGAAGATGAGTATACATGTCCCTGCTGCGTTTTGGTCCTCTCCCACCAAACATGGACCAAGCAGCGGAGGAAGGAGCAGCAACAGGTGGAATATCGGGAGACATGGACAGAGATGAGGATAAGAATTTCCAGGGCTATGGAGGAGTTAAGGGAGCCTGAGAGGCAGCCCCAATATTTCTTTTGGGGGGGGCACACGGGTAGTTTGGCTGGGCGAGGATTGAGCCCCAGGCCAAATCCCCGTACCTTTCCCAAACAATCAGTGACTGGACAGGTCCCGTGCTTCGGGGTGATGGGTGCTGTGACGACGCCGGGTATTTTCAGGCCGGTACGCGCAGTACCAGCGCCCCGCATTTGCCAGGGGGAAGTGGGCATCCAGCCAGTAAGGGCGATGCCAGTTCTGCACTCGAGACCGCCAGTAAGCCTCTACGGTCCAGTGTTTCCCGCTCCACGCACTAGCCCTGAGGTGCGTGTCTCCAATCTGGCAAATCCTAAGCCAGCACCACGCATCAAGCTTCCAGTGTGTCAGCCTAGTCCAGTACGTTCTGTTCCCGCTCCCCGCACTAGCCCTGAGGTGCGTGTCCCCAAACTGGCACGTCCAGTACCAGCACCACGCATCAGGCTTCCAGTGCGTAATAGTAGTTCCTCTCGGCCGGTTCCTGCTTCCCGCACTAGCCCTAGGGTGCGTGTCTCCAGCCTGGAATCTCCTCTACCAGCCCCACGCATCAGGCTTCCAGTGCGTCAGTCCAGCCTCGAGAGTTCGGAGACAGTGCCCCGTCCAGAGGATCCGACAACAGTGTCCAGTCCAGAGTATCCGGCAACAGTGTCCAGTCCAGAGTATCCGGCAACAGTGTGCAGTCCCGAGTATCCGGCAATAGTGTGCAGTCCAGAGTATCCGGCAACAGTGTGCAGTCCGGAACCGAGGGAGTCTGCCTGCGACCCGGAACCGAGGGAGTCTTCCTGCGACCCGGAACCGAGGGAGTCTGCCTGCGACCCGGAACCGAGGGAGTCTGCCTGCGACCCGGAACCGAGGGAGACTGCCTGCGACCCGGAACCGAGGGAGTCTGCCTGCGATTCGGAACCGGATGAGTCTGCCTGCGGTCCGGAACAGGGTGAAATGGAAATTAACTGTGAACTGAATGAGTCTGCCTACAGTTGCGAACTGAGTGAGTCGGCCTACGATCTGGAACTGAGTGAGTCGGCCTACGACCCGGAACGGAGTGAGTCTCCTCTACCAGCCCCACGCATCAGGCTTCCAGTGCGTCAGTCCAGCCTCGAGAGTTCGGAGACAGTGCCCCGTCCAGAGGATCCGACAACAGTGTCCAGTCCAGAGTATCCGGCAACAGTGTGCAGTCCAGAGTATCCGGCAACAGTGTGCAGACCAGTATAAGGGTTATTTGTTATTGTAGTTTGGTCAGGATGTGGCAGAGGGTATTTTGTTTATGTGGTTCGGGGTGGTGATTTATTTAGTAGGGTGTTGGTTTAGTTAGTTCCGGGTTTTTGGGATTATGTTCTATGTTTGTATTTCTATGTGGTCTCTAGTCTTTTGTATTTCTATGTGTAGTTTATTGGGGTTGGACTCTCAATTGGAGGCAGGTGTTTTCTAGTTGCCTCTGACTGAGAGTCCTATATATAGGTATGTGTTTGGTTAAGTGTTTGTGGGAGATTGTTCTTGGATTGCTGTGTTGCCTTCAAGACTGTTATTTTGTCGTTCATCGTTTTGTTATTTGTGTATACGTGTTTGTTTGTTTTTTTCCCTTCTTTTCCTGTCAATAAAGAAGATGAGTATACATGTCCCTGCTGTGTTTTGGTCCTCTCCTTACGACATGTATGACAGTTCTAGTTTTCTTTTTCTATGTTCATTTTCTATGTGTGGCCGAGTATGGTTTCCAATCAGAGGCAGGTGTCTTTCGTTGTCTCTGATTGGAAGCCATACTTAGGCAGCCTGTTTTTTCCTTTGGGTTTGTGGGTGGTTGTTTCCTGTATAGTCTGAGAACCTTACGGAACTGTTGATTGTCGGTTTGTTATTTTTGTTTAAGTGTTCACTTTATTTACGATAATAAAAGAAGATGAGCACTATACCCGCTGCGCTTTGGTCCCCTTTCATCGATGCCTGTGACACCAACTGGCTTTACAGAGTCAGACAGTGTATTGAGAGAGAGCCATGTTTCCATGAAGCAGAGTATGTTACAATTCCTGGTGTCTCTCTGAAAAGCAACTCTTGCCTTGAGCTCATCAACTTTATTATCCAGAGACTGGACATTAGTAAATTAGGGTGTGCAGGGTGAATACGTGGTCTGTCGTACAGTAATTTGGTAAAAAGCCAACTCTCTCTCTCTCTAGCCCTCTCTCTCTCCCTCTCTGTCTCTCTCTTGCTCTTGTTCACTCACACACAAATGTACACACTTACAAATGTATGCATGTATGCACACACACACACAAACACACTCACTTACTCTCTCACAACCAATGACTAAGCTGTGTACTAAAAACTAAGTAGCCTTCACAAATGGTCTTCCTCATGCAGTCAGGTGAGATTGCAGAAGAAGCCTTTACCAGACAGATAGCACTCAGAGGTAGAACTCTTTACCAGACAGACAGCACTCAGAGGAAGAAGCCTTTACCAGACAGACAGCACTCAGAGGAAGAAGCCTTTACCAGACAGACAGCACTCAGAGGAAGAAGCCTTTACCAGAAAGACAGCATTGAGGAAACGTACTCATAGACACAAGAAAAAAATGAATATGTATGCTCCTCCTCCTAAACCTTGATGCCTTTCATTGCCAATCACTTTATTTTAACATCCCGACATCCCAACCAAGCATATTATTATAAAGAGGAAAATGTGCAGCATGGGTTTCTTACATAACTGGAATACTTTCATGTCTGCAGCAACAAATCTTCCAGACAGACAAAATCAAATCAGCTGAAAGAACACAGCTTCACGGTAGCAAAGCTTTGGCTTTGGCAGCTACAAGAGCAATAGAAGCAAACAGATGATAATTTACTACAAAACACACGTTTCTGATAGTACCTCAAGATACTGAGCAGGTTTGGGTTGTGTTGTAATTGTGTAACCATTCTCGTAAGTGCAGTGTAACAAGTATTGTTATCACTCAGTTTGAGTCATAGGGGATACTTGTTACACTCCCACCTACAAAACAATTATTCTCACAAGAATAATTACTCAGTCGTAAGGACAGTGAAAAGTAAACCGTTACCTAAGGAGCTTGTATAGGAAATCAATGACTGTGGCTGGTTAGTCTATCATCCAGTTATCACCACTGCACAAAGAAGTGAAATAACACAACATTAGATTGAAATGTTGCTGTTTTGATCGATGTCAGCTGTTATCATGAAGGAATGTACTACAGATCAAGGTAATTTCCTGTTGATATAAGCTCTAGTAGAAAGAATTAGTCAGGCTCCAACAACCTGTACCGTAGAAAATGTCAGCACTATCTGCTGTGTGAGGCCACTTGCACATGCCCAGTGCTAATACAATTCATGAGACCCACTGGGGATTAAATGCATGGAAGAAGCTCATTTAGAAGAGGAATTGGTCCCGGATTTGTGGGACTTAGGACACACATTGGTACACAAGTGTTCCACACACACACACAAGTGAGCACGCACACACACGCACGCTCACACACACACTTACCACCGTTTTGTCTCCCCATTATTTTGTGCCAAATTGAGGCTACAGCGCGTTCTGGCTAAAAGAGGAAGAAAACACCTATGCATCCGTCTGTGTGGCCTAAGTTGTGCCTGGGGCCGCCCAGGCTTCAGTGGAGTGTGCTGTGATTTGACAAGGCTGATGATGAGAGACACAGTAAATATCCGGCCCCTCATGTGATTCACTGCTTGGCCTCAAGGAATTCACTGAAGGTCAATGTTTCCTGATGCCATTGCCAACAACTAAATTAAGTGACTCCATCCCTGCTCATACATCTGTCCTATTTTACGGGATGGATGGATTCAGCATTGTTTATTATCAAAGGTGTTGTATGGCACTCACACACTACACTGCTCATTCTGCCTCCGACAGGAGCACACCATACGCACGTAGGCACACACACACACACACACACACACATACATACACACACACACATACAAACACATACACGCTCACACAAAGACACACCCCTTGCCATCTCTGTCTTCAGCACACACACAAGAAGGTGCATGGCATGCACTAACAGCCTCTGGCTCCATCTCATCATGCACATCATGTCTGACCATGACAACAGTCGCTGAACATACAGTACGTGTCTCCATGATGCTTCACACGAAACAAATGATGATTCACATTCAATATCTGAACCCACACACTAACACACAGTGTAGTGTGACGTGATAAATGGACTAACTGGATTTGGGCTAAATGTGCAGAAGAAGGGAAAAAAACGAACACATTTTGTGAACAGGATTACAAAATGATATTTCCCCATTACTAAGACTCTCATTTCAGACTAGCATTTTGGAGTCCAAAAACTGGAGGAAGATAGACTGGGGCTACAGCATCCCTTTTAGTGAGAGCCACTGAAATGGTATCTTTAAATCAAGCCATTGATCTTTCCAAATAATACACTCATAAACATAATGAATAATACACTCATAAACATAAACATCTACAACCCTTTAATCCAACTGATGCTCATGAGAGAGCGTAAAAAAAATACAATAAATGATGCAATGTCATGAAATTAAATGTTTTGGGTTTCTATATCAAAGGGATATGTATACAGCCTTCCCTGTGGCTCAGTTGGTAGAGCATGGTGTTTGCAACGCCAGGGTTGTGGGTTCGATTCCCACGGGGGGGCCAGTATGAAAAAAAAAATATGAGAAAAAAAAGAATGAAATGTATGCATTCACTACTGTAAGTTGCTCTGGATAAGAGCATCTGCTTAATGACTAAAATGTAATGTAAAATGGAAATAAAATAATACAAATAATAGCTAAAGTATAAAGACAGAATTGCCTTCTTACTCACATGTTTCCATAGCCAAGGCATACTGTAATTCAATACTACTTTTTTTAACTCATTATCCTCAATAGCGTTAACCTTTCACTGACAATTTGGGTTGACCCATCAGAGACTGAACCACGCACTAACAGCATCTCATTTAACCTCCCTTCATGTTGGTTTGAGGTATTCAGACCTGTGATACTGATAATAATTTCAATTATAATAATAATACGAGTAATTTTATTCCTAACGCACACAATGCAAATGGATTTATTTATTTGATTATTTCTAACAGCGTTATAAAACTGCAGATGAATCCAGTCTTTGATATTGATTTTTGCTCAGGCCTCAAAATGCTTTGTGAAACTACCATTCTAATTCCTCATTTTATGGAGACCAAAATGATGTTGGTGAAGGTCCATCGCTAGCTAATTTGGTTTCCATGAATGTCATCTGAAATATACTGAGTAGACGAAACACCTGCTCTTTCCATCACATAGACTGACCAGGTGAATCCAGGTGAAAGCTATGATCCCTTATTGATGTCGCCTGTTAAATCCACTTCAATCAGTATAAATGAAGGGGAGGAGACAGGTTAAAGAAGGATATTTAATACATGATACAATTGAGACATAGATTGTGTATGTGTGCCATTCAGAGGGTGAATGGGCAAGACAAAATATCCTCTGATTGGGTATGGTTGTAGGTGCCAGGTGCACCGGTTTGTGTCAAGAACTGCAATGCTGCTGGGTTTTTCACACTCAACATTTTCCTGTTTGTATCAAGAATGGTCCACAACCCAAAGTTCATAACGTCAACTTGACACAACTTTGGGAAGCACTGGAGTCAACATGGGCCAGCATCCCTGTGAAATGCCTTCAACACCTTGTAGAGTCCATGCCCCGGGGGTGCAACTCAATATTACAAAAGGTGTTCCGAATGTTTGGCACCATTGGCTCAATCTAATATTAATTAGAGGGGCTAATTGATCACTTTAATCAGTTAGTTGTGATTTGTATGGAGCTGTTGCTGTTTACAAATGTTTGCATAACTCTCTCAAAACAATTATTTGAGAGTACAACAAAACTTGAGATGAACCAGAGAACCCACATATGGAAATTCAAAAAACATATTGGGAAACAAGTGGACCAGAAGGTAGATCACCATGACAAAGAGACAGTTCCTGTAGAATTAGTAAGATTAACCATCCCCGTCTGACGGGAGCACAGAGAGCAGTGCTCTAGTCTAGCAGCAGACAGGAGAGCTCTTACCTCAGTGGCCCAGCTGATTAACCCTTGTGTTGTCTTAAGGGTCAAAAATAACCTGCCACTGTTTAAAAGCAGAGAAAACCCCCTAAGTTATATTTTTTCAACTTGAAATTTGATGACTTTTCCTAGAGTGACCCCAACATTTGAAAAAGTGAAACATCGCCTTCGTTCATATTTCCATGAAAGCTGTACACCACCAGTGTACAAAGATTGTCTTAGGGTCATTTTTGACCCGGCAGTTATAAAATAATTTAAACACCACAAAAAAACACAAAGACACAAAGACACAAACACACACACACACACACAGAGAATAAGACATTTAGATTATGTGTGCTACTGATTGAACTCAGCCCTGAGTTCAATGAAGATCTTCCTCCTTAAGAGGAAGATCACCATGGTTGGCACAGTTAGAAACAACAAGCCTGAGCTCCCCCCATGCACTCCTCGCAACAAGGAGGAGAGAGGCCTTCTCATCAAAGTTTGCCTTCACCCCCACCACCACTCTAGTTTCTTACCTCCCAAAGAGGAACAAGAATGTGGTCCTCCTGAGCACACTGCAGAAAACGGCTGAGATCAGTGATCGTGAGGACAGGAAGCTTAGCCATCATCCTGGACTACAACCACAACAAAGGAGGTGTGGACAACCTGGACAAGGTGATTGGAACATACAGCTGCAGGAGGATGATTGCCCGCTGGCCCCTAGTCATCTTGAATAACATCATTGATGTGTCCTCATACAATCCCTTCGTGATATGGAACAAGATCAACCCTACCTGGATGCCTGATAAGTGGAACAAGAGGAGGGTGTTCCTGGAGCAGCTGGGAAAGGCACCTGTAACCCAACATATTCAAAGAAGGGAGCACCTCCCCTGCACAGCAGCCTCTGCAGAGCTTGTGAAAGCTGTTCAGGGGGCTGAATCTTGTCCTGATCCACCTGCATCTGGGGCATGCAAGAGGAGGAGATGCCAATTCTGCCCCCCCCCCCCCCCCCCAAAGAAGGACTGTAAAACTAATACTATGTGCTGCACATGTGAGAAATACATCAGCAAAGTCCATGCACACAGACTTGCATACTGTCCTACATGTGCTAATTAGAGTTGATTGATTTATGTTCCTCACGTTTTTGTTTTGTATCTATCATCTTATTTTATTCTTATTTATTGTTGTTGTTTATACACATTGTGGGTGGAGGCAAGGGTTAAAAAAATGGGAGAAGATTAATATTTTGTAGTTTAATTCCTCATTGTACAGTATATTAGAATATATCACTATGTTGCCAAAAAAGACTGTTATTGTTTCCCTTCAATAAAATGCATTCAAAACTACTTTCTGCACATTTCTGCTACTTTCTGTCACGGTTGTCGTAGGAAGGAGCGGACCAGAGTGCAGCGTGATTATCGTTCCACATTTTTATTGAACTATGAAACTATGCAATACATATAACTAAACTGAATAACAAAACAACAAACTGTGACTCAGAGGTGAAACATACACTAACTCAAAGACAATCTCCCACAAACCCAGGTGGGAAAAGCACCTACTTAAGTATGACCTCCAATTAAAGACAACGAGGACCAGCTGCCTCTAATTGGAGATCATCCCAAACAAAACCCAACATAGAAATACAAAACTAGGAAAAAAATCCTGTCACACCCTGACCTACTCTACCATAGAAAATAACAGCTTTCTATGGTCAGGAAGTGACACTTTCTTAGGCTTTACAAGTGCTATCTCTTGCTAAAAAATGTATGTTTACACCTATGCAGTACCTTTAGCAATACAAATAATAATAATAAACCTCTACTTTAGTAAAGAAAACAATTATGACAGGTGTGTTGTAATAACAACGAGTGGTGTCCACTGGTTAAATGCAGTCTTTCTGCATTGTGAAGAGGGAAAACCTAGATATTCACAACGTTTGTGATGAATGACAGGTTGTTTCTTCATGCAAAATAGATTTGGGGTTTAAAATTCAATTACGCTGCTTTATTTTAGGGGTTTAGTGAAGGCGGGTCATTTTTGACCCTTAGGACAAGGGGACTATACAGAATGTTAAGACTACACAAGGGTTCATTCCTGAGACTGACTGTGAAGACTGACTGATAGACATCTGGCCCAGCTCCAACAACCTACAGATGTTGGATCTTAATTTGATCAATCTTTTGTTGCTGAGAATTTTCCTGCGCCGCAGGAAATGCAGATGAGCTTTATGAGTTACATAAATTCACTGAAAACCCACACTAACACAAGGTTGTATTGCACTTTACATGTAGCCTACTTTTGCCCAGCTAATAGTCTAACCACGATCAAGCAACATTATCGACTAAACGTTCAAATCCTGTTGCTGCAGGATTTCTTTGCAATAACAATATTGGTCAAATTAAGATCATGCACCGGTAATTGCAGCAGGATCTTCAATTAAGCATCATGTGATGTTTAAGAAGTACTGTGGGCAGAGGTTAATAGATGTTAAGTCCCCTATCTGGGGGACTTTGAGTGGTTCTAGACTGGTTCTGACTGACATTTTGGTGTGCAAAGCACTCTGTGAACATCATAGGGTCCTGTGTCTTATAGTGCAAGAAATCCCGATCTCTCTGCTCTCCACTCCCACTCTCCCAGAGCTGACTTAAAGTGTCAGGTTTCAGACCCCACATTTGCATAGGGAACAATGTGTCACATTTTCTGGCCTATCCAGACAAAATAACAATTTACTGTGTCTGTGAAACTCACAGCTGCGCTTGCAATAGTGCATATGAAACTAGAGAATTCCTGTGCCACTCAGTGGACGTTTAGGAGAAAATTCCATGTAGGCAGTTACAGTTGAAGTCGGAAGTTTACATACACCTCAGCCAAATACATTTAAACTCAGTTTTTCACAATTCCTGACATTTAATCAGAGTAACAATTCCCTGTCTTAGGTCAGTTAGGATCACCACTTCATTTTAAGAATGTGAAATGTCAGAATACTAGTAGAGAGAATGATTTATTTCAGCTTTTATTTCTTTCATCACATTCCCAGTGGGTCAGAAGTGTTATGGCAGTCTTATAGAGGAGACCAAGACGCAGCGTGTAGAGTGCTCATCGTTGTATATTTTAATGGAAACGAACACTAGACAAAAATAACAAAATGACAGCCAACAGTTCCGTCAGGTTTACGAAACTAAACAGAAAGCAACTACCCATGAAAACAAAGGGAAAAACAGGCTGCCTAAGTATGGCTACCAATCAGAGACAACGAATGACAGCTGCCTCTGATTGGAAACCATACCCGGCCAAAAAAAAGAACACAAAACATAGAATGCCCACCCACCTATCACACCCTGACCTAACTAAACAGAGAAAACACAGCTCTCTTAGGTCAGAGCGTGACAATAACTTTACATACACTCAATTAGTATTTGGCAGCATTGCCTTTAAATTGTTTAACTTGGGTCAAACATTTCGGGTAGCCTTCCACAAGCTTCCCACAATAAGTTGGGTGAATTTTGGCCCATTCCTCCTGACAGAGCTGGTGTAATTGAGTCAGGTTTGTAGGCTCGCACATGCTTTTTCAATTCTGCCCACACGTTTTCTATAGGATTGAGGTCAGGGCTTTGTGATGGCCACTCCAATATTTTGACTTTGTTGTCCTTAAGCCATTTTGCCACAACTTTGGAAGTATGCTTGGGGTCTGAAGGGGGTTCACCTAGGGGCCATGATAGGAGCTGTACCAAATGTTTGTATGTATTATAATAATTTATTATGCTTATGTTACATTTATAGGGTCCTTGACTACAGACTAACAATATATATATTCATTGTAGAAGTTTAGTATTGTTCTACAGTTGTTTTCTAGACTCTGCCTCTTATAAAGAGACCCATCTGAGAAATGTGTGACTGAGACAGAACTATGCAGGGGAGTGTAGGAGATAAGAGACTAGTCAGACATTCCACAATAAATCAACTTCGGGGAGTGGACATTTATTGCCTAGGCCTTAGAAAACACTGGAACTATTGTATCTCTCTTGCAAGTTTATATAGCTGTGTATGCATGGGCTTGGTCTGAAGAGTAGAAGGTAATGACGTATACAGTGACATCACAGGGCTGGACTTCGGGTTTAATAAAATAACTTGGGACCTTTTAAATTTTGCAGAACTTACTCGGAAACATGCATTATGTTCCTGTTGTCTGCAACTTCTGTCTGCAATTGCATTAATAAAGGTTTTTGAATGATTTAATTAAAGATATTGTCATATTGCTAATTTCACCAATGAGCCAATGATTGACAAGGAACAAGGAAACGAACCCCAACAGGTCATTGTCCATTTGGAAGACGCATTTGCAACCAAGCTTTAACTTCCTGACTGATGTCTTGAGATGTTGCTTCAATATATCCACATAATTTTCCATCCTCATGATGCCATCTATTTTGTGAACTGCACCAGTCCCTCCTGCAGCAAAGCACCCCCACAACATGATGCTGCCATCCCCGTCCTTCACGGTTGGGATGGTGTTCTTCGGCTTGCAAGCCTTCCCCTTTTTCCTCCAAACATAACGATGGTCATTATGGCCAAACAGGTCTATTTTTGTTTCATCAGACCAGAGAACATTTCTCCAAAAAGTACAATCTTTGTCTCCATGTGCAGTTGCAAACCGTAGTCTGGCATTTTTATGGCAGTTTTGGAGCAGTGGCTTCTTCCTTGCTGAGCGGCCTTTCAGGTTAGGTCGACACAGGACTCGTTTAAATGTGGATATAGATACTGCTGTACCTATGTAACTTTTCAGGGAAGTCAGGAACCAATATACTCAGTCAGTTAGGAAAACTAAGGCTACATTTTTCAAAAGAAATTTGCTTCCTGTAGCACTAATTCCAAAATGTTTTGAGACACTGTAAAGTCCATGGAGAATAAGAGCACCTCCTCCCAGCTGCCCACTGCACTGAGGATAGGAAACACTGTCACCACCGATAAATCTACGATTATCGATCATTTCAATAAGCATTTTTTCCACGGCTGGCCATGCTTTCCACCTGGCTACCCCTACCCCGGCCAACATCTCAGAACCCCCTGCAGCAACTTGTATAACTCTTTCGTATCGTCTGAGATCCCCAAAGAATGGAATGCTGCCGCGGTCATCCCCTCTTCAAAGGGGGAGACACTCTAGACCCAAACTGTTATAGACCTATATCCATCCTGCCCTGCCTTTCTAAAATCTTCGAAAGCCAAGTTAATAAACAGATCACCAACCATTTTGAATCCCACCGTACCTTCTCCACAATGCAATCTGGTTTCTGAGCTGGTCATGGGTGCACCCCAGCCACGCTCAAGGTCCTAAACGATATCATAACCGCCTTTGATGAAAGACAGTACTGTGCAGCCATCTTCATCGACCTGGCCAAGGCTTTCGACTCTGTCAATCACTGCATTCTTATCGGCAGACTCAATAGCCTTGGCTTCTCAAATGACTGCCTCACCTGGTTCCCCAACTACTTCTCAGATAGAGTTCAGTGTGTCAAATCGGAGGGAATGTTGTCCGGACCTCTGGCAGTCTCCATGGGGGTGCCACAGGGTTCATTTCTCGGGCTGGCTCTTTTCTCTGTATATATCAATGATGTCGCTCTAGCTGCTGGTGATTCTCTGATCCAGACGACACCATTCTGTATACATCTGGCCCTTCTTTGGACACTGTGCTAACAAACCTGCTAACAAGCTTCAACGCCATACAACACTCCTTCCGTGGCCTCCAACTGCTTTTAAATGCTAGTAAAACTAAGTGCATGCTCTTCAACCAATTGCTGCCTGCACGCTCCCGCCCGACTAGCATCACTCCTCTGGACGGTTCTGACCTAGGATATGTGGACAACTACAAATACCGAGTTGTCTGGTTAGACTGTAAACTCTCCTTCCAGACTCACATTAAGCATCTCCAATCCAAAATGAAATCTAGAATCGGCTTCCTATTTCGCAACAAAGCCTCCTTCACTAATGCCGCAAAACATACCCTCGTAAAACTGACTATCCTACCGATCCTTAACTTTGGTGATGTCATTTACAAAATATCCCCCAACACTCTACTCAGCAAACTGAATGCAGTCTATCACAGTGCCATCTGTTTTGTCACCAAAGCCCCATATACTACCCACCACTGCGACCTGTGTGCTCTCGTCGGCTGGCCCTCACTACATATCTGTCGCCAAACCCACTGGCTCCACGTCATCTATAAGTCTATGCTAGGTAAAGCCCCACCTTATCTCAGCTCACTTGTCACCATAGCAACACCCACCCGTAGCACGCGCTCCAGCAGGTATATTTCACTGGTCATCCCCAAAGCCAACAATTACTTTAGTCTCCTTTCCTTCCAGTTCTCTGCTGTCAATGACTGGAACGAATTGCAAAAATCTCTGAAGCCGGAGTCTTATATCTCACTCTCTAACTTTAAGCATCACCTGTCAGAGCAGCTTTCCGATCACTGTACCTGTACACAGCCAATCTGTAAATAGCACACCCAACTACCTCATCCCCATATTATTATTTACCCTCTTGCTCTTTTGCACCCCAGTATCTCTACTTGCACATCATCATCTGCACATCTATCACTCCAGTATTAATTCTAAATGTAATTATTTTCTCCTCTATGGCCTATTTATTGCCTCCCTACTCTTCTACATTTACACAAACTGTACATACATTTTCTATTTTCTTTTCTTTTGTGTTATTGACTGTACGTTTGTTTATGTGTAACTCTGTGTTGTTGTTTTTGTTGCACTGCTTTGCTTTATCTTGGCCAGGTCGCAGTTGTAAATGACAACTTGTTCTCAACTGGCCTACCTGGTTAAATAAAGGTGAAATAAATAAAATAAATAAAAAACCTGTTTCCTCCAGCATCTTCACAAGTTCCTTTGCTGTTGTTCAGGGATTGATTTGCACTTTTCTCACCAATGTATGTTCAACTCTAGGAGACAGAACGCGTCTCCTTCCTGAGCGGTGTGACAGCTGCGTGGTCCCATGGTGTTTATACTTGCGTACTATTGTTTGTACAGATGAACGTGGTACCTTCAGGCGTTTAGAAATTGCTCCCATGGATGAACCAGACTTGTGGAGGTCTACAATTGTTTTTCTGAGGTCTTGGCTGATTTCTGTAGATTTTCCCATGATGTCAAGGAAAGAGGCACTGAGTTTGAAGGTTGGCCTTGAAAAACATCCACAGGTACACCTCCAATTGACTCAAATTATGTCAATTTGCCTATCAGAAACTTCTAAAGCCATGACATCATTTTCTGGAATTTGCCATGCTGTTTAAAGGCACAGTCAACTTAGAGTGTTTAAACTTCTGACCCACTGGAATTGTGATACAGTGAATTATAAGTGAAATAATCTGTCTGTAAACAATTGCTGGAAAAATTATTTGTCATGCACAAAGTACATGTCCTAACCGACTTGCCAAAACTATAGTTTGTTAACAATAAATGTGTGGAGTGGTTGAAAAACGAGTTTTAATGACTTCATCCTAAGTGTATGTAAACTTCCCACTTCAACTGTATATGAAATAGTGCCATTATTGTACTGTTAATCAATATCATCATATTTATTTTACAGTTATAAGAAATGTGAAATCTTTTAGTAAGTCGTTTATAATAAATCTGGCTAAGAATATAACAGAGAGATGAAACTCCCTCGGCTAGATTATCACGCATCACTTTTCATAATATTTGTATTCTGTACTTGAGCTTGTGTGCTCAAAGGTACACCTCAACAATGTATTTTTTCCAGAAAGGTGGGTTCCAGACCTTTCTAAAACTATGAAACATTTTCAGTTATTGTTTAAAATAATTACGTTTGGGTATGTCTATTTAGGAGGAAATCTAAATGTTTTCCTATCTATCATTCAACTGCTTCAGAAGCACTGCATGCCCCACTGTGGCCAGAGATTCCACTCAGCCAGATCATTCTAATGCTGGCCACACTTTTGGCACTGTCAAGAACAGATCTAAGGTGAAAGCCACAAGAGGAGGAAGGGAGGTTTTCTTGCGGGCAGACTCATCTGTTTGTAAAGGCCGCAAATCAGGACGATGTTACATGTGAGTCCCATCAGCCATGTAGCAGTCACAGTGTACTGGCATGTGTGAATGGTATGTCCGCGAATATATTACTGTGTACGATGTACTCGACTGTGCACGGTTTATGGTTTTATCCACCCTCTTAACCCGCCCCGAAACAAGAAAGGAACACAAATGACCAAATTTTTGTTTTATATTTCAACATGACTCAATACATGTCAAACATTATACTGTAAGCACACATACAGTAAAAATGCAAACATACAGTAAATATATTTTGCATATGCAAAGGAAGAAAAATAGGCCTTTTTATACTTCTGAACTGTATGTGAGATCAATTGTACGGAATAGATAAAGAAACTGTCAAAATACAGTAAAATCCGAATCCTACGTCAAGTAACAAATACTCCATTGCGAAAACAAAATCAGTCATGTCTGTTATTTTGGTCCAGCCACAGATTTTCATTCTCCTTGGCCAGACAGTGGGGGAAATATCTTCTGGCATGACGCATCCACCCCTGACATGACTGGAATGGCACCACAGGCCTCCTCCATTGCCTGGAGAAGGACCAGGGGTTTGCGATCATACACCTTCCACCGCCATGTTGAAATGAACTCCTCAATGGGGTTGAGAAATGGGGAATATGGTGGGAGATAGAGAATTGTAAAAATGAGATGGTCATAGAACCAGTTGCAGACCTGAGCAGCCTGATAGAAATTCACATTGTCCCAAATTAGAACCTACATTTGCTGCTTAGGATCACCTGGCCCTCTCTGCTCTGGCTGAAAAAGACTGTCATGTAAGTTGTTCAGGAAATGAAGGAGATGGGCAGTGTTGTATGGTCCAAGGGGGGCATGGTGGTGGAGGACCCCATTGTGGCTCATAGCTGCGCATATTGTGACATTTCTCCTATGCTGGCCAGGTACAGTACCTCAATGATGGTGAGTTGACCAATGATGTTCCTTCCTTTCCTCCTCGTCTTCGTTAATTTGAATCCAGCCTCATCTATGAATATGTTCTAGGGGATCGGACTTGCATCCAACTCCACGATTCTCTGAAATCACAGAAAACTGTTAGGAGTTCTGGTATAGTAAAGTTCACTGGCAACATCAATGAGTCTCTAATGGTTTAAGAGTGTAATATTAGTACATTACTTACTTTCACATATTTGTACCGGTTATCCTTCACTTTTTGAGAATTCGTTTTTAATGGGACTCTGTAGATTTGCTTCATCCGGAGATGGTGTTTCTTAAGGAGTTCTGGCTATGGTTGATAAACTCAATCTGATATTATGGAAGATGGCAGGGATTTATTATTTTCATCTGCTCAATGGCAGCCTATGGTTTGTCTGTAAATAGACGCCTTCTTTCAATTGCACAAAAACAAAATAGCACACAGTACAGTAAACACTACAGTAATACAGTATACAAGATACACATGTTACAAAGTAATATAGCTCCCAATTTCATGCATACAGTAATACATAAAACATTTACTTTGTTTCCCCTTACAGTATGTATTGGAATCTACAGTCTTTACTGTGCTTTATGTTGTGCTACTGTCAAGTAGTAAAAGTACTAGACAGGTGCAATGTCTGCAGTACATACCTATTCTCATTTTGGAATGTCCGGATGATGGATACTACGGTGAAGCGGCTTAGCCTCTCTGAAGCTCAAATCATGGTCCACCACAGTCACCTGATTTTCATCCTTGTTCTTGGTCTTGCTCCACCTCCACCTCCACCTCTACCTCTACCCCCCAACTCCATCTCCACCTCCACCTCTACCTCTACCCCCAACTCCATCTCCACCTCCACCTCTACCTCTACCCCAACTCCATCTCCACCTCCACCTCTACCTCTACCCCAACTCCATCTCCACCTCTACCTCTACCTCTACCCCTACCTCCATCACTACCTTTACCTCTACCCCTACCTCTATCCCCACCTCCATCTCCACCTCTACCTCTACCCCTACCTCTACCTCTACCCCACCTCCATCTCCACCTCTACCTCTACCTCTATCTCCATCTCCACCTCTACCTCTACCTCTACCTCTACCCCACTCCACCTCTACCTCTACCTCTACCTCCATCTCCACCTCTACCTCTACCTCTACCCCTACCTCCACCTCTACCTCTACCCCTACCTCCCTCTCTACCACCCTCTCCACCTCTTCCTCTACCTCTACCCCTACCTCCATCTCTACCTCTACCTCTACCCCCGCCTGCACCCCCATCTCCACCTCTACCTCTATCTCTCTCTGCCAAGTTTGCTTCCTTTGTTCTCCAAACACAAGAGTAATCACCTGTGGCCTTTTTATCCATACCAAAGGTCTGATTGCAAAGTTAACATTTACGCAACTAGTGTTTGCACATGTGAAGAGTGAAAGTGATCAATTGGTAATTGAGCTTAGCTTGTTGAACATGCAAATGCTTTCATTTGCACACAATAGGTTTTAGTTGATAAGGTTGTGCCAAAGGTGTGTTGTGTTTTGGCAAATGTTAGTTATAGAATTACAATCTGAGTGTAAAGCAAAACATGTGCCAGTAGTATTGCAGATTTGGTGTATGGTTCTGCTAAATGAGTTACAGGTTTGGGTCATTGGGCCAGTTTAAGTGTGTAAACAATTGGGAAAAACTGCAATGATAACCCTGACGATGCAGATCGGTTATTGTGCCTACTGCAGTCTAATTTTGGGAGTAATTACGATTGACTCTATCTCTTCTCCGAGAAGATGTGTGTGTGTGGGGGGGGGGGGGGGGGGGGTTGAGGGGTGGGTTGCGATGGATTAGGGTTGACGTCAACAGCACATGTAAATGTGATTCTCCAAGCTTTATGTAAAAGCCCTGAATTGGAAGCTTAGCTGGGGAATTTGTCCACATGCTCCGGCTCATTGTTGTCAGCGCTGGGAGGATTGCGTGGTCTCACTGATGGGCTGGTGGACCAGCACACTCAGCTTTGAAGCTAATAAACCTTTTAAAACCATGACCAATATATATTCTGCACTATTTCGCCAGAGGAAAGGCGAAGAAAATGTGCCAATCGTAAAACTAAAAAAATGATTTCAACAGCCATAAAATGGGGTCACACGAATGTTCTTATGATTGTTTACTATTACGTTGCCAAATAACTCCAATAATGTAGACATAGAGGTTCCCTAGTCCTTTATGTCAGTAATTAGCATAATCATTAGATGATACTGTAGGTCTGCGGTTCTCATGGGTGAGGTCATAACATCAACACACACGCAGTATTACATCTGTTAGGCAGGAGCCCATCGAGTCCCTGGTCCTGACAGCATCAAGATGGCAGCCACCAAAAACCAACATGGCTGCCAAAAACACGCTTGTTTGGCGTTGCGATTGACAAGGTTCAGTACATATTTGCTGCGCAACCTGTGTGTAAGTCCGAGCCCCAGACATGGATGCATGGCACAAGTCAGGCAGGCAGGCTGCAAGAGCGAGCCATCCAGTAAGTCAGTTTCCATAGTGATGAGGGTGAATAGGGGAGATTTGCCGGGGCAGTGTGGAGCAGAGACATTGGAGACTGTTAAAATTCCTTTTCAGACAGCTCCATGTCTCTGCTCCTCCATGTAGCTCTTACTTGGAGGTGATGCTAACCCCTCGCCCCCCTCGCCTCTTCCGATCCCAGCTCACCCAGCTCACCCCCTCTCCCTCCCACTGCTCTCTCCCCCTCTCCCTGCTCTCCCCCCTCTCCCTGCTCTCCCCCCTCTCCCCCAACATGCTCTCCCCCTTCTTATTTACAATGACAGCGTACACCGGCCAAACCTAGACGACGTTGGGCCAATTGTGTGCCGCCCTATGGGGCTCCCAATCACGGCTGGTTGTGATACAACCTGGATTCGAACCAGGGTGTCTGTAGTGAAGCCTCAATCACTGAGATGCAGTGCCTTAGACCGCTGCGCCACTAGTAGTAGTACATGTAGTTGTAGTAGTAGTAGTAGTAGTAGTAGTAGTAGTAGTAGTAGTAGTAGTAGTAGTAGTAGTAGTAGTAGTAGTAGTAGTAGTAGTAGTAGTAGTAGTAGTAGTAGTAGAGTAGTTGTAGTAGTAGTAGTAGTAGTAGTAGTAGTAGTAGTAGTAGTAGTAGTAGTTGTAGTAGCAGTAGTAGTAGTAGTAGTAGTAGTAGGTGTAGTACATGTAGTAGTAGTAGCAGTAGTAGTAGTAGTAGTAGCAGTAGTAGTAGCAGTAGTAGTAGTAGTAGTACATGTAGTAGTAGTAGTAGTAGTAGTAGTGTAGTAGTAGTAATAGTAGTGGTAGTAGTAGTAGTAGTAGTAGTAGTGTAGTAGTAGTAATAGTAGTGGTAGTAGTAGTAGTGTAGTAGTAGTAATAGTAGTGGTAGTAGTAACAGTAGTGTAGTAGTAGTAATAGTAGTGGTTGTAGTAGTAGTAGTGTAGTAGTAGTGTAGTAGTAGTAATAGTAGTGGTAGTAGTAGTAGTAGTGTAGTAGTAGTAATAGTAGTAGTAGTGTAGTAGTAGTGTAGTAGTAGTAATAGTAGTGGTAGTAGTAGGAGGAGGAGTAGGATTACATTGGGAAGTGTAAAGATGGAAATAGCCTAGTAGTGACGGCAGCTGGAGTGATGTTAGTAGTTGCAGTAACACAGCTTTATAAATAGTTGCAACGATTTGTAAGTAAGCATCAACACAAGTATTATTATTGATATTGTTAGTCTAGTATTAGTAAGATTTCATTGGGCGGTAAACTCAGTTACATTATCCATTCCATCTTTGACACAGATTTGTATTTTGTTGTATTTCTGTGAGCCTATATTATTCCTCAACCTCAGAACTCTAATCTTGAACATTATTGGAGTTTTTGTAGAACTTAATTAAACATGTTCAATTGTATCAGCACAGCAATCCCACAAGAGAGATATATAAAAAGAGGGAGACTGAGACCATTATGCTGTTGCCTAGCAACACATGTACAAAATCTGAAGCGATTTAGTGCCCCCATACTGGTTTATCGTGGAGGTCATATGTTTCCTAAACCCACATAAATGTGTGCTGGCTATCAGATAGGGTTGTGGGGAATTCTACATGCAGGGCTGTGTCTCATTGCTAGGCTACTACTGTGGACATTGATACAGTACGTCAATGACCACAACTTTGTGCTCCCTTTTAACTGTCTTACTTTATAGATTTGTGGAGGCAGGTATGATGTTCCCTTTTTATTGAATGACACATGTTGCATCAAAATGCTTATCATCAGAGACGAGCAGATAGTCTTTTTGTAGCAGAGGGATTTGACTAATTTGCATTTAAGCTGAAATCGGAGCCAAGAAACACTGAAGTGAGTGAGAGAACATGCTTCAGAAATCTGAATGACGCTTCCCTCCATACTCCCTGAATACGATTGGTCAACCTACTCCTTGCGGCTTGCATACAGAGTTCAAGACTATTTTAAGCTATGGTATATAAGAAAGCTTTTTAGTTTGCATAAAACTGCCCTCAGCAGCTCTATGTGTTTGTGTGTGTGTGTGTGTGTGTGTGTGGTGTGTGTGTGTGTGTGTGTGTGTGTGTGTGTGTGTGTGTGTGTGTGTGTGTGTGTGTGTGTGTGTGTGTGTGTGTGTGTGTGTGTGTGTGTGTGTGTGTGTGTGTGTGTGAGTGCGTTTGTGTGTGGCGAGACAGAGCTGCTGAGGCATCCACTTCTCACCAATTTAGGTCATGCTAAACAAATGGTACTGGAGGAGGCACAGACGAATGGGAGAATGTATTATTTTCTTGAGAATATTTAATTTCTTAGCATGTTAACTGAGGTATATCACCACTAGCAGGGAGTTCATTTTGCGTTTGAAGGGATGTTTATATTTAATCATTGCTTATTATCACTAATGGTTAATAGTAACGATGTCACACAGTGTACATATTATGTTACCAGCCATGTTGTATGTGCCGAGACCAGTACAATGGAAGATTCTCCTTAGCAGGGCTTTTCCAGGGTTAAGCACTTCTACCTTAACTTTCAAAAACATCAAAACTGGGATCTGTGTACATTTCTGGCAGTACAGAGATAAACAAGTCTGTAACAATATGAATAAAATATGTGGATTGCTTATGATTAGCATACTAATGACTCATCATCATGGTAATCAGCTTGTTTGTGACCTCACATTGCTGATTGTTGGAAGGAAGTATTGGGACAGAAAAATCGAATTAAAGACTGAGTGAGAGATGCTCTGATCTCACATCAAGCACTATACAGAACAATAAAACACAGATGTGAATGTAAGGTAGTTCAGAAATATGAAGGAACAAATATCAATAAAATGCATTTGTTACACTGTTGGCATCATCATGGGTGAAGGAATTATGTAACAGCATTGGAGTTACATGTATGTTGACAATGGCGGGATCAAATCTAACATTTGCATTTTAATCTAAAATAAAATAATTTTCAACAAACTTCATTTTTAGACGCTGATCATTTTATTTCCAAGATTATAGATAAACCATTTCCGATGTGTCAATATTAACATTCAATATGCCTTAGTTTTTCTTATTGATTCATTTACAGAGGTTATCTTTGTCAGTTGAATGGTCTCAATGTATTCAATGAGAGAAAGCTTACCTACATTTCCAAATCCTCTGTCTTTGCGTTTAATCATAAGATGTTTATTATTTGGTGGAATTTTATTGGCATTGGCCATTTTCACAGATTCATACAGTAGGTTCATACATTGATATCAACATTACATTCTATTTCACCCAAATATAATAAAGAAACCAGTATGAAATATGTTTTATATTGGAAGCAGTATTCCAGGACCATCACTGTACTATAAGTCAATTTGCAATGACCATCATCTGTGAATTATTTCGTTTTTTTGCATTAGATCATAGATAATCAACAAATGTTCAATTCCACTTCATATTTAACTTAAATTAATCTGTAGTGTACATTTGCTTGCTGTAAAATGCAACCAGCAATCACTGATAATTTAATAGGATAAACTATAGAATAGAAAATATACAATTTGGGCAATAACAGAACATGTCATTTTCACATATTCCGTTATTGCAATAATTGACCTGGCACACACTGATCATAGACTGGTTCAGTATGTCTCTGTGAATAAGAGGGGAACAGGAGACCTCATGATGTTGGTAATGATCGATCACCGAAGATGATCACATGAACCTCTATAATGCCTTTACATGTAAGGGCACTGCATATAATCTCCAGCTAATGGAACATGCAGGGGGATTCATGGAGTGGAACCACACAGCCATACTGCCTAGTCAAAGTGGAATGCTCAGGGCTCTGAGAATGGAAGCCACAGAGTTGAGAGGAATAAAAAGCCAAAGGGTTCAGAGGTCAATAGAGAGAGCAGGCGTATCGCCAGTGTCACCAGTCGTTGACATGTCTTTGTGTTGCACCAGCAGTAGTATAAATACGTGTCATGTTTCACACTCCATGTCAGGAGGGCAGGCAACCCAGATGGGATTTTAAATGCTACATTTCATGTGTTATCATTTAGTGGGTTAGTTCACCCCTCATTGGTTTACCATCTGCTGCCCTCTCAGCCACTCTGCTTTCACTGTCTGAACAGGATGGGAAAATTCACACTCCACTGTACTCTACTCTACCACCATAATGCCCCTGATCTTACTGGGGACTCACTTCTAGCAATGGACTACATTCACCACATTTTACACAACTTAGTAAAATGAGTTAAATGTCTTTCAATAGAAACTGTCTCACAAATTTGTCTCACCATTTTTTATATGGATAAAATACTGACATTTTAAACTATTCAAGTTAATATTATGATAAAATAAAATAACAACAAAGTGAGTACTCTTGCTTCTTTGTTTTGTGAAAAATATGTCGCAGGGAATACCTACAAAAGAAATGACTTAACCTGGTATGCTTCAACAGAATTCAGGCAATAATAAGAAACAGCTGTCAACCACAATCTCATCAATTATGCAGTGTCTATTTTACCCAAAAAACTTTGTCACTGACCTGATATATATATATATATAAAAAAAACTTGATCTATGTATGATGATAAAGTCTTCTTCCTATTTCAGAATACTTTCAATGCAGTTGATTCTTAACCTGCATCAGGGTACAATAATATTGTAATATAGGACTTACCACTGAAGTCAAAACTTGTTTTTGTGAAGAAGTCCATAGGGGCTAATGTTGTTTTCTTTTTGCCTTAGTTATTTCTATGGTTCCAAAAAATATTTCAAAACAAAATACTTCAGCTTATACTCCGTTTGGCTTGCTGTATTCACTTTTAGGACAACCACATCTGTAAAATGTCTTGCCGTTTCAATTGTACAGCTTGAAGCCACACATTTATTTGAATTTGTGAGTTAAATTATTCTTCATTGGGTAAGTTTATTCCTCTTACATCATCCCTTCATTTCTGGAGACGGTAGGCTAAAACGATTACAGCCCTCCCTTTATTGACGGGCTCGCTTTTCACACTTCCAAGAAAGCAGACAGCCGCCGACTGGCCTCAGCTTCCAAATATGCTTATCGTGCTAACACTGCCCTCGATATGTTTGCATTTTACACTCCGAGATTACAGTTCATTTGAGTAGGGTTGGGGTGTGTTGGGGTGACATATTTTGGGGTTGGGGGCTGGGAATAAGTTGTTTTCGAATTTTTCTCAATTTGAAGATCGTGACATGGTAAATTTAGTGTCAAATAAGGTGGTCAATAGGTTATTGACCACTTCCACTTAAAAGGTGCGATATCGTCGGATAACCTTGTTTGTTAGCCTAATGGTGAATCTCAAGTTAACTAAGTCTGACCACTGCTTTAGAATTTGTCAGAATTTGTCCATTAGTAAAACAGAGAAAACAAAAAGTCATGAAATATTGAGAAAACATGCTCCATCGCTATGCCAGTGTTGGATGTGTGTGTGTGTGTGTGGGGGGGGGGGGGGGGCGACTTTCAGATGACATTGACGCTATGTAGATGGGAATTGAGAATTGTGCTCCCCCCAACGTTTCTGGTTGTTGACGTTAGACAGTCGCACAAGGCGAAGCGGCTGCTTCTAGTGTTGATTTAGCCACCTCGTCAGCACCGCGCGCCGCTGGACAGCTCCCGGCAGCCGGATACGTGTGCGCTCTCCTCTAGGACACTTGTGGCGCTTGTTCCAAGTCTTTTAATGGAAAAACAATATATTTATGTTCCAAGTAAAACTGGAAGTTTACAACTTCAGAGGGAATCTACGGATACCTCGTTTCGAGATTTGTGGCAGGCAGCACATCCTCGGTGGCAGAGAGCGCAGCTTCATTGTGAGTAAATTAGATTCTTTGATGTGTGTGTGAATTCCCTACCAATGCCTTTCACGGTGTTACAATTCCGTGAATCGTTCATAGTCAGGGATAAAGCAACAAGCAAGACGGTGATTTAACTCGTAGTTTAACGTGACAGTATGGAACTGTTGTAACCATAATGACTTTAGGTAATAAAGAAAATACACCTTGTTTTATAGCCAATTAAATGCAGAATAGACGGCTCTCCCGGTTGATTGAATGGTTCATATAACTGTGTCCATTTTTTTGTCATATAGGAGTGCGTTTTGTTCTCTATTCCTCGAATGTAATTTGTGCAGCCTGGTGCGTAAAGCTTTACGCTTTGGGCATTCCTTTGTCTCCCCAATGCAATTGTGATCCAGTTTGGTTGAGACATTGCTGTCGGTTTTTCTGTCCACTTAAATCAGTGTATAGGTAATTAGTAAGCGTATCTGCATGTGTCAGTTGCATGGTGTAATTGTTGCTCTCTCAGATTGGATGTGCATATGTAATTGTCGAATGTTATGTTGCGATGTTGCGTTTTGCGCGTGAGCTCGGTGGCATGGATAATAACAATGTCTGAAAGTTTTTTTCTTTGCAAATAATGATGCATTCGGTGATGTGCATTCTCGACATTGGACTGTATTCATTTGCAAATTGTGTTGGTTTGATTGTAAGAATATTGTGGGTAGGAGAAGTAGGCTTTATAGCCAATAAACAATCTACGTACAAACCTATCGTATGCGTTATTATTTGGGTGGAAAAGTCCTGTGCCATCATTAATGTGCCATTATTGTGTTTTTATAGCATTCTTGTGTTTCAGACTCTGCATTGCATATGTTTGGTGAGACGTTTATTAGTGTCTAGAGTGGAGTCGATCGAAAAAAATCGAACTTTCAAAATGCATTTTATTTTCAGTAATTTACAAAAGCCAAGGTGTGTATTGAACAGTCAAGCTACATACAATCCCATTCAGTAGCAAATCTATTGTGAACGTAATCATGTGGTTTAATCAATTTCCCAATGTGAGTGCGCACTCAAAAACTGACCAATCACTGTATTCACCGATTCCAGGTTAACGGCAACAGACTGTCCCTATAGCCTTCACCTGCTTCCAAACATTTGGTTCAGAGGTTTTGGCCAAAAGCTGCGAAGCTGCTGTCTGCGTGGACTGGTGCTGAAGCTCCCCTTTCAAAGGCCAGGACCACTGACAAATCGAGAGACATGGCTACGAACGGCACCAAAGCAGATGGACAAGTAACAGAACTTAACGAAGTGGCAACTAATGACAAACCCAAGTCACTGGACGTGAAAGGGGAAAATACGAAAAAGGATCTTCCCGAAAGAGAAACATGGGGAGGGCGATTCGATTTCCTTCTGTCGTGTGTAGGTTATGCAATTGGACTGGGCAACGTATGGAGATTTCCATATCTCTGTGGAAAAAACGGTGGAGGTAAACAGGATTTTAAAAAAGTCATATAACCTACATATAACCTAAGCTCATTTCACTCTTAAGTAGGCCTGTGCTTAGTCAATTTTGAGCACCCTAATTATTATGAAAAGTGATTACCACAATGTCCCTTGTGTATGAGCACAGACACGCATTTTTCATATCCTAATTGAATAAGATTCCAATTAGCTTCCACAGTGGGCTGTAAGTAACATTCAGTTGCGTATGTCTGTTTTATTCTGACGTTTATATTTGGTTTGATTTACTTGTGTCTATGCAGGAGCCTTCTTGATCCCCTATTTTTTGACACTCATATTCGCTGGGATGCCCCTGTTCCTGCTGGAGACTGCTCTTGGTCAATACACCTCAATTGGTGGGCTTGGAGTCTGGAAATTGGCTCCCGTATTCAAAGGTATACATTCTACTCATGCAATGCTCTTACTGTATGTCTAAAAGCATTTTTTTTTGTATCAAATCAAATTCCTAGTAGTCAGGTGGCCCCTTGTGCAGCTATCTTTATGTTCTTCTGTAAGTCTCTATGAATATGTTGGAGCATTAGGAGCATGCACAAAAAATGTCATAAATTTCCATCTCATAGGTGTTGGCCTTGCAGCAGCTGTCCTGGCCTTCTGGCTTAACATTTATTACATTGTCATCATTGCCTGGGCCATTTACTATCTCTACAACTCCTTTACCACTGTAAGTACCACACCTTTACCACCTACAACTCCTTTACCACTGTAAGTACCACACCTTTACCTCTTACAACTCCTTTACCACTGTAAGTACCACACCTTTACCTCTTACATTTCCTTTACCACTGTAAGTACCACACCTTTACCTCTTACATTTCCTTTACCACTGTAAGTACCACACCTTTACCTCTTACATTTCCTTTACCACTGTAAGTACCACACCTTTACCACCTACAACTCCTTTACCACTGTAAGTACCACACCGTTACCTCTTACAACTCCTTTACCACTGTAAGTACCACACCTTTACCTCTTACATTTCCTTTACCACTGTAAGTACCACACCTTTACCTCTTACAACTCCTTTACCACTGTAAGTACCACACCTTTACCTCTTACAACTCCTTTACAACTGTAAGTACCACACCTTTACCACCTACAACTCCTTTACCACTGTAAGTACCACACCTTTACCTCTTACAACTCCTTTACCACTGTAAGTACCACACCTTTACCTCTTACATTTCCTTTACCACTGTAAGTACCACACCTTTACCACCTACAACTCCTTTACCACTGTAAGTACCACACCTTTACCACCCACAACTCCTTTACCACTGTAAGTACCACACCTTTACCTCTTACAACTCCTTTACCACTGTAAGTACCACACCTTTACCACCTACAACTCCTTTACCACTGTAAGTACCACACCGTTACCTCTTACAACTCCTTTACCACTGTAAGTACCACACCTTTACCTCTTACAACTCCTTTACCACTGTAAGTACCACACCTTTACCACCTACAAACCACATGGGGATGAGACAAACATGTGTTCCAGCTTTGCTCTATGCTCTCTGAGGATTGTAACATGCTTGTTGATGCCATGTGGGATTTCTCATTGTGTCATGGAGGAAAGCATACATTATCCTTCTGTTTTTATACGTTATCCTTCTGTTTTTCAGGAACTTCCATGGAGCTCATGTGGCAATCCATGGAACACAGAAAAGTGTTACTCAAACTACAGCATAGTTGATAACACCAATCTTACCAGCGCGGTGATGGAGTTTTGGGAGTAAGACATTAACTGCTTCTTTTTTTGTTGTTGCTTCAGCACAGCATTATAGTACCCTGCATGACTGCTTGAGAAGTATAAAATGACATTTCCTTTGCTGCAAAGCATTCTCCCAGTCTGTATATTAGTCTTATTGTTACTCTCTCTGATCTTATAGGCGCAACATGCATCAAATGACCGATGGCTTGGAAAAACCAGGGCAGATCCGAGCACCACTGGCAATAACACTGGCCATCGCTTGGGTCCTAGTGTACTTCTGTATCTGGAAAGGGGTGAGCTGGACTGGCAAGGTAAGAGATTGGTTTCTCATGGCAGATTTAGGTGTATGCAAAAGCTCTCTGTCATCCAATGTGTGATAGTGATGCAATATTAATCGTTGTCATATCACCTTCATCAATCATTTATATTGCACTGACTATTGCCCAGATAGACTTTTAGAATGAGAGGAGAACCATCAAACCCACATGTTCAGTAATCATATTCAGGCTCATGGGGCCTTCTCTAATTCCAATTCTCCTGATACAGAAAATTGGGGGGAAATTTGATGATGAGGAGGAGCGAACAAGCCCTCTAAAATCTGTTTTTTCCCATTTCTCTCTCTCTCAGTTGGAACAATGTTACTCCCTGGTGTTGTTACGATTTGGATATCTAATGTGTCATGTGACCATAGAAAATAACATTTGTTGTGGTCACAAAACCACAACATTTCTTGACTGGATTTCTGTTATTTATTTTCGTCTCTTTTTTTCTGTTCTTTGTGCGAGAGATTGGAGGACAATAAATCCATTGGTATTCCTCTCTAAAGAAAAGGCCTTTGTTTAAGAAGAGACTGAATTGCAAATGTGTTGGTTCAATGGCGTATAGCTCATCTGCACTTGAAAGTGTTAACATGCATTCATTTCCTGTTGATGGTGACTCAATTATTTCACTTTCTAGGTTGTGTACTTCTCGGCCACGTACCCCTATTTCATGCTTTTCATTCTGTTCTGCCGTGGAGTGACTCTACCTGGAGCTATAGATGGAATTCTCTTCTATATCACCCCTAACTTTGAAAAACTAAAAGAATCTGAGGTACTGAATGAACTTATCATTCTATGTAAGACAAATACCTGTATGGGAGTCATTCATTTTTCAGCCCCTTTGTCAAATGGCTAAATGGTTCTCTCCCCTTGTCAGGTATGGCTGGATGCTGCCACTCAGATATTTTTCTCCTACGGTTTGGGACTGGGCTCACTGATAGCTCTTGGCAGCTATAACCCTTTTAATAATAATGTTTACAGGTAAGATGGAGGTAGGCTTCTATTAAATGGAAAGATAATGTATCAGACAAGACCTGAAAAGGCAACAATTTGACCAGTATACCTTAACAGTAAATGTGACTGTAAAGTGGACCTTACTATCAGCCATGTACAATGAGAAGCCTAAACCAACGTTATTACAATCGATAAAGTATACTGAACAAAAATATAAATGCAACATGTAACAATTACAATTATTTTACTGAGTTACAGTTCATATAAGAAATCAGTCAATTTAAATAAATTAATTAGGCCCTAATCTATGGATTTCACATGACTGGGCAGGGGCACAGTCATGGGTGGGCCTGGGAGGGCATAGGCCCACCTACTGGGGAGCCAGGCCCAGCCAATCAAAATTAGTTTTTCCCACAAAAGGGCTTTATTACAGACAGAAATACTCTTCAGTTTCATTGGCTGTCAGAGTGGTTGGTCTCAGACGATCCCACAGGTGAAGAAGTCGGATGTGGAGGTCCTGGGCTGGTGTGGTTAAACGTGGCCTTTTATTGTCCCCAGCACAAGGTGCACCTGGGTAATGGTCATGCTGTTTAATCAACTTCTCGATATGCCACACCTGTCAGGTGGATGGATTATCTTGCCAAAAGAGAAATGCTCACTAACAGGGATGTAAACAAATTTGTACACAACATTTGAGAGAAATAAGCTTTTTGTGCGTAATGAACATTTCTGGATCTTTTATTTCAACTCTTGAAACATGGGAACAACACTTTACATGTTGCGTTCATATTTTTGTTCGGTATACTATAATTCAGTCTGATATGGGGCCCTTCATATGGCTTTGGATGTGGTAGTATACATCAAATAAAATTTGCCAACAATTACACAACCTCTTCCCCAAACAGCACATCCATGCTTCTAGGTCACACAAATTGCTCATCTGTTATATAATGATGCAGACTCAGCTTGCGTTTATTTCAATTTACTTGTTGTTTATTAGCAACCCAATATTATTTAGCTACAGGCCACACTTTATATGATGCAATTAGGTTTGTAAATAAGGCTGGATTTTGGAAAACTCTTCTTTGCAAATAGGGGCTTGACATCCATTAGAAATGGACATTGCATGATTTAATATTTGGGTATTACTGTGACATTAAACTTCTTTGGAAAAAAGAACATTGTTCCCCATTGGAATGTTATACAAAAAGCAAATTACATATATTTTTACAATATCATTGCACACCTTATGTGGCCAATTTAAATGTTACTAAGCAGGGATATGTTTTCCACTCAGCAATAATAAGGAATCAACTCTCTCCTGAGAAGGCCTTTTTAGGAATCCGTGATGATGTTACAGAAGAGATGACAGATCACCTTAAGCTCTGACAACAGGACGTTTTCATGTTTCCTTTCCCCAGAGACTCTATCATAGTGTGCTGCATCAACTCCTTCACCAGCATGTTTGCGGGCTTTGTCATCTTCTCTATTGTGGGCTTCATGGCGAATGTGACTAACAGACCAATACAAGAAGTCGCAGCTTCAGGTAAACTCAATGCTCCCTCAGAGCACAATAGGGGAGTAATGTTGTCTATTCTGACTCCTGCTCACCGCCTCAATCCACACAGAGA
The DNA here is from genome assembly GCF_965601325.2 of Salmo salar. Taxonomy (NCBI): domain Eukaryota; kingdom Metazoa; phylum Chordata; class Actinopteri; order Salmoniformes; family Salmonidae; genus Salmo; species Salmo salar. The sequence goes on along the minus strand of NC_138303.1, from coordinate 25,488,061 downwards.
AATGCAGCCCGTAGAACAGCGAGCTAATGCGTTGTGTTGTGTGTTTGGTATGCAGGTCCAGGCCTGGCTTTTCTGGCATACCCCGAGGCTGTGACCCAGCTGCCTATTTCTCCTCTCTGGGCTATCCTGTTCTTCTCCATGCTGCTGATGCTGGGGATTGACAGTCAGGTAAGGCTGTTTTCATTGACTGCTCCCAGATCTGTTGGTGCTTTAGCCCAATCCTCTCACTATTGTTGTCATACCATGTCAGGGGAGTTGGCTAAAGCACCTACAGATCTGGGACCAGGCTACTTAGGTGTCACGTCCTGGCCAGTATAAGGGTTAATTGTCATTGTAGTTTGGTCAGGACGTGGCAGAGGGTATTCGTTTTATGTGGTTCGGGGTGGTGTGTTTGTTGAAGGGGCATTTGATTGAAGTATTCCGGGGTTTTTGGGCACTGTTTGATTTTCATGTATTCTATGTTTAGTCTAGTGTGTCTGTTTCTATGTTTGGTTAATTGGGGTTGGGACTCTCAGTTGAAGGCAGGTGTTGTCTATTTGCCTTTGATTGAGAGTCCCATATATTAGGGTGTGTTTGTCATTGGTGGGAGATTGTTCCGTGTATAGCGTCAAGCCTTACAGGACTGTTTATTGTCGGTGTGTTTCTTTTTGTATACGTGTTTATTTTGGGTTTGCCTTCTTTTCTTATAATAAAGAAGATGAGTATACACATACCTGCTGCGTTTTGGTCCTCCATTACCAACGACAACCGTGACACTTAGGTTCTGACCTAAATGTGTAAGCACAGGTATATATGACACTGGTTTTCTCTGGTCTCTCCACATGAGAAGCACACTGGCTAATATTTATTTCCTCCTAGTGGACAGATAGCTGAGCCTTGACTTTTACTGTCAACTCATTTTAATGCAACTATATCACCTCTCTCTCTGCCCCCGGGTGCTCTGTTCTCATGCTTTCAGCTTGTGTATGATATTTGGCTAGCCTAACTCTAGGGCCACTGAGTCTGCTAGCAATTATGCTAAATGCTGCTACTCCCGTTTACACAAAACAGGTAAATCACAATATTACACACTTGCGCTTGGAAACGTCTAGGAGCAACAATGGCTCAGCCGCGAAGTGGTAGGCCACACGCTCACAGAACAGGACCGCCGAGTGCTGAAGCTTGTAGTGCATAAAAATAGTCTTTCCTCGGTTGCAACACTCATTACCAAGTACCAAACTGCCTCTGGAAGCAACGCCAGTACAATAAGTAAGTTTGAACATCTTGGCCATGTACTGTTATAATCTCCACCCGGCACAGCCAGAAGAGGACTGGTCACCCCTCAGAGCCTGGTTCCTCTCTAGGTTTCTTCCTATGTTTCTGCCTTTCTAGGGAGATTTTCCTAGCCACCGTGCTTCTACATCTGCATTGCTTGCTGTTTGGGGTTTTAGGCTGGGTTTCTGTATAGCACTTTGTGACATCGGCTGATGTAAAAAGGGCTTTATAAATACATTTGATTGATTGAATAACTGTTTGTCGGGAGCTTGGGTAACCATGGCCGAGCAGCCGCACACAAGCCTAAGATCACCATGAGCAATGACAAGCGTCGGCTGGAGTGGTGTAAAGCTCGCAGCCATTGAACTCTGGAGCAGTGGAAACGTGTTCTTTGGAGTGATGAATCATGCTTCACCTTCTGGCAGTCTGACAGACAAATCTGGGTTTGGCAGATGCCAGGAGAACACTACCTGCCCGAATGCGTAGTGCCAACTGTAAAGTTTGGTGGAGGAGGAATAATGGTCTGGGGCAGTTTTTCAAGGTTCAGGCTAGGCCCCTCAGTTCCAGTGAAGGGAAATCTTAACTCTACAGCATACAATGACATTATAGACGATCGTGTGCTTCCAACATTGTGGCAAAAGTTTGTTGAAGGCTCTTTCCTGTTTCAGCATGGCAATGCCCTCGTGCACCAAGCAAGGTCCATACAGAAATGTTTTTTCGAGATCGGTGTGGAAGAAGTTGACTGGCCAGCACAGAGCTCCATCGAACACTTCTGGGATGAATTGGAATGCCGACTGTGAACCATGCCTAATCGCCCAACATCAGTGCCCGACCTCACAAATGCTCTTGTGGCTGAATGGAAGCAAATCAATGCAGCAATGTTCCAACATTTAGCAGAAAGCCTTCCCAGAAGATTGAAGGCTGTTATAGCAGCAAAGGGGGAACCAACTCCATATTAATGCCCATGACTTTGGAATGTGATGTTCAGCAGGTGTACACATACTTTTGGTCATTGGGCCAGTAACCGAAAGGTTGTTGGATCGAATCCCTGAGTTGACAAGGTAAAAATCTGTCGTTCTGCCCCTGAACAAGGCAGTTAACCCACTGTTCGTAGGCCGTCATTGTAAATAAGATTTTTTTCTTAACTGACTTGCCTAGTGAAATAAAAAGATAGTGCATTCAGGAAGTATTCAGACCCCTTGACTTTTTCCACATTTTGTTACGTTTTGCCTTATTCTAAAATAGATTAAATTCTTATACACAATACCCCATAAGGACAAAGTGAAAACAGGTTTTTCATTATTTTTGCAAATTAATTCAAAATAAAAAACAGAAATACTTTATTTACATAAGTATTCAGACCTTTTGCTATGAGACTCGAAATTGAGCTCAGGTGCATTCTGTTTCCATTGATCATCCTAGACATGTTTCTACAACTTGATTAGAGTCCACCTGTGGTAAATTAAATTGATTGGACATGATTTGGGAAGGCACACACCTGTCTATATAAGATCCCAAAGCATGTCAGAGCAAAAACCAAGCCATGAGGTTTAAGGAATTGTCCGTAGAGCTCCGATGACAGAATTGAGTCGAGGCACAGATCTGGGGAAGGGTACCAAAAAATGTCTGCAGCATTGAAGGTCCCCAAGAACACAGTGGCCTCCATCATTCTTAAATGGAAGAAGGTTGGAACCACCAGCACTCTTCCTAGAGCTGGCCGCCCGGCCAAACTGAGCAATCGGGGGAGAAGGGCCTTGGTCAGGGAGGTGACCAAGAACCCAATGGTCACTCTGACAGAGCTCCAGAGTTCCTCTTTGGAGATGGGAGAACCTTCCAGAAGGACATCCATCTCTTCAGCACTCCACCAATCAGGCCTTTATGGTAGAGTGGCCAGAAGGAAGCAACTCCTCAGAAAAAGGCACATGACAGCCCGCTTGGAGTGTGCCAAAAGGCACCTAAAGGACTCTCAGACATAAGAAACAAGATTCTCTGTTCTGATAAAACCAAGATTGAACTCTTTGGCCTGAATGCCAAGCGTCACGTCTGGAGGAAACCAGAAACCGCTCATCACCTGGCCAATACCATCCCTACAGTGAAACATGGTGGTGGCAGCATAATGCTGTGGGGATGTTTCTCAGCGCCAGGAACTGGGAGACTAGGCAGGTTCGAGGGAAAGATGAACAGAGAAAAGTACAGAGAGATCCTTGATGAAAACCTGCTCCAGAGCACTCAGGACCACAGACTGGGGCAAAGGTTCACCTTCTAACAGGACAACGACCCTAAGCACACAGCCAAGACAACGCAGGTGTGGCTTCAGGACAAGTCTCTGAATGTCCTTGAGTGGTCCAGCCAGAGCCCGGACTTGAACCTTATCGAAGGGATTTCTTTATTTCTAATATTTTCTACATTGTAGAATAATAGTGAAGACTATGAAATAACACATGCGGAATCATGTAGTAACAAAAAAAGTATTACACAAATCAAAATCTATTTTATATTTCAGATTCTTCAAATAGCCACCCTTTCTATTGATGACAGCTTTGGCATTCTCTCAATGACAATCCCTCATGAAGCTGGTTGAGAGAATGCCAAGAGTGTGCAAAACTGTCATCAAGGCAAAGGGTGGCTATTTGAACAATCTCAAATCTCAAATATATTTTTATTTGTTTAACACTTTTCTCATTACTATATGATTCCATATGTGTTATTTAATTATGTTGATGTCTTCACTATTCTACAATGTAGAAAATAGTAAAAATAAAGAAAAACCCTTGTATGAATGAGTAGGTGTTCTAAAACTTTTGACCAGTAGTGTAGCTGTGCAGCGACGCTCCCCATCGAACCTGATAGAGGTTCAGAGGATCTGCGGAGAAGAATGGGAGAAACTCCCCAAATACAGGTGTGCCAAGCTTGTTGCATCATACCCAAGAAGACTCGAGGCTGTAATCGCTGCCAAAGGTTCTTCAACAAAGTACTGAGTAAAGGGTCTGAATACTTATGTGAATTTGATATTTTGTTTTATTTTATAAATTAACAAAACAAATTAAAAACCTGTTTTTGCTTTGTCATTATGGGGTATTGTGTGTAGATTGATCGGGGAGGGACTATTTAATCCATTTTAGAATAAGGCTGTAATGTAACAACATGTGGAAAAAGTCAAGGGGTCTAAATATTTTCAGAATGCACTGTGTATATATATATATATATATATATATATATATATATATATATATATATATATATATATATATATATATATATATATATATACAAAATAAAATAAATATATATATATATATATATATATATATATTCTACCATTTATTTAGTTAGTTCTGGATAATATGTTGGTTATTACAATGTATGCTTTCCATGATCTGAATTAATTTAATATAATCCATCAATATCCATCATCTTGGTCATTAGTTACAACTGTTACATGGTTATCATACCATACATGGACCACCATGTTGTAAATAAACACATGTATATTTGCCCATTCAGTAAAATGAATGTACAACAGTGATACTATCCTTCTAGGGATCCATGTCCCTGTAATTTCCAATTACCAGTGCACTTTTTTGGTCCTTTTAACTAAAAAAATTAATAAATAACAATTTAACAAATTATGCAGTTCATAAAAATGTATTTATTGTAAAATAAATTACAAATAGGAATAAGACCATCAATTATAGAAGAAACATGAAGTGTTGCCTTGCATAGATACTAAAGAAAGTACTGTAAATATCTCCCATTTTTAACTGAGTGTCCCCCATTTTGTGTGTGTGTAGTTCTGCACAGTGGAGGGCTTTATAACAGCTCTGGTGGATGAGTTTCCCAGGGCACTGAGGGGCAGGAGAGAGCTCTTCATCGCTGCTGTCTGCCTGGTCTCCTACCTGATCGGCCTGTCCAACATCACACAGGTACAGCACACCACAGAACAGTCTCTCTCTCTCTCTCTCTCTCTCTCTCTCTCTCTGTCTCTCTCTCTCTGTCTGTCTCTCTCTCTGTCTCTCTCTCTCTGTCTCTCTCTATGTCTCTCTCTCTCTCTGTGTCTCTCTGTCTCTCTCTCTGTCTCTCTCTCTCTCTCTCTCTCTCTCTGTGTCTCTCTGTCTCTCTCTCTCTCTCTCTCTCTCTCTCTCTCTCTCTCTCTCTCTCTCTCTCGTCACTGTGTCAATTCCACTAATGCCATTGACCAACCAGTTAAACCTCCAAGCTCAATGATACAGTAGTTGATAGAAAATGTGAATTACATTGGATAACACTATTGCTCTTTAATTTAATTTATATAAAAAAGGATTTGTTTAGACCATTCTGTTTGTTTGATTACACATGCTGTTGAAATTGGATCCCAACACTCATTTTTCCGTCTGAGATGAGGACATTGATATAATGTAGAGACCACAGACCGCTGCATATGGGTTCTTCTCGTAGTGTGACTCACCCATCTGTGTTGTGTCACTAGGGAGGCCTGTACGTGTTCAAGCTCTTCGACTACTACTCTGCCAGTGGGATGTGTCTGCTCTTCCTGGTCTTCTTTGAGTGCATCTCCATATCCTGGTTCTATGGTAGGTAGAGTCTCTAGGCAACATCAAATACACACAGTAGCTACATTATTACAGTGAATAGTATACATCAGAAACACCCTATTTCAGCATGACAAAATGACTTGTTACAGTGATATATCCTCAGGCAACATTTGTGAAAAAGAAATTAAAGCGTTTTCTCTTTGTTCCTAAAATGAGGGGATGAACAATGAATGAACTAGCTGGTCTAGGTAAATTTGAAAGTTGAATGATAGAATGACCTCACACCTGTCCAAAGACATTAGTCCAGCTTCAACCCCTGGGACTTCAACTCTGCTCACGTGTCCTACACTACACCACCTCTCCTTCCTCATCACAATTCATGGCAGACTAGCGGTAAATTGGAAGAAATTGAATTTGAATACTTTGATCATGCATTCATTTGTCTCACAGGTGTGAACAAGTTCTATGACAACATCCAGGAGATGATTGGCTACAAGCCCTGTATATGGTGGAAGCTATGCTGGGTCTGTTTCACTCCTCTCATTGTGGCTGTAAGTAGTACACCATACACATCCAATACAACATAATGACATGAAAAATGAAAAGAACCAATAACATCAATAATGATAATAGGGACCACAATGGAAATAACTGTATTGTGCAATCCTGGTCACGTTTAAAAAAAAAAAGCTTTGTACTGTGTGTATATATCTATTATTTTTTACTGTCAAATAAAATCTATCAATCAGTCACTGACCTGCCTCAAGCAATTTTGAGACAGAGACAGAAAGTGCCTAAGAAGTGGTGGTGTCAGGATTAATAAGGATCGTACCATGTCTCCCACAGGGGGTGTTCCTGTTCAGTGCAGTCCAAATGGTTCCTCTCACCTTGAACAACTATGTGTTCCCCGCCTGGGGCCAGGGAGTGGGCTGGCTCATGGCTCTGTCCTCCATGGTCCTCATTCCTGGTTACATGGTCTACATGTATCTCGGACTCAAGGGCACCTGGAAAGAGGTAAGTAACATGATTAATGATTATTGATATAGTTCTCCCGTTTCTCTAAAAGCAAGAGAATCAATGCAATTTGGTGATAATTGATATGTAACCTTAATGGTAAAAAAAAACATGTTTAAGAACTAGTATAACATTTCCTTTCAGTCAGGTTCTCCTCTCTGGACATGTTGGAGATGCAGTCATTGTGTTACTTAATGAACTGTTTTGTTGTGAATTTTTCTCAGCGCCTGCAGATAATGTTTCAGCCGCCTGCAGTGGTCCGACGGCCGCAGGAGAATGGGCCTGAGGCAGTGGTTGCGGAGACCAACATAGCTAGTCCTTCTAACCCGGCCAACCCAGCTAACCTGGCCAACCCAGCTAGCCCTGCCAACCCAGCGAGCCCTGGCAACCCAGCTAGTTCTGGCAACCCAGCTAATCCTGCCAACCCAACTGCTACAAGCCCGGTTGCTGCAGTCCCGGCCAGCCCAACACCTCCAGCCATTCCAGTTACTCTGGCTAGCCCTGTGAACCCAACCAGTCCGACCGTCCCAACCGTCCCTACCGTCCCTACCGTCCCTACCGTCCCTATCACTCCAGCCAACCCAACCAGCCCTACCAGCCCACCACCCAATCCAGTTAGCCCAACGCCAACTGAGCCAGCCATCCCACCACCCAATATAGCGAGCTCAACCAACTCAACCAACCTTACCAACCGAACCAACGCAGAGGCCAATGTCTAGACAAGGCAGAACCCTCATGGAGAAAGTGCAGTCAACAGCGAACATTACCAAGGACTTCCAATATTTTAATTGATTCACCTACCTCCATGGGCAATATCTGATCAAACCGGATTTAAAAATCATGTTTAATTTTTCTGCATTTGTAAAGCTAATGTTTTTTTTATTGGTATGCATTACAAATACAAAAATCAAAGACTGTTAGTGTTCACAAATTCTACTGTAATCTGGGTAAAAAAAATATGTAAGCATACTGTGTAATACTGTGAGAGAAAAAAAAGATTGAAAATATAGAATAGCAATTTGTTGAATATCTTCATGAACCAAGTAAATACAGTGTGACTATAGTAGAGATGAAGTTCTAGTGAACAAAATGGTCACCATGGGAGAGTGCAAGGGACAGGGTCAAATTATTGTGGTTGTTTACTAAGCCTTACTTGCACTCTGTGGGGCTGATTACAAGCCACATGGCAATGAGGGAACTCTGATGAAGAAGCACAATGCCAATAAGAAGTTTAAAGTCAACGAACCCTGGATTTATCCAGTATTAACGTTGCAAAATATTTTCTGTGTGAAAGAGACTGTTATTTTATCACCATTTTTTATTTTATTTTTTACTTTTATGTGATTGAAACATTTTTAGAATTATTTGTAGGATGTTTTCTACTATCAGTGTTGTGACCGAGGACCAACATTGTAGGCAGACGAAAGCAAAAACTATCTATGCCATGCAGTGTTCAGTTTGCGAAGCACAGGGTATCAAAAACAGACATAAAATGCAAAAGCACAGGGTATAGAAAAGTGATGTACAAACATTGACTATCCCTTAATGCTGACAGTCAATCCTGTTTACTTTTTTTTGCATGCTTTCCTCAGTAACATCAGATAAAATTCCAAAATGTCTCCTGACAGATCCAAAACGAGAACAGAGAAGGCTCTAAGCCAGTTATCAACCAATTTATGCCAAGCCATAGTCTGTTTGCATGACTTGGCTGATCTCCAGAAAATCACTTTGTATGCTAGAAAACAATATTGGACCAACTCTATGTTTAAAGATAGTCCTTTTTTGTTCACTCTTATGTGTAATGATCAATTATAGTTTGATCAGTATGTATTCAGCAATACATATGTAGATGTATAGGTGCAGGCCAGTAGAAGAGTGGTCTGTTTCTAATTGTATTTTCGTTGTCTTTGCTTTACTAGTGAAAAGCACAAAGCTTTAACTTTTGCCATGGCATGTTAAGACAATGCTAGTTTGCTTCTATGGCAGCTATAGTGAAAAGCATTTGGTCCAACAAAACAAGTTGACTTTGAAAAGCAAAGCAACAAAGTGGAAATGTGAAATGGCTACAGTTCATGTCCTGTCACTTTTGTATAAAGTTACTCTACCACAGTTTTCTCTGGAACCTTGTTGTAAAACTGTACTGTGTAAAACATGTAACTGTGAATGTTTGTAATACATTGGAAGTTATTGTCTAAATGTTGAAAAAATTCGAAAGGAGTTGCTGTTTTCTGCAATAATATTTTCACAGAAACTAAAGCACATATCTTACAGAAATATACAAAATGATGATGACAATGAAGACATTGACGATTATATTAAAAATAGAAACTATGTCTAGTAAAAAATTATATTGTTTTGTATATTTTTAACTGTCTCACTGCCTAATGTACAACATAATATAAACATGATATGTATTTAAATGGTGTCATATGATAAAGCACGATTGTCATGTTATAAAAAAAGAAAAAAGCTGAAAAAATAAAGAATTATAGAAAATATGAATAACTGTCCTGCATTTGTTTATTACTGTGCTCAAGCATAATATAGTGTTTGCTGTACAGTAGCTTTTGATGTTGTGAAATTAGGTCATCATAATAGACCTCTCAAATACTAAACAGAAAACATTAGAAACACCTGCTCTTTCCATGATATACAGTGGGGGGAAAAAGTATTTGATCCCCTGCTGATTTTGTACGTTTGCCCACTGGCAAAGAAAGGATCAGTCTATAATTTTAATGGTAGGTTTATTTGAACAGTGAGAGACAGAATAACAACAACAATATCCAGAAAAAAACGCATGTCAAAAATGTTATAAATTGATTTGCATTATAATGAGAGAAATAAGTATTTGACCCCCTCTCAATCAGAAAGATTTCTGGCTCCCAGGTGTCTTTTATACAGGTAACAAGCTGAGATTAGGAGCACACTCTTAAAGGGAGTGCTCCTAACTGCAGCTTGTTACCTGTAAAAAAGACACCTGTCCACAGAAGCAATCAATTAATCAGATTCCAAACTCTCCAAGGATGTCAGGGACAAGATTGTAGACCTACACAAGGCTGGAATGGGCTACAAGACCATCGCCAAGCAGCTTGGTGAGAAGGTGACAACATTTGGTGCGATTTTCGCAAATGGAAGAAACACAAAAGAACTGTCAATATCCCTCGGCCTGGGGCTCCATGCAAGATCTCACCTCATGGAGTTGCAATGATCATAAGAACGGTGAGGAATCAGCCCAGAACTACACGGGAGGATCTTGTCAATGATCTCAAGGCAGCTGGGACCATAGTCACCAAGAAAACAGTTGGTAACACACTACGCCGTGAAGGACTGAAATCCTGCAGCACCCGCAAGGTCCCCCTGCTCAAGAATACATATACAGGCCCGTCTGAAGTCTGCCAATGAACATCTGATTGACTCAGAGGACAACTGGTGAAAGTGTTGTGGTCAGATGAGACCAAAATGGAGCTCTTTGACATCAACTCAACTCGCCGTGTTTGGAGGAGGAGGAATGTTGCCTATGACCCCAAGAACACCATCCCCACCGTCAAACATGGAGGTGGAGACATTATGCTTTGGGGGTGTTTTTCTGCTAAGGGGACAGGACAACTTCACCGCATCAAAGGGACGATGGACGGGGCCACGTACCGTCAAATATTTGGTGAAAACCTCCTTCCCTCAGCCAGGGCATTGAAAATGGCTCGTGGATGGGTATTCCAGCATGACAATGACCCAAAACACACGGCCAAGGCAACAAAGGAGTGGCTCAAGAAGAAGCACATTAAGGTCCTGGAGTGGCCTAGCCAGTCTCCAGACCTTAATCCCATAGAAAATCTGTGGAGGGAGCTGAAGGTTCGAGTTGCCAATCGTCAGCCTCGAAACCTTAATGACTTGGAGAAGATCTGCAAAGAGGAGTGGGACAAAATCCCTCCTGACATGTGTGCAAACCTGGTGGCCAACTACAAGAAACGTATGACCTCTGTGATTGTGTAACGCCCTGGCCATAGAGAGGGGTTTTTGTTCTTTATTTTGGTTAGGCCAGGGTGTTACATTAGGTGGGCGTTCTATGTTAATTTTTCTATGTTTTTGTATTTCTTTGTTTTGGGCCGTGTGTGGCTTCCAATCAGGCACAGCTGTAGTTCGTTGTTGCTGATTGGGAGTCACACATAAGGAGCCTGTTTTTCCTTTGAGTTTTGTGGGGGATTGTTTCTGTTTAGTGTCTTGTACCTGACAGTACTGTTTGGCTGTCGGTTTTCTTGTTTTGTTGTATCGTGTTCGTTAATTAAAACTCAAGATGAACACTAACTCCGCTGCACCTTGGTCTACTTCCACAGACAGCCGTTACAGATTGCCAACAAGGGTTTTGCCACCAAGTACTAAGTCATGTTTTGCAGAGGGGTCAAATACTTATTTCCCTCATTAAAATGCAAATCATTTTATAACATTTCTGACATGCGTTTTTCTGGATTTTTTTGTTGTTATTCTGTCTCTCACTGTTCAAATAAACCTACTATTAAAATTATAGACTGATCATTTCTTTGTAAGTGAGCAAACGCACAAAATCAGCAGGGGATCAAATACTTTTTTCCCCCACTGTAGACTGATCAGGTGAAAGCTATGATCCCTTATTGATGTCACTTGTTAAATCCACTTCAATCAGTGTAGATGAAGGGGAGGAGACAGGATAGAGAAGGATTTTTAAGCCTTCAGACAATTGAGACATGGATTCTGTATGTGTGCCATTCAGAGGGTGAATGGGAAAAACAAAAGATTTAAGTGCCTTTGAACGGGGTATGGTAGTAGGGTGTCAGGCACACCGGTTTGAGTGTGTCAAGAACTGCAACACTGCTGGGTTTTTCACGCTCAACAGTTTCCCGTGTGTATCAAGAATGGTCCACCACCCAAAGGACATCTAGCCAACTTAATACAGCTATGGGAAGCATTGGAGTCAAAATGTGCCAGCATCCCTGGTGGAACACTGTCAACACATTGTCCAAGCCCCGACGAATTGAGGCTGTTCTGAGGGCAAAAGGTGGTTGAACTCAATATTAGGAAGGTGTTCCTAATGTTTTGTACGCTCAGCGTATAGTCTGCATCTGTGACGTTCGTCGTTATGAGGAGACCAAGGCGCAGCGTGAGTTGGGTTCATAATATTTATTTCCAAAGTGAACTAGCAAAAACAATAAAACTAACCAAAAGCTAGGCGTGCAAACACATGCAACACAAAGACAAGATCCCACAACTGACTGTGGGAAAAAGGGCTGCCTAAGTATGATTCCCAATCAGAGACAACGAATGACAGCTGCCTCTGATTGGAAACCATACTCGGCCAATCAAAGAAAAAGACACCATAGACATACAACACATAGAATGCCCACCCCATGTCACACCCTGACCTGACCTAACCAAACAGAGAAAAACGTCTCTCTCAGGTCAGGGCGTGACAGCATCAAACCTCTGAGTAGTAATTGGCAAGTGTTTTGAGTCTCTAAAAAGAGACACAAGATATTTGTAATGATATTTGTAATTTATAGATTTACACACTTAAGAAAATGCTATCTAGAAAAAAACATGTAAGGATTTGTAGCAAATATATAGCTAGAACGGAAAAGCATATAAAGGCAATTGTTAATTACTATTACCATGGACGTGTACTATAGAATCAGGTGTGAAACTAGAAATGCAAAGTAAATCCCTTGTTCAGTAAACCGGGGGAAAGAAATCCTGCCAAAGTAAACAGTAGCCCAGGCCAACGTTTTCACTACAATAAATAATTTCAAACCAAAACATTTGGCTTTTGGAGAGTTTAGAACAACCATGAAAAGACATTGAGAGCAAAATGTCTGAAACCTTCCCTTGTGATGTACAGTAGTGTGTCAGAAACACAGTCTGATAGCGAAGCCCCAGCAGGCTAGAAAAACATCACCACAAAACAGCTCTGGCCCCGGGGCCTGGCGTGCCAACCCACCTCATCTCTCCAACCTCTTACAGCTGTGTGTGTGTCTTCCTTCATTCTCCCCAACCTCCTGCAGCTGCTGCATACATTAGCTTCCAGTGTGATAAACGAGACTGCACCAGCTGACACCACAACAATGACTCGCAAACAATGAGACATACCCTCTAGTAGCTTGTGGCAAATTGTGTGTGTGTGTTGGCGTGCGTGTGTACGTGCGTGTGTGTGTGTGTAGCTTCATATCAAATTGGGGGTTGAATAATGCCCATAATGGCAGTTCATATAAACTTGCCGATGATGGATGGCTTAGTAGCCTCCCTATTCTCAGTAGTGTAATTTAGCATCATTACCCATGAAAACCAGTCACCACTGAGGCCACTGAAGCTGATGTCTTATGTCCACAAAGACAATGGATCATCGTTCTCAGCTGGGGAGGACACAAGAAGGAAGCTCTTGATTAGTTGGAAGCAATCTAGCAGAACACAGTTAGTCTTCTGTTCCGAAATCAAAATTCAGCATTGCAGCATCAAATTGTGATAAATATAACACAATTTTCATTGGAAATACAAGTCTTTCTCCATATAGAGACCCATAAAGATAGATACATCGACTGTTAATACAGCATATATTTTACCATACATACCAGTGGAGGGTGCTGAGGGGAGGACATCTCATAATAATGGCTGGGATGGAGTCAACGGAATGGTATCAAACACATGTTTTTCTTTGGTTTTCATGTGTTTGAAGCCCTTCCATTCACTCCATTCCAGCCATTATACTCAATTCCAGCCATTTTTAGGAATCGTTCTCCCCTCAGCAACCTCCATTGATACAAACAGTGGCTTCAGAAAGTATTTAGACCCATTTACTTTTTCCATATTTTATTACGTTACAGCCTTATTATGAAATCGATTTTTTTTTCTCAGCAATCGACACAGAATACCCCATAATGATAAAGCAAAAAGAGGTTTTTGGAAATTGTAGCAAATGTATTACAAATAAAAACAGAAATACCTTATTTACATAAGTATTCAGACCCTCCACCAATCAAGCCTTTATGGTAGAGTGGCCAGACGGAAGCCACTCATCAGTAAAAGGCACATGACAGCCCACTTGGAGTTTGCCAAAAGGCACCTAAAGACTCAGACCATGAGAAACAAGATTCTCTGGTCTGATTAAACCAAGATTGAACTCATTGGCCTGAATTCCAAGAGTCACGTCTGGAGGAATCCTGGCACTATCCCTACAGTGAAGTATGGTGGTGGCAGCATCATGCTGTGGGAATGTTTTTCAGTGGCAGGGACTGGAAGACTAGTCAGGATCGAGGCCTCAGACTGGGGCGAAGGTTCACCTTCCAACAGGACAACGACCCGAAGCACACAGCCAAGACAACTCAGGAGTGGCTTCGGGACAAGTCTCTGAATGTCCTTGAGTGGCCCAGCCAGAGCCCAGACTTGAATCCGATCTAACATCTCTGGAGAGACCTGAAAATAGCTGTGCAACAACGCTCCCCATCCATGCTGACAGATCTTGAGAGGATCTGCAGAGAAGAATGGGTGAAACTCACCAAATACAGGTGAGCCAAGCTTGTAGCGTCATACCCAAGAAGACTCGAGGCTGTAAGCGCTGCCAAAGGTGCTTCAACAAAGTACTGAGTAAAGGATCTGAACACTTATGTAAATGTGATATTTCAGTTTTTTATGTTTTAAAAGATATGCAAAAATGTCTACAAATTAGCAAACATTTATAAAAACCTGTTTTTGCTTTGTCATTATGGGGTATTGTGTGTAGATTGATGAGGGAAAAAGTAAAGGGTTCTGAATACATTCCGTAGGCACTGTACACATGTGACAGATATGCCTTATACCTCCACATAAAAAATACCACACTGAGGACCATAGGACCTTATCGGACATTCCTCCTGACAAAAAAATGGTGTATGTGAAAAAAATTGTTGGTGTTTAGCATTTCTTGGCACAGTCGGTGGTGAGACTATTTTAAAAGTAAAAGTGCTAGGAGTGTGGCCGCAGGAGAGGACATGAGCAAACTGGTGATCCATGATGCTTTTATGAAAGGATGACAGAACGCTGGGGTTTAGAAACTCAATCAGGCCACTATGATTAATCATCATAACCCACTTAGAAGAGGAAAAATCATTCTGCTGCTAGGACCAAAAGACTGATAATTATGAGGTTTTCCCTTTACAGTACAGCATACACACATCAGAAGCAGCATCTGTTCTTGAACATATCAATACGGAAGTGGTCAGATGACGCAGATGCTACACTACAGGACTGTTTTGCTAGCACAGACTGGAATATCTTCCGGGATTCATGCAATGGCATTGAGGAATACACCACCTCAGTCATCGGCTTCATCAGTAAGTGCATCGACGACGTCGTCCCCACAGTGACTGTACGTACATATCCCAACCAGAAGCCATGGATTTCAGGCAACATCCGCATCAAGCTAAAGGCTAGAGCTGCCGCTTTCCAGACGCTTATAAGAAATCCCGCTATGCCCTCAGACGAACCATCAAACAAGCAAAACGTCAATACAGGATTAAGATTGAATCCTACTACATCGGCTCTTATGCTCGTTGGATGTGGCAGGGCTTGAAAACTATTACGGACTACAAAGGGAAACCCAGACGCGAGCTGCCCAGTGATGCGAGCCTACCAGATGAGCTAAATGCCTTTTATGCTGGCTTCGAGGCAAGCAACACTGAAGCATGCACGAGAGCACCAGCTATTCTGGATGACTGTGTGATAACGCTCTCGGTAGCCAATGTGAACAAAACCTTTAAACAGGTCAAAATTCACAAAGCAGCTGGGCCAGACGGATTACCAGGACGTGTACTCAAAGCATGCGCGGACTAACTGTCTAGTGTCTTCACTGACATTTTCAACCTCTCCCTGACCGAGTCTGTAATACCTACATCTTTCAAGAAGACCACCATAGTCCCTGTGCCCAAGGAAGCGAAGGTAACCTGCCTAAATGATTACCGCCCCGTGGCACTCACGTCGGTAGCCATGAAGTGCTTTGAAAGGCTGGTCATGACTCACATCAGCAGCATCCTCCCAGAAACCCTAGACCCACTCCAATTCGCGTACCGCCCCAATAGATCCACAGATGATGCAATCTCAATCGCACTCCACACTGCCCTTTCTCACCTGGACAAAAGGAACACCTATGTGAGAATGCTGTTCATTGACTACAGCTCAGTGTTCAACACCATACTGCCCACGAAGCTCATCACTAAGCTAAGGACTCTGGGACTAAACACCTCCTTCTGCAACTGGATCCTGGACTTCCTGACGGGCCGGCCCCAGGTGGTACGAGTAGGCAACAACACATCTTCCATGCTGATCCTTAACACTGGGGCCCCTCAGGGGGGTGTCGTTAGTCCTGTTCTGTATTCCCTGTTCACCCACAACTGCGTGGCCAAACATGACTCCAACACCATCATTAAGTTTGCTAACGACACAACAGTGGTGGGCCTGATCACCGACAATGATGAGACGGCCCATAGGGAGGAGGTCAGAAAACTGGCAGTGTGGTGCCAGGACAACAACCTCTCCCTCAATGTGAGCAAGACAAAGAAGCTGATCGTGGACTACAGGAGAAGGCGGGCGAAACAGGCTCCCATTAACATCGGCGGAGCTGAAATGGAGCAGGTCAAGAGTTTCAAGTTCCCTGGTGTCCACATCACCAACAGACTATCATGGTCCAAACATACCGAGACAGTCATGAAGAGGGCACAAGAAAACCTTTTCCCCCTCGGGAGAATGAAAAGATTTGGCATGGGTTCCCAGATCCTCAAAAGGTTCTATAGCTGCACCATCGAGAGCATCCTGACCGGTTGCATCACCGCCTGGTATGGCAACTGCTCGGCATCTAACCGTAAGGCGCTACAGAGGGTAGTGCGAATGGCCCAGTACATCACTGGGGCCAAGCTTCCTGCCATCCAGGATCTATGCAATAGGCGGTGTCAGATGAAAGCCCATAAAATTGTCAGAGACTCCAGTCACCCAAGTTATAGACTGTTTTCTCTGCTACCGCATGGCAAGCGGTACCGGAGTGCCAAGTCTAGGACCAAAACGCTCCTCAACAGCTTCTACCCTGAAGCCATAAGACTTCTGAACAATTAATAAAATTGCCACCGGACAATTTACATTGACCCCCCCTCCTTTTTTGTACACTGCTGCTACTCGCTGTTTATTATCTATGCATTGTCACTTCACCCCCACCTACATGTACAAATTACCTCAACTAACCTGTACCCCCACACACTGACTCTGTACCGGTGCCCCCTGTATATAGCCTCATTATTGTTATTCTTATTGTGTTACAAGCCCTTAACCAACTGCACTGTTGGTTAAGGGCTCGTAAGTAAGCGTTTCACGGTAAAGTCTACACTTGTTGTATTCGGCGCATGTGACAAATAAAGTTCGAATTGATTTGATGTTTTATTACCCCCTAACCATTTCATTTTTGGGACATATCCAAGATGGCTCCTAAGAATTCTGGGGGGGTCACCAGATTTCTGATGTGGGCTCTTTTTTTGTTGTTGTGATGGTTCCTATTCTTCTTCTAGGTTTGTGCTGTGTTTGCCCCTGACCTCCGTCTGACTGAGCAAAAATACATTAATGAATAACTAATCTTTACAGATGCATGAATCTACATGTCAATGTAATCAGAAGATGTTGTGCTCTTGGATTTTTCCAGCAGAGGGGCTGAGATGATTTCAAGCGTGCTAAGCCTCTGCATACATCGACCTTTGCTTCCAATCTCAATAAGAACCAAGCTGAAATGAACTTGTTTATAAAAAATATATTAAAACCCTAGAATCTTAGCTGATTTCAGCACCTTCACTGAATCTGTGCTAATGCTGTATCGATACGCATTTACTCAGCACAACCTGTTTGATCAGATATTTTCATAATGCAGCAGATACAGCATGCTGTGGTTACTTTAGGCTCCAGGGCTCAGAGGCAGCCAATGTATTCTTCAGCACAGAGGTATCAGAGGCTTATAGCAGCCATCAAGTAGGTAACCCAGTCATCCACTACAACTCATGGGAAGTTAACACACGTGCCTTAAGAACATGCAAAGGTCCTTTTTAACAAATCCTCCACTTCTGAAGATTATGCATCCTCCAGAAATGAGGGAGGAATGTAATCTACCCATCCCACACCCCCACTGGAATTGGTTGCCTCATACCAGCACTTACTACAGGGAAAGGTATGCTCAAATATTGTCCCTGTTTGAAGCACTTGATTAATGTTTGAAGCATAAGTAGGGGCCACACAAAATCAATTCCTGGGCCAAAAATAGCCCCCGGCCGCATGTTTGACACCCCTGCCCTAGACTAGCTTCTTCTATATGTGTAAAAATATTGGTATTGTTTGGATAACTCTCTGGTGAATATGTTACCATCTGTCTCCCAGTTGATAAAACCTAAAACATGTTTTTTCAATAAATAACCTGAATGTTAGCAGAGCCTAGGAAGACACTTGGTAGGTATCGAACCCTCTGCAGATGATTTAGAATTAGTCTATATCAGAGAAGGGGAATTTAAATACACAAAAAAATGAACATTTTTATTAATCAGAAGGTTGTCCCCAGTGACCTTCAGTTTGTTCTAGCTCGTCTTGTCTTTTGTCACAGCTTACGACATCTCCCCAATGTGCCAGGGGCTTATCGAAGAGTCACTGTAGATTACGGCTTGGGTCAAAGGCCGCATGCAAATGAGGCACAACAACAACCAGGCGAACTGAACAGAAATGTAGAAGAAAGCAGGGCGCTGGGCGCAGGTTATTTCCTGGGATGAAAGAACAGCTAAATTACTTTACGGATTGACATTGTGTTCTCCTGCCTTATCTGGAATGGCAAAGCAATAGTTTCACTTTTGTGGCTATGTATATGTATTGAGTTTTTTAATTTCCTATTATGTATAAAATCACAGTGTGTAGTAGCAGAGGTATTTGTAGGTTTGGGAAATATGTAGTCATACGGTAAGATGACAAAACCTACAAGTGCCATCTTTCTGTAACTAGGAGGGCCTTCAGGACAGGTTTGGACTGGGAGCTGCAGTGAATCAGAGCTCTGATGTGACCGATGCTTTCTATTCCTATCTGTCAGAGAGGCTCAGGGCCCTGCCCATTCACAGTCCCCAAGTCAATGGATGGATGAGTAGGACCAAGCAGGGCAGGCAGGGTGTCACGCCCTGACCTTAGAGATCCTTATTATTCTCCCTGTTTGGTTAGGTCAGGGTGTGACTCGGGTGGGAAAGTCTACGCCTCCTCGGTCCAGGATATCCTGCGCCGGCTCTACGCACTGTGTCGCCAGTGCGCCTTCACAGCCCAGTGCGTCATGTGCCAGCACCGCGCACTTGCCGGGCTAGAGTGGGCATTCAGCCAGGACGGGTTGTGCCGGCTCAGCGCTCCTGGTCTCCAGTACGCCTCCTTGGTCCAGAATATCCTGTGCCGGCTCTACGCACTGTGTCGCCAGTGCGCCTTCACAGCCCAGTGCGTCCTGTGCCAGCCCCCCGCACTTGACGGGCTAAAGGGAGCATCCAGCCAGGACGGGTTGTGCCAGCCCTACGCTCCAGACCTCCAGTGCGCCTCCACGGCCCAGTATATCCTGTGCTTGCTCCACACACCCGGCCTCCAGTGCGTCTCTCCAGCCTGGTACACCCTGTGCCTGCTCCACGCACCCGGCCTCCAGTGCATCTCTCCAGCCTGGTACGCCCTGTGCCTGCTCCACTCACCCAGTCTCCAGTGCGTCTCCCCAGCCTGGTACGCCCTGTGTCGGCTCCATGCACCAAGCCTCCAGTGATGATCCATGGCCCGGAGCCTGCAGTGATGATCCATGGCACGAAGCCTGTAGTGATGATCCATGGCACGAAGCCTGCAGTGATGATCCATGGCCCGGAGCCTGCAGTGATGATCCATGGCACGAAGCCTGTAGTGATGATCCATGGCACGAAGCCTCCAGTGATGATCCATGGCATGAAGCCTCCAGTGATGATCCATGGCACGAAGCCTCCAGTGATGATCCATGGCACGAAGCCTCCAGTGATGATCCATGGCACGAAGCCTCCAGTGATGATCCATGGCACGAAGCCTGCAGTGATGATCCATGACACAAAGCCTCCAGTGATGATCCATGGCACGAAGCCTCCAGTGATGATCCATGGCCCGAAGCCTCTAGAGACGGTCTGCAGTCCAGAGCCTCCAGCGACGGTCGGCACTCCAGAGCCTCCAGCGACGGTCTCCAGTCCGGAGCCTCCAGGGACGGTCCCCAGTCCGGAGCCTCCAGCGACAGTCCCCAATCCGGAGACTCCAGCAACAGTCTCCAGTCCGGAGCCTCCAGCGACGGTCCCCAGTCCGGAGCCTCCAGCGACGGTCCTCAGTCTGGAGCCTGCAGCGAAGAGTCCCAGTCCGGAGCCTGCAGCGATGGTTCCCAGTCTGGAGCCTCCAGCGAGGGTCTCCAGTCCGGAGCTTACAGGGGGGGTTCCTAGCCTGGCGGCCCCGACGACGATCTACGGTCCGGAGGTCCCGGCGACGATCCCTGCACTAGAGTGGAGCGGTATCTGCGTCCCGCACCGTAGCCTCCACCGAGAGTAGATGCCCACCCGGACCCTCCCCTATAGGTTCAGGTTTGCGTCCGGAGTCCGCACCTTTGGGGGGGGGGGGTACTGTCATGCCCTGACCTTAGAGATCCTTATTATTCTCTATGTTTGGTTAGGTCAGGGTGTGACTCGGGTGGGAAAGTGTATGTTTTGTATTTCTTTGGGTTTGGCTGAGTGTGGTTCCCAATCAGAGGCAGCTGTCTATCGTTGTCTCTGATTGGGGATCATATATAAGTTGGCATTTTCCTTTTGGGTTTTGTGGGATCTTATTTTCTGTTTAGTGTCTGTGCCTGACAGAACTGTTCGCTTTCGTTTTGTTGCTGTAGTTATTTTGTTTTAGTGTTTCTTGAATAAACGAATCATGAACACTTACCACGCTGCGCCTTGGTCCACTTCTACCACCAACGAGAGTCGTTACACAGGGCCACAACAGGCAGTCTCCGCAGACCAAGCCCCCTCTCCAGGGGCAGATCATCTCCAGCCCAAGCCTTTCCTAGAGCTACGCAGGAGCCAAGACTCTAATTCAGGAGCACACTGGAAACTGCAGGATAACTGGACCCACTCCAAAGTGGGGAATGGGAAGCCAGGCCAATGTTTATATTTGTATTTGTATTTATTAAGGATCCCTATTATCTGTTGCCAGGGCAGCAGCTACTCTTCCTGGGTTCCAAACTAGTTAAGGCAAAAAATACAATAAAATAAAACAGTACATTTAACATTATTACACCACTACATATTTAAAATACAACACTTTTAACACCACCATACATACGTGTGTGTAGAGTGCGTATGCTGGTGTGTGTGTGTATATGCATGGGTGTGTATCTGTGTCTATGTGTTTCCTCACAGTCCGCATTGTTCCATAAGGGGGAGTATCAGTTGTTTTAATCTTTACTGCTTGCATGAGTTACTTGATGTGGAATAGAGTTCCATGTAGTCATGGCTCTGTGTAGCACTGTGAGTTCGTTCTGGACTTGGGGACTGTGAAGAGACCACTGGTGGGATGTCTTGTAGGGGATGCATAGGTTGCTTTCAACATGTAGTCAATACCTCTCAAAAACGAGTTATGATGCAGTCAATCTCTCCTCTACATTGAGCCAGGAGACATTCACATGCATATCATTGATGTTAGCTCTTTAGTCTTTTGTTTTATTTAGGACTAACTTATTACTTGCCACCCATTCTGAAACTGACTGCAGCTCTTTGTTAAGTGTTGTAGTGATTTCACTTGCTGTGGTAGCTGACGTGTGTAACGTTGAGTCATCAGCATACATAGACACACAGGCTTTACTCAGTGCCAGTGGCAGGTCATTAGTAAAGATTGAAAAAAGTAACAGGCATAGACAGCTGCCCTGGGGAATGCCCAACTCTACCTGGATTATGTTGGAGAGGCTTTATGTGTGCTGGCACTAAAACACACCCTCTGGTCACTCTCGATCCACGCTATAGCAGGGAATGTAAAGCCATAACACATGAGTTTTTCCAGCAGTAGATTATCATTGAAATGTCATCAGCTGCACTGAAGTCTAACAAAACACCTCCAACTATCTTCTTATTATCAATTTATTGAAGACAATCATCAGTCACTTGTGTAACTGCCGTACATGTTGAGTGCCCTTCCCTATAAGCGTGCTGAAAGTCTGTTGATCATTTGTTTACTGTGGTCAAACACCATTTTCCCCGAAAGTTTACTCAGGGTTGGTAGCAGGCTGATTGGTCAGCTGTTTGAGCCAGTAAAGAGTGCTTTGCTATCCTTGGGTAGCGGAATGATTTTTGCTTCCCTCGAGGACTGAGGGCATACACTTTCCTGTAGGCTTGATTAAAGAGATGTAAAATAGGAATGGCAATATCATCCGCTATCATCCTCAGTAATTTTCCATCCAAGTTGTTAAACCAAGGTGGCATGTCGTTATTGGTAATTTGGTCAGTTATGCATGGATGAGTAGGTTCAGCATTTGTTGTTGGCATGTCATGCCCAAGTTTGCTAATCTTGCCAATGAACATCACGAGCCCACAAAGACGGACCGAATTACAATAAACAATCACTGACAAACACAACATGGGGAACAGAGGGTTAAATAATAAACAAGTAATTGGTTGAGTGAAGCCAGGTGTGTAAGACAAAGACAGAACAAATGGAAAATGAAAAGTGGATCGGCGGTGGCTAGAAAGCCGGTGACGTCGACCGCCGAACGTCGCCCGAACAAGGAGAGGGACCGACTTCGGCAGCAGTCGTGACAGAATTTCAAGTACAGATTCAACGACAAAGACCAGGGATGTTTTTCAGGGCTTCGCAAAGAAGGGAACCGATTGGTAGATGTGTAAAAATAAAAAAAAGGACACAGTGAATATCCCTTTGAGCATGGTGAAGTTATTAATTAGGCTTTGGATGGTGTATCAATACACCCAGTAACTACGAAGGTACAGGCATCCTTCCTAACTTAGTTGCCAGAGAGGAAGGAAACTGCTCAGGGATTTCACCATAAGGCCAATGGTGATTTTAAAATGTTGTGATATTAGAAAGGAGCCTAAGTAACAGAGTGAAAAGAAGGAAGCCTGTACAGAAAATGTGGCAAAGAAATGAACTTTTTGTCCTGAATACAAAGCATTATATTTGCAGAAAATCCTACATAATATACCGCTCAAAAAAATAAAGGGAACACTTAAACAACACATCCTAGATCTGAATGAAAAAAATAATCTTATTAAATACTTTTTTCTTACATAGTTGAATGTGCTGACAACTAAATCACACAAAAAGAATCAATGGAAATCCAATTTATCAACCCATGGAGGTCTGGATTTGGAGTCACACTCAAAATTAAAGTGGAAAACCACACTACAGGCTGATCCAACTTTGATGTAATGTCCTTAAAACAAGTCAAAATGAGGCTCAGTAGTGTGTGTGGCCTCCACGTGCCTGTATGACCTCTCTACAACGCCTGGGCATGCTCCTGATGAGGTGGCGGACGGTCTCCTGAGGGATCTCCTCCCAGACCTGGACTAAAGCATCCGCCAACTCCTGGACAGTCTGTGGTGCAATGTGGCGTTGGTGGATGGAGCGAGACATGATGTCCCAGATGTGCTCAATTGGATTCAGGTCTGGGGAACGGGCGGGCCAGTCCATAGCATCAATGCCTTCCTCTTGCAGGAATTGCTGACACACTCCAGCCACATGAGGTCTAGCATTGTCTTGCATTAGGAGGAACCCAGGGCCAACCGCACCAGCATATGGTCTCACAAGGGGTCTGAGGATCTCATCTCGGTACCTAATGGCAATCAGGCTACCTCTGGCGAGCACATGGAGGGCTGTGCGGCCCCCCAAAGAAATGCCACCCCACACCATGACTGACCCACCGCCAAACCGGTCATGCTGGAGGATGTTGCAGGCAGCAGAACGTTCTCCACGGCGTCTCCAGACTCTGTCACGTCTGTCACATGTGCTCAGTGTGAACCTGCTTTCATCTGTGAAGAGCACAGGGCGCCAGTGGCGAATTTGCCAATCTTGGTGTTCTCTGGCAAATGCCAAACGTCCTGCACGGTGTTGGGCTGTAAGCACAACCCCCACCTGTGGACGTCGGGCCCGCATACCACCCTCATGGAGTCTGTTTCTGACCGTTTGAGCAGACACATGCACATTTGTGGCCTGCTGGAGGTCATTTTGCACAACAGCATGTGAAATGTATTGTCAATCAGTGTTGCTTCCTAAGTGGACAGTTTGATTTCACAGAAGTGTGATTGACTTGGAGTTACATTGTGTTGTATAAGTGTTCCCTTTATTTTTCTGAGCAGTGTACATCACTGAGTACCACTCTTCATATTTTCTAGCATGGTAGTGGCTGCATCTTGTTATGGGTATGCTTGTCATTGGCAAGGCCTGGGGAGTTTAAAAAAAAAAAAAAAAAAAATGTAATACAGCTATAAGCACAAGCCAAATCCTAGAGGAAAACCTGGTTCAGTCAGCAAGAGTTGAACATGGCTGTCTAGCAATGATCAACAATCAACTTGACAGAGTTTGAACATTTCCTTAAAGAATAATGTGCAAATATTTTACAATCCAGGTGGGAAAAGTCTTAGAAAATTACCCCAAAAGACTCACTCAGCTGTAATCGCCGCCAAAGGTGCTTCTAGAAAGTATTCACTCAGGGGTGTAAATACTTATGGAAATTAGATATTTCTGTATTTAATTTTCAATAAATATGACATTTTTTTCAAAAAACATGTTATCACTTTGTCATTATGGGGTGTTAATCAATTTTTAATTTAGGCTGTAACACAACAAAATGTGCAATAAGTCAAGGGGTTGAATACTTTCTGAATTCACTGTATATCGTATCTTAAAAAAAGGGGGAAATTATATTATTTTATACTAACACAATTGTTCAGAGAAAGACATATTTTTGTATTATTCTCAAAAAGATAGGGGAACAATATTGCCACCCCTGTTTTCAATATCTCACCTTGCGAGGATAACAGCACTGAGCCTTTTTCTAAAATGTTTTATGAAATTGGAGAAGACATTGGGAGGGTTCTTAGACCATTCCTTCATACAGAATCCTTCCAGATCCTTGATATCCTTTGTCTGTGCTTATTGACGGGCCCAATTCAAACTACAGTCCGGAAACTGAAATGTCCATTGTAAAATATTGCTTTTGAGGTCAATTAACCATTTCTATGTGCATTTTGATGTGTGCTTGGGGTCATTGTCTTGCTGGAAGATTCACTTGTGGACAAGTTTCAGTCTCCTGGCAGAGACAACAAGGTTTTTGGCTAACATGTCCTGTTTTTTGGGGTAAAGTTCCTGATGCCATTAACCTTAACGAAGGCCTCAGTGGAAGAGAAATAGCCCCATAACCATATTTTACAGTAGGTATTGGGTTATTTTCTTCATATGCATCCTTATTTAGACGCCAAACCCACCACTGATGTACGTGGCTAAAGAGTTCTATTTTCATGTCATTTGACCATAGCACCGGTTCTAATCCAGGTGCCAATGTCGTTTAGCAAACTCCAGGCATTTACATTTGTAGGATGACATGAAAATAGAGCTCTTTAGCCACGCACACCAGTGATAGGTTTGGAGTCAAAATAAGGACGCATAAGCAGAAAAGAACAGTGTTGGCAGTGTTGTCCATAGCGCAGGCGAAGGATATCAATGATCTGGAAAGATTCTGTATTGAGGAATGGTCTCCCAATGTCTTTTCCAATCTAATAAAACATTCCGTGCCATTATCCTCACAAGGTGAGGTATTGAAAGGTATTGAAAACAGAGGTGCCAATAATTTTGACCCCTATCTTTTTGAGAAAAAAACATATTATTTGTTAAACAAAATAATACAATTTTCACATTTTTTGGAGCATACAATAGGTAACTCAGTATTTGTATTATTTATTTTATACAGTCTTTTTTGCTCATCTGTGCAAATAATTTTGGACCTAAGTGTACATCTCCCTGTGCGGTGGAAGCAGGGCCGTCAAGTTCCTGTGGGCTGTCAAACACATCCCCTCTGCGGGCGTAATGCAGAGTGTGACGCGTCAGACCCTATCACTCTGCCTTGCCACTGACCAGCCACTTACGTATGCTGTGTGCACCACTGGATGCCAAAACAGACACTGTGAGGTGGGATAACAGCTCCAGCTCTGAAACCTTGCCCTCACCCATTTCCCCACGACCGGTTTGATGCTGCTGCACAGCCCACGGACTACAATGCACCACTTCGAGTGCCGTGTCCTGAAAAAACTTTTCCTGGTTCACCTGTAGGTACACTGCGGAAACAGCCCCCCTTGCTGAGGGCCAAAGACAACCCTGCTCTACTCCATTCAACTGGACCATTACCGCGCCATTAGAGGAGAGACTCCACATAGGGGTTTTAGGAGAGATTAGAACTGCTACCATACCACTGTTCTGTGCAGGGGATCAAATACCTTTCCTCTCCTTATGGCATATGCAAGGTTCACTGTGAGGATTCTGGAGCTCACCAATTTTAAGGTGAATGCATACTGTGCAGTATGTCAATAAAAAAACTACTACCCAAAGGTTAATGGTTGACTGTATATGCAGTGTTATTTTTTTATTTTTTATTTTACCTTTATTTAACTAGGCAAGTCAGTCAGAGGGTCTGGGTTTTTAAAAAAAAAGAAGAGAGAGACACCACAACACTACATAAAGAGAGACCTAAGACAACAATATAGCATGGCAGCAACACATGACAACACAGCATGGTAGCAACACAACATGATAACAACATGGTAGCAACACAACATGGCAGCAGCACAAAACAAAGTACAAACATTATTGGGCACAGTCAACAGCACAAATGGCAAGAAGGTAGAGACAACAATACATCACGCAAAGCAGCCACAACTGTCAGTAAGAGTGTCCATGATTGAGTCTTTCAATGAGAAGATAGAGATAAAACTGTCCAGTTTGAGTGTTTTTTGCAGCTCGTTCCAGTCGCTAGCTGCAGCGAACTGAAAAGAGGAGCAACCCAGGGATGTGTGTGCTTTGGGAACCTTTAACAGAATGAGACGGGTATACAGAGATTCCCAGTTTACAGAGGAGTATAGAGTGCAGTGATGTGTCCTATAAGGAGCATTGGTGGCAAATCTGATGGCTGAATTGTAAAGAACATCTAGCAGCTCGAGAGCACCCTTACCTGCCGATTTATAAATTACGTCTCTGTAATCTAGCATGGGTAGGATGGTCATCTGATACAGGGTTAGTTTGGCAGCTGTGGTGAAAGAGGAGTGATTACGATAGAGGAAACCAAGTCTAGATTTAACCTTAGCCTGCAGCTTTGATATGTGCTGAGAGAAGCACAGTGTACCATCTAGCCAAGTACTTGTATGATGTGACTACCTCAAGCTCTAAACCCTCAGAGGTAGTAATCACACCAGTGAGGAGAGGGGCATTTTTCTTACCAAACCACATGACCTTTATTTTGGAGGTGTTCAGAACAAGGTTAATTGGTTTAACTGATTGTAACGGTCCCGTAGTGCACTGTATGTTTCCTGTATAAGTATTCCGCTCCATTCAAGAGGACCTGCTCCCTCTGAATCATGTACTGGAGTGGAAATGTCAGTTTTTTGTTGATTCTATGTCCTCTGGCGTCCTCCATGCCCCTTGGTCCCAAAAATGTGCTGCCTACATTTGCCATTGGGGGTAATATTCCCCTGCACATGATCATTATTTCAATCCTCATGAGCCTGCGGACAGGCACAGCCTCCCTGACAGCGTTTGATGCTGTTTCTCTCTCTCTATCTCTCTTCTATCTCTCTTCTCTCTCTCTTCTATCTCTCTTCTCTCTCTCTCTCTCTCTCTCTCTCTCTCTCTCTCTCTCTCACTTCTCTCTCTTTATCTCTCTTCTATCTCTCTTCTCTGTTCTCTCTGTCTTCTATCTTTCCTCACTCTCTTCTCTCTCTTCTCTCTCTCTTCTCTCTCTCTCTCCTCGCTCTCTTCTCTCTCTTCTCTCTCTCTCCTCACACTCTTCTATCTTTCTTCTATCTTTCCTCACTCTCTTCTCTCTCTTCTCTCTCTTCTCTCTCTCTCTCCTCGCTCTCTTCTCTCTCTTCTCTCTCTCTCCTCACACTCTTCTATCTTTCTTCTATCTCTCTTCTCTCTCTCTTCTCTCTCTCCTCTATTTTTCTATTTCTCTCTTTCTCATCTCTTTTTCTTTCTCCCTCTCTTCTCTGTTTTTCCCCATCCGTTTCTCTCCTCTCTCTATTTTTCTTTTTTCTCTCTCTCCTTCATTCCCTCTCTTTTTCTCCCCTCCCCTCCCCTCTCTTCTGTTCTCTTGATGATAAAAACCTGTAGAAATAGCAAGGGGGGAAATAGAGCAGCAGCAAAAAAGGCTTTTGCTGTGCATCAAAATTAAACTGTCTGTCTCTCTTGGCTCATACTTTTGGAGAAAATGTTAGACATGTTTATTTAGGTAAGGAAGAGTGTTTGCACGTTGAGTCACACAAGGTAACTCCTCTACAATCTCCAGAGACCATCCCTTCATTTGAACATACAGTATAAGTACATGGAAATCAATGGGAGAAAAAGACCACATGAGGAGGTTTAAGATCTCAGCATCCTAGGCCTCTTTATTACATCTCATCCTGTCCATCACGTCTCAACCTGGCTCGCTGTTTGCTATAGTCAACCTCTGATCGTTTCCCTTTTGTTCTGTTTGGTTTGCAACATGAAGGGGAATGATAGAGCATATACTGGAGCAGCCTACTGTATCGTCTCAGGATTCTGGAGTCTGATAAAACAATGTAGCGCTGGACGAGGAGAGGAAAGGAAGAAATGGGGAAGAGAGCGATGTTCTGTGGCAGATTGTTCTCTTTGATCTGGAGTGCAGTGAAAGGAGGTCATTATGTAACCGTCTTCAGCACACACATGGCTGAGTGTGTGACTGCCAAACAGAGAGAGAGAGCGAGAGAGCGAGAGAGAGAGAGAGAGAGAGAGAGAGAGAGAGAGAGAAAGAAAGAGAAATAGAGAGGGAAATAGAGAGAGAAATAGAGAGAGAAATAGTGAGAGAGATGGAAAGAGAGAGAGACCGACAGTGAGGCAGAGGAAGATGGAAGACATGAGAGGAGCAACATTTCTGCTCATATTGGCGTTGGGTCACTTTCCTTATTAAGGTTGTTTAGTGGAGCAGCTGTAACATGGCCCCTAATGAGCCTGATAATGAGACATCAGAATGCCCCTTAGTGATTGTTCAACGTTAAGTCCCACTGTTTCAATACAGCATCCCTTTCTGTGGCAGTCTTTACCAAATAATAAAAGATCGTAGAATTACAGGGGAGTGCTGATCTTGTAAGACATGAAAAATATATGGTTTCTGGCTAATAACAAAAACATACTGACTGATCATGATGATTTGTTCATCTTAATTGGGGACAATTCATTATCTTGGAGGGGGGGGGGGGGGACGGTAAAGGCCAAATCATGCTATTGTATAGCAGATGGGTTTCGTAATCAATCATTCAATAATAATGAATAATTCTAAATCTGAAAATTGTGTGTCACTTTTATCCTTTGGAAATGGCCTTTCCCAAACACCATATGGTCCATAAACCTCTATCAATACAGGCTGCTAATTGGCTTGTCTAATGTACACTACAAAGGAGGACAGAGATGTACAGTACACAAGTGCTGAACTGAAACAAGCTGACACAGTAAGACTTTACATTGAGCTTCTTCTCTCGGGTTGGAAATTACAAAGGTATTAATAGATCCTGACAAATCAATGTTACACTCTCACCATACAGAGAGGATAACAAAGGGAAGCTGTCTTCACTGATGGAGGAACGAAATGAGGGAGGGAAGGAGCGATTGGCAGAGTGTGGTGGTTGTGGTGTATGGTGGTGTCTGGTGGTGTACGGTGGTGGTGTATGGTTGGGTGGTGTATGGTGGTGTACGGTGGGGGTGGTGTATGGTGGTGTACGGGGGTGGTGTATGGTGTATGGTGGTGTACGGTGGGGGTGGTGGTGTACGGTGGTGTACTGTGGTGGTGTATGGTGGTGTATGGTGGGGGTGGTGTACGGTGGTGTGTGGTGGTGTATGGTGTATGGTGGTGTATGGTGGGGGGTGGTGTACGGTGGTGTATGGTGGTGTATGGTGAGGGTGGTGGTGTATGGTGGTGTACGGTGGTGGTGTATGGTGGTGTATGGTGGTGTACAGTTGGGGTGGTGGTGAATGGTGGTGTATGGTTGGGGTGACGGTGTACGGTGGTGTATGGTGGGGTGGTGGTGTACGGTGTACGGTGGTGGTGTATGGTGGTGTACGGTGGTGGTGTACGGTGGTGGTGTATGGTGGTGGTGGTGGTGGTGGTGGTGTATGGTGATGTATGGTGAGGGTGGTGGTGTATGGTGGTGTACGGTGGTGGTGGTGGTGGTGGTGGTGGTGGTGAATGGTGGTGTACGGTTGGGGTGACGGTGTACGGTGGTGTACGGTGAGGGTGGTGGTGTACAGTGGGGGTGGGGTTGTACGGTGGTGTACGGTTGTGGTGTATGGTGGTGTACAGTGGTGTACGGTGGTGGTGTACGGTGGTGTACAGTGGTGTACGGTGGTGGTGTATGGTGGTGGTGTACGGTGGTGTACGGTGGTGGTGTATGGTGGTGTACAGTGGTGTACGGTGGTGGTGTACAGTGGTGGTGTATGGTGGTGGTGCGTGGGGGTGGTGTATGGTGGTGTATGGTGGGGTGGTGGTGTACGGTGGTGTACGGTGGGTATGTGGGTGTACGGTGGTGTATGGTGGTGGTGTATGGAGGGAGTGTACAGTGGTAGGGTATGGTGGTGGTGTAAGGTGGTGTACGGTGGTATACAGTGGTGGTGTACATTGGTGGTGGTTGTTGGTGGTGTACGATTGTGGTGGTGTATGGTGGTGTACGTTGGTGGTTTATGGTGTTGTACAGTGGGGGTAGTGGTATACGGTGGTGGTGTATGGTGGTGGTGTACGGTGGTGTACAGAGGTGGTGGTGTGTGGTGGTGTACGTTGATGGTTTATGGTGGTGTACAGTGGTGTGCGGTGGTGTATGGTGTGTACAGTGGTGTTGTATGGCTGTGGTGTGCGGTGGTGTTTGGTGGTGGTGGTGTACGGTTGTGTACAGTGGTGTGCGGTAGTGGTGTACGGTGGTGTATGGTAGTGGTGCTGTACGGTTGTGTATGGTGGTGTATGGCGGTGGTGGTATACAGTGGTGTACAGTGGTGGTGGTGTACGGTGGTGGTGTATGTTTGTGTACAGTGGTGTGAGGTGGTGTGCGGCCCACCGACACTGAGACGGCCTGACAGGTTCTGTTTCTGCTCATTGGAGGACTGTTATCCGGAGTGACCGTGTTGTCTTCCTTTCCCTCCACCGAGGTTATGCTATTGCCAGCAGTCCACATGACACAATGAATGAGTCTCCAACATGGTTGGCTGGGGACAGGCAGAGGCACAGAGAGACCCTCATCAGGTCAGCCTACTGAAGGTAATTCACAAGTCCTCTCAACCCCCCTGTACTGAACCTATACACACATCACTCATCACACATCCCAGTGACGTGGGGTTGGGATGGCGGTAAATCACAGGGTTAGATCTCCATATATTTCCCCATTTGTTTGTGACCGATAGGGACCGCTTCTGTGGCCACTGCGTTTGGAAGATGACGTGTCTTGTAATCGGGTGTGTTGGGCTGTCAGCTCAGGGTGCATGATCTTGCCAGCATGACTCAAGTCTGCCCGTGAGCCGCTTCCTGCGCTTGTGCATCTACTTCAGTTGCTTGTATGATCTATTTTAGATTCTCTAGCCCAAGGATGTGTGCGCATCCTCACAGCAGATAGCCACAGAAAAAAGAGGGGTAAGGGGGATAGATAATGTTCAAATCATCTACAGGCAATCATGCAAATTACCCATCTGTGGTGCACTCAGGGATGCAGATAGCAGAGCAGCCCTACTTCCTCATCAGCCACAGCAAACGTTTAATTATGCAAACGAGTGAGATCTCTATCAGCCCTTTGAACACGCCAACATGTAGGCTACACATATGCCAACGAGTCATTTTAACCTTTAGAATTTCAACTGATGTATGTCTTGACCATGTCTGAGAGCGGGAGTTCATGGTGGTGCAGCGATAGTAGGAGACAGGGTCAGAGGACCGGTCCTCTTTGTCTCTACTGCAGATGTCACACACTATGCAGCCTTCGCACACTGAAGCAGCCAGGCCTGGGTTTGGCTTGACCCTGAAGTGTCAT
Organism: Salmo salar; assembly: GCF_965601325.2. NCBI lineage: Eukaryota > Metazoa > Chordata > Actinopteri > Salmoniformes > Salmonidae > Salmo > Salmo salar. Next base: position 25,455,954 of record NC_138303.1, on the reverse strand, counting down.
TCTGATTTAGACCCTATTCTCTGTGTCTGCTACCAATGTGGCCTGATGGCTGTGCCACCATGCAGGGGCTTCGCCATACTCTGTGTGTCTGCCATTTGGGTTTTTACATAAAGCGGAGAAATGTGGATCTTCCTCTTTTTCCTCTCCTCTTCTCGCAGTAATCCCTGGGGAGCGGGCTTCCTTGGAAGGCTTGGTGTAGTGGGAGCACTGCGGTGACATTGTGCTGTTTCTATGGTTGGGTCTAATCTCGAGGAGGCAGGGGTCTGTTTTTTTTTTATTGTTTGAGGGGCTTTAGAGCAGCTTTGAGCCTGAGGGGCGAGAGCACAGAAATCCCAGGGATCTTCTCCCTCTCCCAGTAAGAAGATGTGGGTTACAACGAGGGGTGTTGGGCGAATTCAAAATTGCCATAACTAGAGGGGCTTTGGTTTCTAGGCTACATAGTACTGTCTAAATACATTGCCTCCCAAAAAACGAGGCCATCAGAAAGATGCCGCTTGAATTATAAAATTGAACAATAAATGTTCGCTTGCATCGTTGTTTGACAAAAAAAACATCAGCTACGATTTCGAGCAAAATTAAACAATCTGTCCAGCAGCATCAAACGCAACCCCGGAGCCAGGAGAACGACACCTTCGGTTCTCTACCTTCCCCTCATGCAATTATGCTTTGTCACCTGCATTTGTTTCAGTGGAAACCACATGTAAGAATAAATAACATGGGAGATGTTTCATTCAAATCAGCCTTCCCAGTGACGTACATTTTCTTTGTTTAGTCTCTGGGGAGTGGAAGGAGTTTCATGGTGACGTCTGTATCGTGGTTAATTACTGCCATCTGGTGGGTGAAGGTAGAATGTGTGTTTGCTCAAGTCAACACCATATATATTATTGAGTCAGGAATAAAGAAAGATATCATCATTTAGAAGCAGTCATGGAAATCCTATAAAACAGTTTTACTACGATTGCCACCCGAGTCAGCGACCTCACAGGGAAAACTTATGAGCCAATTTGACCTTTTTACTGGGAAAAATCCCCCAGAGTAGCTTCTCCAAACAATTGCAAAAGACAGAACCATTAAAAGGGAGGGCGTAACCCCACCAACAGTAAGAGGATAATACAAACCAGATGTTGTGGTTGTGTGACACGCTGTTTTGGCCTTTCAGCCAAAGCCTACAGTTATACATAACACTCCTGAGATGTAAAATGTAGTCCATTTCATGATGTATGTCTCTGTGATCCCTACTAGCATTTGAAGAGGTTAGTTACACACCACAAATACTGTAATTACATAAATATAATATAGTTCATAACATTATGATATAAAGGCTTAAATTAATATTCAACAACAATTTGGTTCACCAGGAAGACTAAATTAACTTCAATTCAAATCAGTTTGCCAAAAGAGGACACAATTCTTTATTCTTGCAGTTTGAATAATAAATTCTCCTGAAAAAACCCAGCCCTCTCAGAGGACAGTGTTTGTTGAGCTCCCTCATACTCTGGCTTCCTCTGTGGCCTTTCACTTTCCACTGACTGACCACAGCTCCCCCAACGCACTGACATTTCTAAATAAGCAGCAGCATTATGTTTGCCAACACCCTGATGGTCAAATGACAGGGTTGTGATTGGACCAGCATCAGCCTCCAGACTTCACCATGGGCTGATTCTACTCGTTAATACTGTGGTGGACCAAACAGGCCTGAAACGCCCTAGAAACTCCTGCCTTCAACTGCCCCATCCCACTGGCCCAATTATTCATGTCAACTAGACACATTTTTCCTTCTTCTTGATGTTCAGACATGGGACTTGCTTTGGAGATTTATGTTCAACTTCCTAACATTATTTCACTGAAGAGAAGGCTTTTAAATGATGGGGGTCTCTTGTTCAGACAGAGATAGTATTTGAGAAAGACAGAATTATCATCCCTCCCTGCCAGCACTGAGAAACAACAATCACACAGCACAGCTGTAACTAGTTACTGTATGTTACCACCACACCCATGAGGCCAAATACAACTTTATTTATAAAAAGTAAACCCAGAGCTGCCTCTGTGGCTGGTTTCATGGCAATGGGCTGGGTCCTGTGCAAGATGTATAAATGGCCTCAAGTCTGAATGACATTGTTGGACAAGTATTAGTGACCCAAAACAAAAAAACATTCACATACTGGACTGTGATAGAGCATTTTAAAGTTTATTTAGGAGAAATCAAGTAAAAAAAAACAGTGGTATATTCTTCTGGAGAAATAAGACCAAAAATGAACAAAATACAGATTAACAAACCGTCTAAGGCAATGCAGTTTCCCATGTTAAGAGACAATGCAGTTTCCCATGTTAAGAGACAAATGGAGGAGTTAGTTCCTGCAACTTGTTGTTTAGAGGCACAAGCAGTCAAATACCAATTAAATAACATTGGAACATTAAACCCCAACATATCACTGAGATTCAACTCGTGATAAACCCTTACAGTTCCACTGCAGTACAGAAACAAGCAGAGAACCTGCAGCAGTAAGGTCACCCTGACATCATGCCAAGAGAGCCTTATTCATAGAACGACTGGTGTTCCTGCACTTATCAAACCTCAGACAACTCTGGAAAAAGATCAACTTTTTAGATAGATACAAATGCATGGTTAGAGGATCATGAATATTCAATGGCTACATATCATGAATACATTGTTCTGTTAAAAAAAATCTCTAGGATCATTACGCACGGCGCAATGATAGTCTTTTGATATCAAAGTAAAAAATAAAACGGGAATATGAGTTTATATAGTAATTTTCAAAACAGTGTAGAATATAGGATGCAAGTACATATAATATATTTTTTTCACAAAGAGCTGACTAAAACAATCTCAATGTACTATACAATTATCTAGCAGTGTTAACTCATATGTTCACTAAAGGAAATGGAAAACACTTCAGAAAGGTCATTCATCCTCAAACTGCCTCTATAAAGTACTTTAGATGTTCTGCTACTCCCCTTGATTCTGTTAATGATTTTTAAAGTCCCACACAGTTTACACTAAACACCACAAATGTAGGAGAACCTATCCCTCTTTCCTCAAAGCTTACTCTTACCAGATCTTATTTAAGACAAAAAAAATATTAAGCTGGGTAGTGATGGTGGAATGTTCATGCCATCGTCTCAAGACAAGCTTGAGCAAGGCTTTCGTTCAAGGCCAGCCATGATACATGTGGGTAAAGTCATCAGCATTTTAATTTAGGGGAAATAAACATTACACTTTCCAAAGTGAAGAATGTCAAGAAGACATGCTCATTGTGAGTCAATTTAACAAAAGAAAAGTTAGTCAAAATTTGACAGTATTCAACTAAACATCAGATTGGAATAAATAAAACAACAACTAATGGCATTATGGTGAAGATAGTCAACTCTAAGACAGGACTGGTCTACAGATGTTAAATGTTGACTATTCAGTAATCCGTCTAAGCCAAAGCATCCCGTACCAACCACATAATAACATAGCCTATTATACTGCATTCAGACAGCCTTGCCAGAGGCTGCGATTTGTAGATGGATGCTAGTGTATACATATTCTAATGAGAACCATATACAAAAAAATATATTGAGTACGACTGTACCAGCAGTAAGTATTTCTAAAACGGTTACTGACAAAAATAAATTCTGAGGGTAAATAGAATAACAAGGCTTATTATAATAGATACCAGCTATTTGAAACATGCATCTCTGTAAGCAGAATACTATAATTATTTCTAACTGTATCTATGAAATAAACCAGTGAGTACTAAAAGAACAAAAAGATAAAAACAAAAAATGTAAGTCCACAAAAGAGAAAGTAGGTCCAGTTCTGAATAGTTGGAGAGAAAAAAGAGAGAAACATTGGGACCAGAGGGAGACTAGAGCCTTGATAGCATTACCACTGTTAGTATTGTTAAAACAAACACAAACGCACTCTTACAAATGTACTGTATGCTCCAAATGAAACAGGTATGCTGTTACCACTACCTCAATCTAACACATAATAGTGCAAATCAGAGCCGGCCTTCCTTTTGAACTAAAAACACACCAACACAGGGTCACGTGTGGAGAGTTAACGGAGATGGCAGGAGGATGAAAACAGAAGAGAAGCAAAGCAGACTATGGCTTTTTGTTTGAAGCAGCAGGCAAGTTCTTTGGTTAATAAGAAAGGCATGAGGGAGTTAAGACCGAACAGTATGCCTTCTCAAAGGCCAAATTAATTGGTCATTTTGGGAATCTCTGTCAGGGTAAGTGTTAAAAATATATAAAATGATACACCTCAAATAAAGACAAGCTGACATCAAGGCTGCCAATACTGGTCCTAGAGAGTTCCTCAAATTGATATTTCTGCATTCAAAATGAAGAATTTGAACACTTGGACTCAAACCAAAACTACCCTAACTGAACAAATGTATCAAATCCTCCCAGATCAGTGTCAGTCATATAATAAGAGCAGGGAGAACCCCCCAAGGTCTGTAAAAGGCCAGCTTTGGTATATAATACAGTATTAAAACTGGAAATTCATTGTCTTGTCTAGCGTTGTTCTGAGCTCAGGGAAGTCAAGCTTGACAATGAATGGTATAGGGAGGTCAATCGGTGCACTTGTCTGATGCCACAGACAAAGAAATGGTTGTGGTTCACCATTCAACAGTGAGGGAGGTCCGGCCAGTGTTTCAGGAGTTGGCCTCTGGACTGTGGGGGTGTCCCCCCGGCCCCTTGGACTTGATCTGGAGCCAGGTCTTCCCCAGGGCCTTGGCAAAGTGGTCGTCCACCGAGCCTGTGATGGACACAGTGTTGGAGACGGGCTCGGGCTCCTTATAGTTCTTCCCCAGGCTGCGGCGGAAGTGCTCCTCGATCACAGGGTCGACCGCAGTATTATCTGGAATTACAGAGGAGAGGAGAATAAATCAACATTTTAATAAGTGTGGCATGGTAACAAAGATACTAATTATATCAAATGTATGCACAGATTTATCACGTTAGTAAGGTAATGTGGTGATAAACATTTACCATCGGCCTTCCTCTGATCCATGGGTGGGCTGGGGCTGTGAGACTTGTGGCAGTGAGACAGGTTGCAATTGCGATTGCTTGCAGGAGCACAGGTGATCACAGAGGGGCGATTCTATAAGATATAAACAAACACATTAACGACATACAATACGAGACTGTACGTAAGGCGCAACTGACCAATGCATGGATGTATTTCGGAATTGTCAGAATTACCTGTGGTCTGTCCACAGGGCCGGGCATGGCAGGCCTCTCTGTGCCACCCAATCCAGAGTCTATGCTGTTTTTAGTCAGAGCCAGAGGCTGGTCCATCGCATAGGAGGGGATGGAGGCGTACAAGTGGTTGCCAAGGAGGCCGTTGGAGGAGGAAGTGATGCGCTCCACAGGGCTGTGGCCGAGGATCCAAGGGTCGTTGCGGTTGTCTCCGCCGGCAGGCTGTCCCCTTGTTAAAGAGAGGACAAGTGGCAGATTACCCCAGACAGCCTGACACAGACCACCAACTGCTCCAGTTATTCATAGGCCACTTTAAATCAACCCCGCCTTGAAGTCAGGAGATTGGGCCTTACAGACTGTCACTTAATAAGGGTGCAGGGATTCAGTGCATGGATTGTTTAAAGAGCAGTCGACCGTGTTTACTTACGACACACTTGTCTCTTTCGGCACATGCAACTACGCTGAACAAATAAATATAAAAGGCAACTTGTAACGTGTTGATCCGATGTTTCATGAGCTGAAATAAAAGATCCCAGAAATGTTCCAGACGCACAAAAAGCTTATTCCTCTCAAATTGTACACACATTTGTTTACATCCCTGTTAGTGAGCATTTCTCCTTTGCCAAGATAATCCATCCAACTGACAGGTGTGGCATATCAAGAAGCTGATTAAACAGCATGATCATTACACAGGTGCACCTTGTACTGGAGACAATAAAAGGCCACTAAAATGTGCAGTTTTGTCACACAACACAATGCCACAGATGTCTCAACTTTTGAGGGAGCGTGCAAATGGCATGCTGACTAGAGGTCGACCGATTAATCGGAATGGCCGATTAATTAGGGCCGATTTCAAGCTTTCGTAATAATAGACCTTTATTTAACTAGGCAAGTCAGTTAAGAACACATTCTTATTCTCAATGACAGCCTAGGAACGGTGGGTTAACTGCCTTGTTCAGGGGCAGAACGACAGATTTTTACCTTGTCAGCTCAGGGATTCAATCTTGCAACCTTATGGTTAACTAGTCCAACGCTCTAACCACCTGCTTTACATTGCACTCCACGAGGAGCCTGCCTGTTACGCGAATGCAGTAAGAAGCCAAGGTAAGTTGCTAGCTAGCATTAAACTTATCTTATAAAAAACAATCAATCATAATCACTAGTTAAACTAGTAATATCATCAACCATGTGTAGTTAACTAGTCTGTCCTGCGTTGCATATAATCGCTTAGGTACACGTTGCTCCAACCATAAACATCAATGCCTTTCTTAAAATCAATACTCAAGTATATATTTTTAAACCTGCATATTTAGTTAATATTGCCTGCTAACATGAATTTCTTTTAACTAGGGAAAATGTGTCACTTCTCTTGCAAACAGAGTCAGGGTATATGCAGCAGTTTGGGCCGCCTGGCTCGTTGCGAACTGTGAAGACTATTTCTTCCTAACAAAGACAGCCGACTTCGCCAAACGGGGGATGATTTAACAAAAGAGCATTTGCAAAAAAAGCACAATCGTTGCACGACTGTACCTAACCATAAACATCAATGCCTTTCTTAAAATCAATACACAGAAGTATATATTTTTAAACCTGCATATTTAGCTAAAAGAAATCCAGGTTAGCAGGCAATATTAACCAGGTGAAATTGTGTAATTTTGTGTTCATTGCACGCAGTCAGGGTATATGAAACAGTTTGGGCCGCCTGGCTCGTTGCGAATTAATTTGGCAGAATTTTACGTAATTATGACAACATTGAAGGTTGTGCAATGTAACAGGAATAACGTTTTGCTTTCGAGATGATAGTTTCCGGATTCGACCATATTAATGATCTAAGGCTCGTATTTCTGTGTGTTATTATGTTATAATTAAGTCTATGATTTGATAGAGCAGTCTGACTGAGCGATGGTAGGCAGCAGCAGGCTCGTAAGCATTCATTCAAAATAGCACTTTCGTGCGTTTTGGCAGCAGCCCTTCGCAATGCATTGCGCTGTTTATGACTTCAAGCCTGTCAACTCCCAAGATTAGGCTGGTGTAACCGATGTGAAATGGCTAGCTAGTTAGCTGGGTGTGCGCGCGCTAATAGCGTTTCAAACGTCACTCGCTCTGAGACTTGGAGTAGTTGTTTCCCCTTGCTCTACATGGGTAACGCTGCTTCGAGGGTGGCTGTTGTCGATGTGTTCCTGGTTCAAGCCCAGGTAGGAGCGAGGAGAGGGACGGAAGCTATACTGTTACACTGGCAATACTAAAGTGCCTATAAGAACATCCAATAGTCAAAGGTATATGAAATACAAATCGTATAGAGAGAAATAGTCCTATAATTCCTATAATAACTACAACCTAAAACATCTTACCTGGGAATATTGAAGACTCATGTTAAAAGGAACCACCAGCTTTCATATGTTCTCATGTTCTGAGCAAGGAACTTAAACGTTAGCTTTTTTATCATGTTTCAGCATGATAATGCACAGCCCCATGTTGCAAGGATCTGTACACAATTCCAGGAAGCTGAAAATGTCCCAGTTCTTCCATGGCCTGCATACTCATCAGACATGTCACCCATTGAGCATGTTTGGTATGCTCTGGATTGACGTGTAAGACAGCATGTTCCAGTTCCCGCCAATATCCAGCAACTTCGTACAGCCATTGAAGAGGAGTGGGACAACATTCCACAGGCCACAATCAACAGCCTGATCAACTCTATGCGAAGGAGATGTCGCCCTGCATGAGGCAAATGGTGGCCACACCAGATACTGACTGGTTTTCTGATCCACGCCCCTATAGATGCATATCTGTACTCCCAGTCATGTGGAATCCATAGATGAGGGCCTAATGAATTTCAATTGACTGATTTCCTTATATGAACTGTAACTCAGTAAAATCTTTGCAATTGTTGCATGTTGTGTTTCTATTTTTGTTCAGTATACATGCACACTCCTCGTGTGTACAATATTTATATGATTTTCATGCAAGCAAATGTTTAGATACATTTGCCATTAAAATATTGTAATGTAAAAAAATAATATTTCAAAGTACGTAACGATAGATTAAGACAGACATGTTTACACTTACAGTTGAGCAGCAAACAGTCGACTCATTTTGGTCATGTGGTTGTTGTCACAGTCAATGCAGTCGTCTACTTGCTCCTCGCCATACTTCCTTTTGCTGGGGCAGATGGGGGGAGGACCGGTCCTCATGTTGGTCATTGGAGAGGGCAGCGACGGCATCCTGGACTCACCTGTGAGAGAAGATTCAGCTGTAGAGAACACTCTCTGTTTATACTTTGCATGCAAACCAAGGTGGTCATGTCTCAATAATGTAGAACTACAGAGTATTCAGAACGTTTTAAAACACTAAATCAGTAATACTAGGAGTTTGCCATGCTCCCCCACATGATCTAGTTACCTGCTGTGACCATTACCTGAGAAATGGGGACTAGAAAAGGTTTAGCCGATTAAACTCAAATCCACGATTTACGATGGAGTTGAGCGGCAACTAGTGTGGGGGGACTGGAGCTCCGACGTAGTTCTTATCAGAAACGACTGATTTCCGCACCCAAAGAATAGCCGACAATTACACACATTGTTCTGTGCAATCGCGGGCTATTCTTTGAGTGCTGAAATCAGTAGCTAGTTTTTGATAAAAATCTTCAATAAATGTGACATTGGAGCTCCAGTCCACCCACAGTAGTTGCCACTCAAATCCATCGTAAATCGTGGAATTGAGTTTAGTCAGCTAGACAAGGTTTAGCTTTACCTTGTCTGTCAAGCCTTGCAGTCACACTAGCTAGGTTTCCATCCAATTGGCGACAGATTCATGCAAATATTCAAAAAAATGCATGAATAAAATATGCAAATGTTCCTACCAGAGATGTGTTTCCATCAAACTGACTTGTTGCAGATGACGTGATGACATAGCAATTTAACCTCAACATTTTTTTTATGTGCGCTATGCACCGAATACAAGTTAAATGGGTATCCATCTCATTTTAACCTTACTGATGGTTTTGTCACAAAAAAAATGTGTGTTATACACTGAGTATAGAAAACATTAGGAACACCTTCCTAATATTGAGTTGCACCCCCCCTTTTGCCCTCAAAACCTAAATTCGTCGGGGTATGGACTCAACAACATGTCGAAAGTGTTCCACGGGGATGTTGGCTCATGTTGACTCCAATGCTTACTACAGTTGGATCAAGTTGGCTGGATGTCCTTTGGGTTGTGGACAATTCTTGATAAACAATTCTTGACAAACCGGTGATGCCTGGCACCTAATACCATACCCCGTTCAAAGGCACTTAAATCTATTGCCTTGCCCACTCTGAATGGCACACATACACAATCCGTCTCAAGGCTTAAAAATCCTTCTATAACCTGTCTCCTCCCCTTCATCTACACTGATTAAAGAGGATTTAACAAGTGACATCAATAAGGGATCATGGCTGTGTCATGGAAAACAGCAAGTGTTCTTAATGTTTTGTATACTCAGTGTATATCAAATGTCCCCACTCTAGTATTGGCTCTAGTATTGGCGCTCTAGCCAACAGCTTGCAGATATGGAATGCCGTGTGGGTCTTCGCGTGTCCAAAAATATATACACGTCAAATAATAATACTACTATAATACTAAGCTTTTAATTTGACACGTCAAATAACACAATTCTATTATAGAATGTTGTGTGTGCTGAATTTGCATGTGCAAGCCAAGCGCCACCACTACTATCAGTAGCACTGTCAAAGCTGTACATAAGAAGTCTGCAAACAAGCACACACCATACACGAACGATGTGTTTACAATACCATGTTGGTAATAAGGCATTTGTTCGACAGCTTTAGCTTGGTACCCATCTAGCACCAATACAACTAGCCTGAAAATAGTGAGCAGTAGAAACTGCAGTCATTTTCATTAATCTTAGCAATGATTTTGCCATCCTTGTGAGTAAGTATTAGCTAGGTAGCCACTTGTTGTTCACCTATTGACATTGAACTTCAGTTCATGGAAATACATAAACGTCCCTTTTTCAGGACCCTGTCTTTCAAAGATAATCCAAATAACTTCACAGATCTTCATTGTAAAGGGTTTAAACACTGTTTCCCATGCTTGTTCAATGAACCAGAAACAATTAATGAACATGGACCTGTGGAACGGTCGTTAAGACACTAACAGCTTACAGATGGTAGGCAATTAAGGTCACAGTTATGAAAACTTAGGACACTAAAGAGGCCTTTCTGCTGACTCTGAAAAACACCAAAAGAAAGATACGCAGGGTCCCAGCTCATCGGCGTGAACGTGCCTTAGGCATGCTGCAAGGCGGCATGAGGACTGCAGATGTGGCCAGGGCAATAAATTGCAATGTCCGTACTGTGAGACGCCTAAGACAGCGCTACAGTGAGACAGGATGGACAGCTGATCGTCCTTGCAGTGGGAGACCACGTGTAACACCTGCACAGGATTGGTACAGCCGAACAGCACACCTGCGGGACAGGTACAGGATGGCAACAACAACTGCCCGAGTTACACCACCAGGAACGCACAATCCCTCCATCAGTGCTCAGACTGTCCGCAATAGGCTGAGAGTGGCTGGACTGAGGGCTTGTAGGCCTGTTGTAAGGCAGGTCCTCACCAGACATCACCGGCAACAACGCCGCCTATGGGCACAAACCCACCGTCGCTGGACCAGACAGGACTGGCAAAAAGTGCTTTTCACTGACGAGTCGCAGTTTTGTCTCACCAGGGGTGATGGTCGGATTCGCGTTTATCGACGAAGGAATGAGCGTTACACCGAGGCCTGTACTCTGGAGCGGGATCGATTTGGAGGTGGAGGGTCCGTCATGGTCTGGGGCGGTGTGTCACAACCTCATCGGACTGAGCTTGTGTCATTGCAGGCAATCTCAACGCTGTGCGTTACAGGGAAGACATCCTGCTCCCTCATGTGGTACCCTTCCTGCAGGCTCATCCTGACATTACCCTCCAGCATGACAATGCCACCAGCCATACTGCTTGTTCTGTGCGTGATTTCCTGCAAGACAGGACTGTCAGTGTTCCGCCATGGCCAGTGAAGAGCCTGGATCTCAATCCCATTGAGCACGTCTGGGACCTGTTGGAACGGAAAGGGTGAGGGCTAGGGCCATTCCCCCCAGAAATGTCTGGGAACTTACAGGTGCCTTGGTGGAAGAGTGGGGTAACATCTCACAGCAAGAACTGGCAAATCTGGAGCAGTCCATGAGGTGGAGATGCACTGCAGTACTTAATGCAGCTGGTGGCCACACCAGATACTGACTGTTACTTTTGATTTTGACCGCCTTTTTGTTCAGGGACACATTATTCAATTTCTGTTAGTCACATGTCTGTGGAACTTGTTCAGTTCATGTCTCAGTTGTTGAATCTTGTTATGTTCAAACAAATACTCACACGTTAAGTTTTCTGAAAATAAACGCAGTTGACAGTGAGAGGAAGTTTCTTTTTTTGCTGAGTTTAGCTAGCCAGCTACTTAACCCTGTTGCCCAAAGAAAACATTATAAGCAGCCAGTTAGCTTCATCTGGCTCGTGAGGCTCAACCAGACCGGGTTGTGTTGTGAAGCTAGCCACAATAAGGATTAAGCACAACAGTGGAGTTTGAGGTTTACCTTCGAAATAAAAGTAACTCTTTGAAAGTGACGCAGAAGGTTACAATTGGTGGAATCGTGATATATTTAGACTAGATAATGTTAAACAAGGTTGGAATGTGAAGCAATGAAATGGGGCATCAGTCTACTCGGTGACACCCACAGAACACAACTGTGAAGAGTTTACGCAAATATTAGCGTTGTAGCTCTTATCGCGGGACTGTGAACGTGTGAAATCACCTCCCCAGTCAGCCTATTGTGTGTATTGACATTCATTTTGCACCGTACAGCTTAACCTAAGGATTGGGGATCAATGAAATGGAGTATCAGTCTACTCAATACCCAAGATATCTTTTCCCAAGGTCCTCCTCAGAGTTATCACTCCAAAACATCCACGCAGTATTGTTTTTCCTCTGAAATAGTGTTCAATGCACATAGAAGGTTGACAATAAATGTGGTTCAATTCACAGTTCACAGTTCAATTCACAGTTCCCACAATAAGAGCCAAGACGCTAATGTTATCTGGGTGTCAGAGTAGACTGATCCCCCATGTCATTGATCCACAATACATAGGTATGGCTGTACAGTGAAATAAGTATGCCCCCAATGCAATGCTAAAGTCTAATACATCCAGTGTGATTAAAACAGATTTGTCAAATTTAACAAATTGTCTTTTACATAACAACATTCCAACCTCGTTTAGCATGATCTATTCAATTATGTCATAATTCTACTATTTGTATTCATGTCCATCACTGTCAATGACATACTTTTATTTTGAAGGCTAACCGCAAAGTCCACTATTTGTGGCTAATCCTTATTATGGCTAGCTTCACATAGATGGGTCCGACCACCATTAATCAAATAAAAACTGTCTTACAAATTATGGTTATTTTAAATGTTGACACCTAGCTATATAGTTAGCTAGCTAACTATAGCTACTGAAACAGATTATGTTGTGTTGCTATGTTTTGGGGGAAGAATATTGTTTGCATCCATGAGCTAGCTAGCTTTTTTTATGACCAGCACTGTCGGTGTGCGAGACAACTTTACCAGCATCATATAGCATACCTATCGATGAATCCTTGTGACATATGAAATACGAGTGATAGTGTAATCAATGTATAACAACTACGTAAAAAATGTATGAACGCATTAAATTATTATGTGACGTGCAGTCATATTCAGGTCCTGATTGGTCAATAAGCGTATCTGACACGTCAATTAGTGTTATTTGAAACGTCAAACACAATTTGACGTGTATCTTTTTTGACACATGCAAAGACCCAAACGGCGTTCCATACGCTGATAAAGTGCGGGTATAGCCTACATGAGATTATTATGGACAAAAGAACGACATTATTTTAATTTGTCAAATGGCTGCCAAGCATCGATCATGTCAGTACAATAAGACCCTCTCCTTCATTGGAAAGGGGAATAAAGATTTTCACCTTACACTTTCACCACCCATTGAAGTTGAGAATTTGTTGTTAACTGACTTGCCTAGTTAAATAAAAGGTTAAATAAGTGTTTTTAAATAAAAGTTAACCAGAACTTATTTTATCTGTATCCTAATAAACTGCATGTTTTCCCGAGTTGTAGGACCACACAACATGCCATCGCATGACTCCAAGTTTACTTCGATATGATGGTTATTATATCAATATTTGCACTTTTACACCGCCATTTCTCACATAATTAATTTTACAGACAATAATATCCCACCTTGTCATGCGTATTTTGTTTTACCTCCAAATCTGCTGTTTCCATCATCAGGCCTGTCTTTACATGTTTTATCCGACATGTACTTTACTCGAATAAGAAGGTTGGGTGGAAACCTGGTAATCATTTTTTAGTGGTTACAAAACGAATCAATACATTCAATTGTGCTTTTAATGCTAGACACACGGTATGGTTTGTTATGGTGATAATGGATTGATCAACAAATAATGGGGGAAGCCATAGCATAGATAGCTGGCTAGCTAGCAGTGGTGTAAAGTAGCCTACTTAAGTTTAAAAAAATACTTTAAAGTACTAAGTTACTTAAGTCGTTGTTTGGGATATCTGTACTATTATTACATTTATATTTTTCACACATTTTACTTCACTACATTCCTAAAGAAAATAATGTACTTTTTAACTCCATACATTTTCCTGACATCCAAAAGTACTCGTTACATTTCGAATGCTTAGCAGGACAGGAAAATGGTACAATTCACGCACTTCAAGAGAACATCCCTGGTCCTCCCTACTGCCTCTGATCTGGCGGACTCGCTAAACACAAATGCTTTCTTTGTAAATAATGTCTGAGTGTTCGAGTGTGCCCCGGCTATTCGTAAAATAAACAATAAATTAAATGAGTGCGGTCTAGTATGCTTAATATAAGGAACGTTGGCTACTGTAGATAGTTTGCCACTATTGGCCTATTTATTGCCTTACCTCCTTACTTCATTTGCACACACTGTATAGATTTTTCTATTGTGTTATTGACTGTACGATTGTTTATCCCATGTGTAACTGTGTTGTTTTTGTATTGGCCAGGTCGCAGTTATAAATGAGAACTTGTTCTCAACTGGCCTACCTGGTTAAATAAAGGTGAAATAAAAAAATAAAAAAGTTAACGTTAGTGACTAACCATCACCTAGGATTAGGCCGATAACAGATTTAGCTAGCTATTGAAAATGAGTCTCTTACCTTCGTAGTGTAGTCTCCCGATATTGTTGTTCATTTTGTCCAGGAACTGATAGTTCAACAGGTCCATTCTCGTGAAAACCATTTACGCGTACTGGCTACTTGCTAACATCAAAGTTAGCAGCTAGCTAGCCAGCTAGCCAGTAAGTGTCCGTCCTAGAATAGAATATCAAATATTAGCTAGCTAACGTTAACCAACTAGCTAGCTAGATAAAGATAACGTTCGATTATACGCGTTGTTGTACCAAATACACAACATTAGCTAGCTAACGTTATAACTAATAGTTTAGCAAGCTCTATGAACTAGCTAGCCAATGCATCCATGTCAAATGGCCTTCTTCGCCTGTAAACATTGGATAACTGGCTAGGCTAGCTAGCTAACTACCGTGGTAGTAAGCTACTAAGAAGCTAAACTGGTGCAAGCAGCTAAAGTTAGCTAAGAAGCTAACTCACTTTTTCAAAGTTAGTAAAAACCAAAAAATACAAACTTACAATGTGTTCGAGGTCCAGATCAGATGATCGATAGTCAAAACAAACTGTAGATAGATGTTCCGAAAATCAGTTGGCTGGCTCCATCGGTATTATATATTTTTTTTACCGCAAACAGTTTTCAGACAAAAGGGACGTTGCGCCACATCTCAGACTCAGCCTAGCTACACAGTGAAGCTGCTAACCAAGCTAGTTAGCTAGCCAACTACCCCTGGTGACTATCTTCTCTCTCACGACCCCACTCAATTTACTACAAGGTTCTGTGCGTCAGGCCCCACTGAACCAAGGGGCCACACAAAGGGAGGACTTTGACAAGCAAGAGAGAGGTACAATCTTCGGTAACGCTTCACTTGAAGCAAATAGAATATTTTTTACTTGAAGCAAATCTTTTTTTCCCCTGAGAGATGTTTGGTTTTTGTATTCAGATTAGTCATAAACCTAGTGATTCTTGAGTTTCGACATCTGGGGGGGGAGCTGTTTTAAAACATTGTGTAATTTTCTATGTTGAGCGTTTACAGTGAATATTGAGCACAGATTTGATCTTAAAAATGTCATCTCTGATATAGGGAGTAACCATAATTTTTTTGTGTTTCAGACATTTCGCCCCGCAATGGAAAATGTTAAAAACCTCTGCTTTACCTTTATTTTTTGTTCAAAATAATCTTTATTAAAGATTTTTTTTTAACATTTTACAAACATAATAGGTTCAACCATATAAATACAAATCTGTTTTCACATTCATTCGTGGGTTCATTATTAGGCTACTTAACATGATTTACATATTTAATAGTGTCCATGTAAGTTTTTGTAGGTCAACTTGTTTTTTTGGACAGTAACCCGGCCTAGACTCCCCAAGCACATAGGAAGGATCATACTCTCTGGAAGGATAGCACCTTGAGAGGAACCACACTCAGAGGGGTCTGCACTATGGATGGTATGCAACTCATTATCTAAAACCGTTATAATCCTATGGGAATGGGATCCTCGCTACAAAATAAACGCCAGGTGAAATATGATACCATAGGCCTATGGGTCATTAGGCCTAATGATATTGTATGTTTAACTAGAGATATTGCATCACGGTGACTGGATTATGTCTTAATGAGCGTGTCTATAATGAAGACATTAATTTAGCGACAACACCTAGCGACCTTGTCAAGAGGTTCGGACCTCTTGGCGTAATTGTTGGCAGTTGCTGGACCTGGTTTTGAGTCTCGTTTAGGGCTACCCCACAAATTCGCTGTTGGTGTCAGAAGTGGGATAGCGTCTGTGAGGCCATCGGAGAGACATGTTCACGTGGGGGAATTGGTATAGAGACGCTTGGGGACACGCAGTCCTGAAGGAAAGGGGTAATGTAGTGACTTTGTCAAGAGGTTCGTAACCTCTTGGCATAACTGTTAAGGTTTTGGCTTGGCAGTCGCTGGACGCGGGTTCGAGTCCCGGTCGGGGCTACCCCCTGAATTTTCTACAATATATTGTATAATATGTTTGTAGGCTATGTGTTTATTGGGCTGGGATGATCATAATAATTTACTAGTGTTGTTTGCAGAAGTCTCTACCCTCACATCAATCACTGTGGTCCTCCTACTCATTAAGACTTGTGTCCTTCCGTTCTGGATAAATTAGGTCTGACCACAATCTCTACAGTTATCACCCTACCTGAGAGAATAGCAGATTTCTAATGCCAGTTTCCATGGAGATACATTTTCTGCCACTTGTTACAATGCGTTCTACACTTGGTGCAGCGTATAGCTTAGAGCTGTGGAGGAGCAGCATGACATTTAATGACGTTGTCTAAGGGAAAGAGCACCTCTGAGGCCAATGTGTTATGTGTGAGAACATGATTCATGCCCTACTATAATAGTGACGTAAAATACAGTACAGCGTCATCATTAGTCTAGTATTTTCCTTCGTATTTCACAGTACATCATTTGTCTGACAATGGCTTTTAAGGACGTTATCAAATACTCAAGACAGAGCAGGGAATTCATTATGATATCTCAAGTGAACAAGAAGCCTATATACAAATTGGCAGTAGGTGCAGTGACATAAAGCATTTAACCCATGTTAAGGTTTTGCATTTAATGTCTTAGGTCTATATTTTCTAGTGAATTCGTTGATCAATTCCAAGAGTAATGCATTTTCTAAATATTGACACCACAATATGTACAATTGATAAAATGGGTTACCAGCTAATACAGCAATACCATTCACAATTTTTATTGGAATCTAAGTCTTTTAATTTGTGTATTCGAACCATTTGTATTTTTTATTAACTTTTGTCAAATACTATTACAAATACTCCCCCAAATATTAAACAGTGCTGCAGTATATTGTATACTATTTGACTATACTAATTCATATTATTTTACACCATCAAAGCCATAGGCTACTGATCATCAGTCTTTTCTATCTGAAAAAAAGAATTAGATAGCATGGTATTATGCGAATTCATCTAATGGCAGCAAGAGCAATGCTCCGCAATCATACATTCTGCAGACCTCTACACACCCACATTAAAAACCATGCTAGTCATGTGCAATAGTAAAGATAGGTAAATATTTAAAAAAAATACTGTGTTTAAAACACCTCTAGTGGGAAATCCACATGGATGAATCAGAATGGCTGCATTGGATCTTCCCTCAGCTAAATTAGCTACTTTACCTGGATGGGGAGGAATCCGTCACATGGCAACGTGAAGGAGGGGGTTAACACTACAGCATGTGCTGGTGTCCCAGAGGACTGCTGCTGCCACTTGCCTGCCTCTCCTTCTGCAAGCCACACTGACAGCAGACCAAACAGCCATTTTCTCTCTCCATCCTCATAGCTGTATTAGGCACAGGCAACTGCGGACACAGAGATAACATAAGAAGAGAGAGGGTCAGGCTGTGTTGGAGGTTTCCTCTATATTACTACCTCGTGCATTTCCATTAGAAACCTTCCCCCCCCCTTATTTTTGCAGTGGTACGAAAAGACGTGATGCCTGTGAGGCAGTACGAATGGGGGAGGGGTAGAGGAGGCAGACACGACACAATACGAATGAGTGGGAGTAGGGAGGAGAGGAGGAGAGAAGAGGGAGGGAGAGAGTGAGCATTTCTTGCAGTCGTTCAGGCTAGCAGAGAGGCAGGCGATTGGCTGAGGGGGAGAATAGCATCACGGCCACAGTGAGGGGAGCTCTGAGGATGCACGGCTGAGCTCGGAGGAAACATTACATTCACTGGGAGTTTGCATGGAGAAGAGCTGAGCCTTCAACCAGCTGCACCCTGGGAAGTGGCGCCTTCTGCAAATTAATCAGTCCCTCAGGTCACATCATTTGGTCTCTACCATTCCCCCAAGGACTCTTCACATTCAGCCCTCGTTGATTCGTCTGTTCGGGCTGCTCTAACAGCCCTCCATCTTCTCCAGCCATGAACTACCTGCGCCGGCGCCTCTCTGACAGCACCTTCATCTCCAACCTGCCCAATGGCTACATGACAGACCTCCAGAGGCCTGACCCTGCTCAGCCTCCTCCCCCAGCTACAGCAGGCCCAGCCAAGTCGCCCACGGCTGGGACCACGCCGCCCGCCACCTCCCCTACCCCCTCCCCTGCCCCGGAGAGGAAACCCCAGCTGTCCCAGTCCAGTGGGACAGGCTTCTTCAGCTCCATCACCAACGTAGTCAAGCAGACTGCGGCCTCGGCAGGACTGGTGGAGCAGACCACGGTCACGACGCCCAAGAAGTTTAAGATCCTCCTGGTCATCGACGAACCACAACAGGAATGGTGAGGCAACATGCTGCGTCTTGCTGTAAAATGGTGTAATGTAATTATGTGAATTATTGTGTTGATGCATGTGTTGTTTGTGTTCTGTAACATTGGAGCGGCTCTTGGCCAGGTCACTGTTGTGAAACAGATATTCTGCTCAGGTTCCTTCTTGAAAAGAGGAGCTCTCAGATGGACCTGGCTTGTGGTAAAGTAAAGGTTAAAACAGCCTGTCAGCCAACAAGTATGGCGTCCAACTCTGCTTATAAGATTTGAACAGGTTACTGCTGTGGATGGTCTGATGCCAGTGCATGTCGCTCTAATGACAAAACACAGATGCAGCTACTCAGGAGGAGACGAGGAAACAAAGTCCACTGACTCACCATGTTAATGACATTACAGCATCAGGGAGTCTTTTTATGCCTGCCTCACACAAATACGGTGGATTCCTGAAGTAATTGACAGGCATTCAGGGGTTTATGCCCTTTTTGACATGATTCAAATTTCAAAATGACAGATTGGCCTTGCAGCAGGAGGAAAATTCTATATATTTTGAGGATGTTTGACTTGGTATTCCAAGAAACCCATGTGAATTCTGCTGCTATTTTTAATATTAGGTCAGTTTCTTGCAACCACCTGTGAGCATGCGCCAGACTTAAACCCATTTAATTGATTAGTCTGATCAACCCCTAACACGGCTTTGCATCATTGTTGAGAAAGGCAATTTCATGAATATTCAACAGCCAGTGAGAGCATGGGAAAATGCATGTGTGTTTTCTCTATTGAGTAAAGACTGCAGTGCTTTCCAGTCATCAGTGAGGTTTCCTTTCCCTTCCCGCTCAATGATAGGATCCCTGGTCACATGACCACCTGTCCACAATTACAGAGAGTCAATCCACAGAATGTATCTTTGGCCAATCATGCAAAGACAACACATGGCATCATTGTAGGAATTGGTGATACATAGGCTAGTAGTAGCAATAGAAATGGAGATAAAAGGGATGTTATGTGTGTGCTCTGCGTTACAATGCTAGTTCAGATGGACACCTCACCTTAATGCTGTGTGTTGAGGAGGCAGGCAGAAGAGAAGGCAGATCATGACATGAATCGAAAGAGTAGATGGCATATATTAAAGGCCTAAGGCAGCTGTTTTTTTTGTGTCAATATCAAATCATTTCTGGACAACAATTAAGTATCTTACTGTAATAGTTTTGCATTAAAATGGTCAAAAAGAAACAGAAATAGCTTCTTAGAAAAATAACTGTTTCTCAAGCAATAATTTTGCTTGGATGGTCTGGGAGTGGTCTGACTAAGGAGGGGGAGGGATATGTAATCAGAAAACTAGCTGTTATTGGCAGAGAGGTTTGGAACTCTCTTTGTTATTGGTCTATATAAACGTATACTGCCTGGTGATGTCACCAGTCAGGCCAAAACTCCACCCATGCAAACCCTGCTGATTTAGAAGTATGTTTCATCAGCTGTTGTACAATATGATACAAAACACAGGAAAACTACATTTTGACTGCACTGGGCCTTTAAAGGGATGGCACAGCAGCACTGACAGGTAGCTGTTGCCTTACCCAAGAGCTACTTTAAATCAAGCCTCTTTTTCCTATGTTCTGTAAAATGTACAGCAACTGCAGTGTTGTGAGTGTGAGGGTTTACTTATTATATACTATATGGTGGCAAGGCGGATTTATGCAGTAAGGAATTCTACAGAACCTTTCAGTGACAGACACAAACTTACATAACTGTCTGCACAGCATCCCACGCCAGACATCCTTCTTCATATCGCATATCCTGCTTTGAAGAGGTAATTGCGAGATATAGTGTAGATAGTAGGCCTACATTATCACATAGCAGAATCCTGAAGAAGGTAGCATGAAGATCGATGTTTTTAGATTTTGTGATTCTTGCTATGTGTTTTGTCTTGTGAATTCACATTAACTAGATATATTTGCTTGAACATGGTTCCTTAGCATCAGCTGATTTTCCTCAGACATGTGTAGCTATATACAGTAGGCTATGTGCAGTAGGCTATATAGAGTGGTCTATATGCAGATGGCAACTGTAGCCTGAGGGACACATCTGCGTTTGGATGACATGTTGCTTTCTGGAGAGTGGCTATTCCAGGAGTCCTGTGTGTATGCATGATTCATCTCACCATGCAAAATGGCTGCTGTCACAATAACAAAAGCAGAGTGGACAGATTACGTTTATTGGCATTTGACATACTGCAGATGCATTTATGATATTGATGTGTATGTTGAATCATTGCAAGCTCCTTTTAACAATAATGACCACTGTGCTTGCACTGCGGATATAACCTATAGCCTAAGTAATGCTAGATGTTTGAATACACGTCACATTGTATCACGGCTGAGGGAGCCCATTAAGGTAATAGAAACCCAGATAAATCCTAATAAGATCAGACTCATGTCATTTTAAATGATGCCATG
Organism: Salmo salar; assembly: GCF_965601325.2. Lineage (NCBI taxonomy): Eukaryota > Metazoa > Chordata > Actinopteri > Salmoniformes > Salmonidae > Salmo > Salmo salar. The sequence continues at coordinate 25,434,760 of NC_138303.1, read as the reverse complement.
TCTTTTGGCTCCACATAACAGCTGACAGTCAACAACCTGAGTAGAAATGTAATCATTGTATTCTTATGGGATATGGGAATGCATCTATAATCATTAAATGTACCTGGATTGTTTTCGATCTAACTTAATGCCACATACAGTAATGCGAATCATGACCGGACTATCTGCACTGACTCCATTTTGCACTGACTCTATGCACACTCACACATACTTACACTAACATACACACATACACTTACATACCCACACACATATACACACGCATACAGATGCCACACACACACACACACACACACACACTTTCACACATGTACACATTCACTCATCATATACACTGCTGCTAATTTGTTTTTTTACTATTATTATTATTATCTATCCTGATGCTTAGTCACTTTACCCCTGCATTCATATACAGTACCTACCTGAAATACCTCATACCCTGACACATTGGTGTGGTATTGGTACTCCCTGTATATAGCACCATTATTGCATGTTTTTATTTCTCTTGTGTCTTTACAAAATTATTTTGAACACTACATCGTTGGGAAAGAGCTTGTAAGTAAGCATTTCCCTGTTGTATTCACCGCATGCGACAAATAGCATTTGATTTGGCATCAAAAGCTTGGAATTTATCAAACGGTCAACAGTTATGGGAACATTGAAGACATCTGAGTAAATTACGTTACCTTTCACAAACCATCTGTTGAGCCATCAGCTGAAAGATCTGTCCAGCTAAGTATTTCATTGTTAGTCTACACTTGTTATTTATTAAGCGTGTGACGAATAATACAATACAGTTTGATTTGATTGATTTTGATTTGAAGCCTCTCCTGGCATCGTTAGCTGTTTCCCTGTTTCATGTTTCCACCACTTAGCCACTAGAGAGAACTGCCACTAGCTCCCAAAGCCTGCCTCAGGCTCAGCACCACATCTACATTTCATGTGTCTGCAATAACAGTAAGTCAGTTCTGAGGCCCTCTCAACTTCTATACTCTTTGGGATTGGTGACAACAGCAAAGTGTTAAACAATAGGAGCGCTATGTCTGTCTGATTGCCCCATTGATTGTGTAATTTCTCATTACTCTTTGGCCTTTTAGCTTGCGGTTGTATTTCATAAGGATGAGCTGTTTATGACTGTAGGTTTTTACTTTGGTGTCGACATTAGCTTGTCTTTCAGTGCCCAATAAAATATCTGTATTAGCATGTCTGGTGGTGATTCATTGTTAATTAAGTTTACTGATGTCACCATGAAGAGCATAGGCCCAATTACAGATATGGATGTGATGAATACGTAATCACTTAATTGTCTTTGAGTCTGGAATACAGGATAATCTGTTTGAACACAAACAGTATTTAACCCATAAAATGATCATATATCTACTTCAGACAATATATTACAACTTTAGTGTTTCCTGCATCACCCTCCGTTTTCAGATCTGATCATTTTTAGTCTGTAGGCCAACCTCATGTGATATCAGCTCTGAACTCTTGGCTAAAGGGGGTTTGAGGGTTGTGTTTCAGTGTGGGATGGGCGGTTTCTGGGTCAGAGATGTTGTGCCCTGTGCAAGAAATAAAGACAGGGGCTGACAAGCCGCAGTATAGTAGCCTTAGGACAGAGACTGAAATGGAATCCAACAGGAATACTTCAGACTCACACAACAGAAGGCTAAGCTAGGCTATGACCGCTGGTTTCCGGCCTAAACACAAACCTGCTGCTGATTATTGCATGGTAGCAATGCGCTAACATCTTTCACAGTTTATGTCCTTATTATTATAGTTATGAATGTTGTTGCTGACAGTCCTTGTTTCTTGGCATTATCACTTCAGGGATTTAAGAAACCTTTCCTCCCCTTCTCTCCTTCTCAACTGTCTTAATAAGACTGTTGATTAGTTGTTGCGATGGAGAGCTAGACAAATTAACTTGCTGGAAACCAGAGATGAAAACAGAGAATGTTCTGAAAATGTGATAAACTGGAGAATAGCACACCAGTATAATGACCAAAGCTTGCCTCAGTGACAGTGATTGTGCCAAATCATCCCTCCATTAGTGTGATTTATATATTTAGCTAATCTAATGAAAATGGATTTAGAAGTAATTGCTCCAAGAATGGGTAAAATAATTCACAGTGTCAGGTTCTCTGTGAAAATTATATTTGTCTTTCTGTGGCATAGCAACTGTGATATTCTAGCTTTTTGTGAATACATCCTGGCTTCTGTAGTCGTATGAAAGGGCATTTTTTTCAGCATGATGACACTCTCCCACTGTGTACCACATATATCATGCTGTCCTTGTAGGAGAGATCATGGCTCTAGGACTGACCCCAGGCCTGTATATCAGATCATCCGTCTGACACTACTGCCTTCAAATGCCTCTTATGCTAGCTTTACATTTCCATGAACTCCTCTTTCCATGTACGCCATGAAGTGTACAATTCCCTTGTCCAAATATGTATATCTGCATCTGCCTTCTATACATTTAGCGTGACTCCGTGAACGACTGTGTATAAAGGCAGTACTGTGATGTCAGAGGCTGTCGAGCTGGAGAAGATCTGTCTAAAGATGAACTACAGCCAAGGGCGTAAGACAACGCGTTATTAAAGTGTTATCTAAGGAACAGTCTTCCTTTGTGAAACCCTGACAGAAATGGGACAGCACTCACTCACAGAATGGCTGCTCAGTGCAATATCATCCTGCCTCAGAAGGAAACATCAAACAAAGCAGCACTTCTATTCCCTAGCTGCTCTTTGCCTGCTACCTGTTGGAAGTGGCATGGCAATTTCCCCTTGACTGACAGACTTTCAAATAGCTTTAAGATTACATACTCTCTAGTGGTTCTGTATTGACTTTGTGCATTGTAGGAATGAAGCATGTAGGCGAGATCACCATTACCATTATACTGGAAGTATCACAAATATGGCATGCTGAAGACACCTCTTCAGATCTTATTGATATACTAGCATGGTGAGATGAGTTGGACTACTGCTTGAGCTTCTCTGTTTCAGAGGTTTGGAGATAACGTAGAATAAAAGTAATTTCCTGAAGGCAGAAATAAACACCGATATATAGGAGATTATAAACTGGATGGTTTGAGCCCTGAATGCTGATTGGCTGAAAGCCGGGATATATCAGACCGTATACCATGGGTATGATAAAAAACATATTTTTATAATAGCAATATGGCAACTCAGGGGTTTAAAGTATATGGTCAATATACCACGGCTAAGTGCTGTATCTAGGCACTCCGCGTTGGGTCGTGCATAAGATCAGCCCTTAGCCGTGGTATATTGGCCATATACCACACCCCCTCAGACCTTATTGCTTAATTAATTAGAGTGGGAATCAGGAATAGAAGCTTCCCCTAACCTTTAATAAAGGATCTGATGGTTACGGTTAGGATTGGGTCTGTCTTGTGACAGGAATGCTGTGCTATACATCACAAGGTGGACAAGGACAGATGGAACTGTCTCACTTATCAGACAAGTGTCAGAGGTTTGCACTTGCCTCTTACAGTAGAGAGACAGCGATAGCCATTACTCATTCACTCAGTGTCGTAAAGTGGAGGTCACATACTAACTAGGAAAATTAAGACAAAATAGGCCTGTTAGTCAGATTTGCATTGCAAAATTATTATAATTAAGTTTGCCTTTGTTTGACATATTAATCTAAATCAACTAATCAACAAAGGCAGTTAGTCCCAGCCGCTCTGTCGTCCTGCCCAGCCCTCTCTTTCTCTCTCTCTCTCACATTTATAATCCGAGTCTATCTAATTAACATAACACAAAAATCCCCATAAAAATCTGTCAGTTTAAGACAGAGATGTTTTTTTGCTGCTACCCCCCCACTCACTCACTCTGTCTTTTCTGTCTCGTCTTGGACTTGAGCATAGATCATTTGAGTATTAGAGCTATTACAGGACATTGGTATGCACCATTGTTTTTTTTTTTCCTTACGAATGCTTCTTCACATAATATGTTCCTTAATATTTAATGGGTAGATTGTAATTATACATTCATAGGACTGTAATGGATGGCTGGATAAAAGCTCTCACAGACAGGATGCATTATTTGAGCTGTACTCATCTAACTGGAGTGCTCTAATACTCAGTAGCTACATCAGACTGCCCTCTTCTAGAGGACAAACCTCAACCTTCATCACAATATCAGCCTCCTTTCTCTATCTAGATCTCTAACTACACTATGGGAACCACACTGATTTATAAATAATGTAAAAATGGCACTACCTACACAGCACCTGTTGTTCTGAGCACAGGTAGTTTTCCAGACATTTTACATGGATCACTTTGGAATATCTGGCAACTGTATCGCTATTATTAATAGACACATTATGGTCCTACACAAGTGGCATGTACTTCATTCAATGCAGGAAGGTGTTATTCGCATGTGCAGTGGTCAGGGTGCAGAGCAAAAAAGCAAAGATCAATCAGTTGATTGTAGGTTTAATAATCTCTGTGTCAATGCATAGGCCTATGTAAAGTAACCAACTGCGGTTTGCACCTGGGCCTCCTGGGAGCAATAAAACTGTGTTAACTCGCTGAGCTAAAGCCAAAGCATTAGCTAGGGAAACTAATGCAGGTACTCAGGAGAGCGAAGGTTACTCATCATGTGAGTGTGATTCTGAACCACCTCCACTATACACATACATTCAGTACATCCTCCACAAGTAGGGACTGAATCAGGGAGACAGTCGTGATACCCATTCCTTACACCAACACTGACCTATCTCAAATGACAGGCATTGTCATTGTGGTTCTGTCTCTGAGTCATGTCTTTGGCTGCCCCACATATATCCATGTATCATAACACAGATAATCTACAGGCTTTTCATTCCCTGTGTCTCTGCTGCTGTGACTCATATTCAGATGATTGTTTTCCTCCACAGCCACAGATAAATCCCAGACTCAAATTAGATCAGCAATAAATTATTCAGCCAGTCCTCACTAGGGTGTATTTGACATACGGTACTGACGTGAAACAAACAAGTAGAAGATATATCAAATCATTTTTCCCATTGTATTTTTCTTCTGCTAGTAGACTTCGCTGCACACTACTATATGTCATTTCAATAGAAAGTGGAAAATATGCTGGTCATTGAAACCTTGTATGGCTCTACTGTAGGCCTAATTCCAGCACATTTTGATTACTTTGGCCATTGAACTATACAGCAACATTTTAGAGAAGTTTTGTCATAGGACTGTTTGGGTTTTTAGACCTCCATAGAGAACAGCCATTTTGTGATCTTTAGTGGAGGAATATCCCATTAAAATCTGTACACTTCTCTACAGCACGGTTCCAGTTGAAGTTTTGGCCGTTGAAAAGCTTGACATAGTTCATTGGCTAAGAGCAACACCATGGCAACACTGAGGAGAGGAGAGGCAGTGCTTTCAACAGTCCCCTGACACGTAGTTTGTTTCAGGTCACTAAGTTTGTCTCCATTGATTAACCTCCCTTCCCCTCATCACTTTAAGAGCATGGCCTCCTCTCTTTGTCCGTGGTTCAATTCAATAAATGCACTGTGTGTGGGTTCAATAATGGCCAGCCTGCCTGTCTGCAGAGAAGGAGTGCCAGTACCTCTGTATAGACATAGCTCGATGCTAAGCTGATATTAACACTGGATGTGCTCAGTAGACTAAGATCCACCAGACTAAGATCCACCAAACAAACACTTTTTTCTTGGACAAAGACCATAGCTATTGAACCAGATCATTTCATCCATTTTATGGAATTGTAAAATGTATCTTGTTCCGAGGGCTTTTGACTACAATGCACCATTCAGTAACGATCCACTAGATGGAAGCAAACGCTGCAACACGGTGGACTACTTACATTTCATAAAGGACAAAAACAAATCAAAACATCAAGTGATTAGTAGTGGATATGTCACTACCTTGACTGTTTCACTTTAACAATTCTCCATGACATGTTTATCTGAGGGGAATGTGTCACAAGACAGAATGTTTGGGTAAGGGTGTGGTGTGAATTTAAAGTCTTTGCTCCATAAAATCCATCTTGATGCATTTTAAAGTCAATGAAGTGTCTTATTCAGTATTTGTGATTGTAAATTGATGGAAGGCGTTCACAGAGAAACGTGATCACAAGGACTCAATAGCAGAAAGATCTATCAGTGTTATCTCATCATGTCCTCTAAAGGTTCATAAATTATCTTCCCTGTTGTCTAGGGCCAAACTCTTCAGAGGGAAGAAAGTACACAGAGATTATGACATCAAAGTCGAACAGGTAAGCCTCATTTGGCAAACTGCATCGATTTACTTTTGGCACCTGTCTCAGATGGAGCTGTCTACATAGAAACTTTTATTCCATTCCAGACAATACTTATATAGCTCCACCCACCAGCCTCCTCTGATCTATGCCGTATTCATGACTATTAATATACATTCAGTTATTCAGATGGATCTGTATGTTTTTCTACCATGCAGGCTGAGTTCAGTGAGATTAACGTCATAGCTCACTCCAACGGGTCCTGTAATGTGGACATGCAGGTTCTGAGGAACGGTACCAGGGTGGCCAGGTGAGACACGTGCAGATGCGCACACACACACACACACACACACACACACACACACACACACACACACACACACACACACACACACACACACACACACACACACACACACACACACACACACACACACACACACACACACACAAACAAACACAAACCACACACCCACAAGCCAAACAGCATTATCTGAAATCATTGGCACTTCACCAGTGCCCTTAGAGACAATTTTTCATAAGCAACACAGTCAATACTCCAACATCGAATCTGAAAATGTGCCATGGTTCACTTTACATGTGAAGGTCAACCCAGTTTTCATTTCTCTCTGAAGCATCTGTGTATTTATGTTTTACAGGTCATTCAAACCTGACTTTGTCCTCATCCGCCAACACGCCTTCAGTATGACCCAGAATGAGGACTTCCGTAACATGATCATTGGTCTGCAGTATGGGGGCATCCCCAGTATCAACTCCCTGGAGTCCATCTACAACCTGTGTGACAAGCCCTGGGCGGTAGGCAGACAGAAGCCTGGCTGCGTGCAATGCATGAGACTTGTTTATTTGTGTCTTAAGTCAGTGGCATAACTTCACTAATAAATGTCTGTCTCTAGTTTGCACAGCTAATAAGCACCTACAGGAGGCTTGGTGCAGAGAAGTTCCCTCTGATCGAACAGACCTTCTATCCCAACTACAAGGAGATGGTAAGAACCTAATCATGTCTTCTGAAATGTAGCCATTAATGTGGACTTATTTTTCTTCATTGTATCATGAAACCAGACATGAAACAGTAATGTCTGACGGTTTATCACTCAGGTTACCATGCCAACGTTTCCTGTAGTTGTGAAAATTGGACACGCTCACTCAGGAGTGGGAAAGGTAATAATGTTATTAAGGCTTGATATTGTTATTCTGTAGACTGTGGGGCTGCTAGTGGAATGTGCTGTGTGTTGTGTCCAGGTGAAGGTGGATAACCACAGTAAGTTCCAGGACATAGTCAGTGTGGTGGCTCTCACCCAGACCTACACCACCACAGAGCCCCTCATCGACTCCAAATACGACATCAGAATTCAGAAGATTGGCAATGACTACAAGGCATACATGTACGTACTATTCCCCATTTTGTATTTATGATTATTCCTCTGTTGTAAGCAAATGTAAACATCTGAAAACCTTTAAATGTTCCACATTTAGCATAAGGATCTGCCTTTTTTTCAAATAATCCAGAAGTGTAATCGAATTAATCTAAGACTATTGAATTTGTGAATCCTTGAATTAACAATCAACAGGGACTTTAATATGTATACCATTTGTATAATGTCTCATATATTATAGGAGGACCTCAATCTCTGGCAACTGGAAGAGCAACACAGGCTCAGCCATGTTGGAACAAGTGGCCATGACTGACAGGTATGAGTCCTTAACAACAGCAGTACAGCACCACTGACAATGCTTCCTTTCTAAAAGGACAAGACAAGAGAATGTCAGATAATTGCCTGTCTCATTACCAAAGTCAATTATCATTCATGTAGCTCGTTATGAAACAATGTAAATGTCTGTATTGATACAAGTTAGCACTCTGTACTGTGTTCTCTCTGAATGATACAAAATTGATAAAAGCCATTTGAGTAATTACACTCCTACATGCAAATTATCTCTATTAAATAGCGTCACACTTGTCCTTGACTGTGACACTATGTAAGACCACTTAGTGTCAGATCTGTACTCCTTGGCCTGTGTTCAGGTACAAGCTGTGGGTTGACACCTGCTCAGAGATCTTCGGAGGGTTGGATATCTGTGCTGTCAAAGCCATTCATGGAAAGGACGCAAAAGATTACATCACTGAGGTAGGTGTTTCCTAGTAAGTGTAAAATATTTCACAGCACTTGAAATATTGCAGGAATTTTCATGATTAATTATTTATTTATTTAATTATTCAGCTGCTCTCAACACACTGAGGCAGTTCGCTTTTTTATATTTTGAAATATAATATTTTGAAATATTCAACATCTTTGTTAACCAATGTATTGATGTATTCCATATCCTTGTTAGGTCGCTATCTGGTTGTTATGGGAACAGCAGCCTAGACATGTTTCACAGATGGCACAGCTGTTGAGAACATGGGATGGCATTCAAACATAGTTCCGAACCATTCAGTTAAACCTTCACTTTAACCAAATGTGACACACAATCTACTGTCCTTCCTTCATAACCTACTTCACGTCCATCTTCTCTTCCTCTGGTAATATTACCATCTTCTGTGTGTCAGGTGGTGGGGTCCTCCATGTCGCTGGTAGGAGAACATCAGGCAGAGGACAGGCAGCTCATCACTGACATGGTGGTAGCCAAGATGAACCAGGCAGTAGGACGGACACCCGCCGGGTCCTCTAACAGACCAACCACCATGCAGCCATCACAGGTATGGTGAAGTAGGCTAAATACACCACTGTATGGGAATATGATCAGTCATAATCTCACAGATAGGCTTTTAGGAAATCCTGTTTGAGAGCCTTCACCTTTATTAGAGTTTAGTGTATAGCATCCATATTACTGTGTCTTAGTAACTAGTGTATAGCTAGATTTGTGTATAGCCTTTGTGTATTGCCAGATTTGTATAAAACCAACATTGGATCCATATTCTTGTTTGAAAAGTACATTATTTAAAGCAGTATGAAAACAGAACTGTGTCATAAGGACATTTAACTGTAGTGTCTCTGGGAGTATCACTTAGTTTTATGTGTTTGCAGAGTGGTGGCCAGAAGGAACTGGTGGTTGATCCCAAGACTGGCACTACACACCCTTCTCAAGGTTGTCTGCAGTACATTCTCGACTGTAATGGCGTTGTAGTGGGGCCAAAACCCGTCCAGGCCAACTAATTAGCCCGCCAGAGAGGAAGTCTATGTAATATTGAAATGATGATGACGTGCATTAGCTGAACACAAAAGCAGAGAGGAGGGGAAGGGGTTGGGGAGTGGAGAGAATGTAGACGGACTGAGATGTGGCTGGTGTTAGTTTGGTCCAGAGTGTACTGCTGGCCTGGACTGTGTTTTTCCTCTATGCAATGTCAAGATGTGCTGTCCACTTGTTTCCCTGTTGATTTAGTGTGCTTGTAACGGTCGCCTCTGTTTCTCTGTAGCCGTGGTTTTCTTTGGGGCTGTTGTTGACGGTGTAATAAGCAGATTGTGCCTACACTGAGTCCAGTGCTACTGTGTGCCACATGTTTGATTCAGTCATTATTCATCATTTGACCTCCCTCTAAACCCCCCTGTTTATTTCTCAATTGTGGTTGGTGTGTACTTTTAGATATTGTCAAACTGGTTTATCGTGCAGTTTGACGTTTGTGTATATGTCAATATGTAAATGTGGGTGCGTATGACTGTATTGGTGATTATTTTCATACATATACTAATATAATAGGTATTTCTTTTTGGTTTTGCATGAGTGATACGAAGGAAGGTCACTGTATGTTTTAAATGTCAGATGATCAATCGGGATGTTTCTTTAGTGACATCACTGGTATAGTTCCAAACTATTGTCCCTGTGATTTATGCATTGTGAATGTGTCATAATATGGAATACATATTGTATAAGTTCTACAAAATAGGTTGTATAAGTTCTACATAAACAACCAAGTGTTAGTGCCAAGAAAGCAGATGAGCACAACAATACAGCCAGATAGATCACTTCTAAGTAGGCCTTCATTGATTAAAAGGAGGTTTGAGACATATGAAACGTAGTTGCTGTTCCTTTGTCCATTATTAGCAGATAGACTACCCATACTTCGCTCAGTGAATGTTGCTATACAACCGACTCCTAGAAAGACAGTTCTTTGACAGGTTTATAAACTGTCTCTATGCACAGAACACAGCCATAGATGTCTTCATGTGTATGAGGACAAACATATTAGATAACTTACCAAATTACAATAGACTACTCTATCTTTTTGAGAGAAATAATAAATATTTGACTTTTGTTATCACTCAGCACTTATAATCACAGTCCCGCACTGTAAATATATGGGACTGGTTTGTTGGCAGCTGCAGTTGGATCAGGAGAGAGGAGAGCTTGTGGTAGAGTTAGAGTAACTGTGATAATAGAATGCTCTCATTAAGATTTGTTAACAGAATGACTCTAGAGGTGTGTCCATTATCTAATAAGATTACAGTAATAACCATTTCCTCTTAGGCCTATGATGCATGTACATGTATTTGTGATATTTCAGGAAGTGAAGTAGTCCAATTAGTCCTTTCACTTTCAATTATGTTGTCAAGTAGAAAAACTAAATTGTGCTTCAGTGAAATAGTCAAGGTTTTACATAATATATTTAAATTACTAGGTATAAGGTTTCTGATACCACCATACACATACCGTCCATGCTTAATATCAATGACCGTAGTGGCGTTGCCATGACGGCGGTGATGCCGCTCTGTCTTGCAGTGATGATATGCGTGGAGTTATGCTTATGTTACTGCCATTTAAAGATTCTTTGACATATTTGCCTTATCATACTCATACTGAGTTAATGGAGAGTGCAATATATATGTTTTTAACTTTATATTCTTTATATTTTTAGTACCAGATCTTCTACCATAATTTATTCATAGAGCTATGTTCACAAGTGGGATACAAACATTTTCCCATAGCTAACACTGTTGTAAATTAAAAACACTTGCATTAAGTAGTAGTTATTAGAAGTCATGCATGTGTCCTATTTGGTGAAATGGTCGTACAACTAAGAATACATCTACATGAAAAGAATTGTAAATGCGTGTCCCATTCTAAAACACTTTGTTACTAACAGAATTGTACAAACAAACTATGTTTGGCAAGCTCAGTGTACAAGTTCTTTTCCTAGGTGTATGAAATAACATTGTGTCTGTGCAGATAGCCTAACCCAGAGAGTAACCCTGTAAAAGCCTTGCCTGTGGCTTTATGGTTTTGTGTTTTGATTTGTGGAGTAAAATGCCATGACGTATCTACAAAAGGGAGGATAGAGGGGCGGCACCAAGGTCCTTAATAGTTGCATAGTCACATATTTGTTGTGTAACTGATTGATTAAAGGAGTTATTGTCGGGGGAAATTCAAAATCAGCTATCCTGCCCAGGTGAAAATCCTTTGCTGGTTCAGTTTTTCAAACCTGTTGGGTTGCAGCTATTTGGGACCAAGGTTGCTACTACCTGTTAAGTGTGCACTCTTGGAACTAGTGTTGAACTGTTTGAAAAAATCCAGTACAGATAACAATACATTGTAGAAACATAGCCCAAATTGATATTTTCCCCCTGTCACTGGCAATAAAGCTTCCTTTGCAATATATATGTTCAGTCTGTGTTGCCGTATTTGTTATGGTTGTATAAAAAAACTAGGCCTATATCAACGAGAAAATCAGCCTATATTGTGTCACTATGTACAGTATTTATAGTGGAAAGGGAGACTCCTTTAAAATGTCAGTTTATAGAAAGATATGTGGAGCAAGAAGACCAACAAACACAGGCGAAGAAAGGCCTCCTAATGGTAGTCAAAGTATGTATTTATCTATCATATTATTAAAGTTTGGAAAACCAAATAAATGAGCAAACATATTGGTTGGTCAAAACCCCTCCATCTATACCCTCATGAAGCATGTGCACCCCACATTGCATTGCTTCTAATGCATGACAGATATCTGCATTATTGTAATATCGTATCCTCCCTGCTTTGTGTTTCTTTATTTTGTTACTTTTACCTCCTCCATTGACCAGTGTTGATTTTAGACTGTCTACTGTTATTGTCACATGGTTTTGGGGACAAAATTACCCATACAAATGTGAAAAGGGTACAGACTAAAATTCAAAGCCTTTGGTACATGATTCAATATACTCTCTCCACTGCAAAAGTGTGATAATATCATAAAGTATTTCTTGTACTAAAAGTAGGGGGCTGTATGGAACCCCAAGGATCCCTATCACAAAGTCCCAGGCCTGCTCCAAAGTCGTCTCCTAAAGCTTCTGCTAAAGACTCAAGCCAGAGGCCTACCCCAACCACACAGCAGCCCCAACCCCAGTCAGCGAGTCAGGGCAAGCCCAGACCAGGAGGACTGGATGCTCAACAACCACTACCACCTCCAGCGCAGCCTGACAAGCCTGCACAACCAAGACAGCTCAACTCAGCACCTCAGGTCCAACCCGAGTCCCAGGCTCCTCCACAGGCCTCAGTCCAACCCCAGCCTGAGCCACAGGCCCAACCCCAAAATGAATCACCAACTCAGGCACAAGAGAAGGCCACCAGTCCTGAGAAGAACCAGCCTCCAGGGGTAGAACAGCCAACAGTAGAGGAAAAGGCACAGGCACATCCACCGCTGAAGTAAGAGCACATTGGCAGCAACACTTTGAATATACGTAGTTTTGACGTAATTACAAGTTTAAACCAAACATAATAGCCTGTATCTAATAACTATAATGCTCTACAGTCAATTGGTGAGGTTTTTTGGCCTTCGGCTTACTACTACTTCTGATTATAATCACTACAAAAAAAATGTTCTGTAAATCTCAGTCCCTAACCAATGCCTTTGGCCTGAAGGAAACGTCCTTCTTTCGCACAGCCAGTGAAGACGTGGCCAAGGCCGAGACCATACGCAATTTGAGGAAGTCTTTTGTAGGTCTGTTCTCTGACTAGACACAGTGTAGGTTGACTAACCCTGAAACAGAGGGAATGAAAAGTGGTGTACCGAAACCAGTCTCTGTTTCATTGACCTCTGTATCACAAAGTGTTACAATAACCTTCTTCCTGTTTATCTAGATACATACGTATATGCTATTTCATTATAGGAATATTGTGCTCAGAGATCAGGTAAAGCAACATAGTGATGCAGGCTAAGGCTACAATCAATGACATGATTTAAGGGGTGATTATATTTGTCCTGAGATGTACACTACCGTTAAAAAGTTTGGGGTCACTTAGAAATGTCCTTGTTTTTGAAAGAAAAGCACATTTCTTGTCCATTAAAATAACATCAAATTGATCAGAAATACAGTGTAGACATTGTTATTAATGTTGTAAATGACTATTGTAGCTGGAAACGGCAGATTTTTTATGGAATATCTACATAGGCCTTCAGAGGCCCATTATCAGCAACCATCACTCCTGTGTTCCAATGGCATGTTGTGTTAGCTAATCCAAGTTTGTTATTTTAAAAGGCTAATTGATCATTAGAAAACCCTTTTGCCATTTTGTTAGCACAGCTGAAAACTGTTGTTCTGATTAAAGAAGCAATAAAACTTGCCTTCTTTAGACTAGTTGAGTGTCTGGAGCATCAGGATTTGTGGGTTTGATTACAGGCTCAAAATGTCCAGAAACAAATAACTTTCTTCTGAAACTCGTCAGTCTACTCTTGTTCTGAGAAATGAAGGCTATTCCATGTGAGAAATTGCCAAGAAACTGAAGATCTTGTACATCACTGTGTACTACTCTCTTCACAGAACAGCGCAAACTGTCAGAATAGAGAGAGAAGTGTAAGGCCCCGGTGCACAACTGAGCAAGAGGACAAGTACATTAGAGTGTCTAGTTTGAGAAACAGATGCCTCACAAGTCCTCAACTGGCAGCTTCATTAAGTAGTACATGCAAAACACCAGTCTCAACGTCAACAGTGAAGAGGCGACTCCGGGATGCTGGCCTTCTAGGCAGAGTTCCCCTGTCCAGTGTCTGTGTTATTTTGCCCATCTTAATCTTTTATTTTTATTGGCCAGTCTGAGATATGGCTTTTTCTTTGCAACTCTGCCTTAGAAGGCCAGCATCCCGGAGTCGCCTCTTCACTGTTGACGTTGAGACTGGTGTTTTGCGGGTACTATTTATTTAATGAAGCTGCCAGTTGTCCCCCCCACATTCTGATATTGCATTTTTGCCCCCCCCCCCCAGTTTTATAATTACAAAACAAGGCAACAATGTGCTTTAGGACCATGCGGACGCATCCGAGCGGTCAGGTAGACTGGAGTGTTTATCTGACTGAAAAATAAAATAAAAAATGAATAAATAAATGATGTCCCCCCCACTTCTAAAACCAAAGTTGTGCCCCTGATATTTATATACTATACTATTCACTGTAGTGTTTTAGCAGACTTTACTGTAGTATTTCCTGTAGTGTTTTTGCAGACATGACTGTAGTATTTCCTGTAGTGTTTTTGCAGACATTACTGTAGTATACTGCAGTATTTACTATAGTGTTTTTGTTTTATTATCTTTGACATAGAAGTGGCAGCTTTCTCCTTGAGGAAACCTACTGGACAAATACTAAAATAGCAAATAGTCTGGGTAGCCTTTTGATTAGATGTTCAGGAGTCTTATGGCTTGAGGGTAGAAGTTGTTTAGAAGCCTCTTGGACCTTGACTTGGCACTCCGGTACCGCTTGCCGTGCAGTAGCAGAGAGAACAGTCTATGACTAGGGTGGCTGGAGTCTTTGGCAATTTTTAGGGCCTTCCTCTGACACCGCCTGGTATAGAGGTCCTGGATGGCAGGAAGCTTGGCCCCAGTGATGTACTGGGCCGTACGCACTACCCTCTTTAGAGCCTTGTGGTCGGAGGCCAAGCAGTTGCCAAACCAGGCAGTGATGCAATCCGTAAGGATGCTCTCGATGGTGCAGCTGTAGAACCTTTTGAGGATCTGAGGACCCATGCCAAATCTTTTCAGTCTCCTGAGGGGGAATAGGTTTTATCGTGTCCTCTTGGTGTGCTTGGACCATATTAGTTTGTTGGTGAGGTGGATACAAAGGATCTTGAAGCTCTCAACCTGCTCCACTACAGCCCCGTCAATGAGAATGGGGGCATGCTCGGTACTCCTTTTCCTGAATGCCTCGTTGCCTGCTTTATATAGCAAGCCACGACCATGTGACTCACTGTCTGGAGCGATCCACTTTTGTGAACCGGGTGTTGTACCTAATAAAGTGGCCGTTGAGTTTATGTCTACTGTAAGCCTATGGATTTATATGTACTGCTGCTCTGAAAACAGTTATTTACTTCAACATTCATATGAGAATCATACAATCTCATAAACTAGTCTACAGTAGCCTACATCATTCTACTATTCCAGTCTACCTATGAAATCAGATAATCCCTCAGTGCAACAGGTTTGTGCCCAGTGTTCAGTGAATAATTACTCCAAAGTCCAACCCCAACTGAATAGTGAAGAACGAGTTGATGTTTGTGTTGCAGATCAAGACAGGTAGGCTAAGCTACATTACCCTTGAATAATTCTGATTGCGTGAGAATGTAAGATGTGCTCCGGCAATCTAATTTCAAAAGGTGAACAAGTGCAACTGTCTGTCAAGGCTATTCATGAACACAGACTACAGTCTATATCTCATAAACTATTCTACGGTAGCCTACATCATTCTACTATTCCATTCTACTATCTATGAAATCAGATAATCCCTCAGTGCAACAGGTTTGTGCCCAATGTTCAGTGAAGAATTACTCCAAAGTCCAACCCGTAAATGGAGGCGGGAGGGAAGATGGGAAGCCATGCAGTTCGCAAAGGGAACTTCTGTTATTCAAACACTGGTTGCGTGACCCAAATGTAACCTGTCCTATTGTTAAGCAACCCCGTGATCGAGAAAAAGGAAGACATATTGCTGAATATGTGAATTAAGCTTCATAAGTGAATAGTGAAGAATGAGTTGATATTTTGTGTTGCAGATCAAGACAGGTAGGCTAAACTACATCTGCCTTGAATAATTCTGATTGCGTGAGAATGTAGACTGCTATCTAGTTTCAAAAGGTGAACAAGTGCAACTGTCTGTCAAGGCTATTCATAAACACAACTGATAAGGGTTTTAAATCCATCAAAGGCATTCATTTGTTTCATTTGACAACTTATCTCGACCTATTTGCATAGCCATACAAAACCTTTATGGATTATAATAAGGATTTATTTTGTCAATTTAAATGCTAGCTTGTCTGTAATTCGAACAACATATATGCTACTGACAACTTTTGACAGTTTGATAAATGTTTAATTTATTCCACCCAAGTTGTCAATTTATACTATTGTATTTTTAGTATTACTATTCTATTGTTATAAAGTAACTGCCTAACTCATTAAAGAAATGGTGTAGTGGTTACTCAAACATCTCCAACAGCCAGTAGAACTCAAATCATAAAAGTGGTACTACAGTGGGGGGGGAAAGTATTTGATCCCCTGCTGATTTTGTACGTTTGCCCACTGACAAAGAAAGGATCAGTCTACAATTTTAATGGTAGGTTTATTTGAACAGTGAGAGACAGAATAACAACAAAAATATCCAGAAAAACGCATGTCAAAAATGTTATAAATTGATTTGCATTTTAATGAGGGAAATAAGTATTTGACCCCCTCTCAATCAGAAAGATTTCTGGCTCCCAGGTGTCTTTTATACAGGTAACGAGCAGAGATTAGGAGCACACTCTTAAAGGGAGTGCTCCTAACCGCAGCTTGTTACCTATAAAAAAGACACCTGTCCACAGAAGCAATCAATCAATCAGATTCCAAACTCTCCAGCATGGCCAAGACCAAAGAGCTCTCCAAGGATGTCAGGGACAAGATTGTAGACCTACACAAGGCTGGAATGGGCTACAAGACCATCGCCAAGCAGCTTGGTGAGAAGGTGACAACATTAGGTGCTATTATTCGCAAAAGGAAGAAACACAAAAGAACTGTCAATATCCCTCGGCCTGGGGCTCCATGCAAGATCTCACCTCACCTCGCAATGATCATGAGAATGGTGAGGAATCAGCCCAGAACTACACGGGAGGTTCTTGTCAATGATCTCAATGCAGCTGGGACCATAGTCACCAAGAAAACAATTGGTAACACACTACGCCGTGAAGGACTGAAATCCTGCAGCGCCCGCAAGGTCCCCCTGCTCAAGAATACATATACATGCCCGTCTGAAGTTTGCCAATGAACATCTGAATGACTCAGAGGACAACTGGTGAAAGTGTTGTGGTCAGATGAGACCAAAATGGAGCTCTTTGACATCAACTCAACTCGCCGTGTTTGGAGGAGGAGGAATGCTGCCTATGACCCCAAGAACACCATCCCCACCGTCAAACATGGAGGTGGAGACATTATGCTTTGGGGGTGTTTTTCTTCTAAGGGGACAGAACAACTTCACCGCATCAAAGGGACGATGGACGGGGCCATGTACCGTCAAATCTTGGGCGAGAACCTCCTTCCCTCAGCCAGGGCATTGAAAATGGATCGTGGATGGGTATTCCAGCATGACAATGACCCAAAACACACGGCCAAGGCAACAACGGAGTGGCTCAAGAAGGACATTTAGGTCCGGGAGTGGCCTAGCCAGTCTCCGGACCTTAATCCCATAGAAAATCTGTGGAGGGAGCTGAAGGTTCGAGTTGCCAAACGTCAGCCTCGAAACCTTAATGACTTGGAGAAGATCTTCAAAGAGGAGTGGGACAAAATCCCTCCTGAGACGTGTGCAAACCTGGTGGCCAACTACAAGAAACGTCTGACCTCTGTGATTGCCAACAAGGGTTTTGCCACCAAGTACTAAGTCATGTTTTGCAGAGGGGTCAAATACTTATTTCCCTCATTAAAAGTCAAATCAATTTATAACATTTTTGACATGCGTTTTTCTGGATTTTTTTGTTGTTATTCTGTCTCTCACTGTTCACATAAACCTACTATTAAAATTATAGACTGATGATTTCTTTGTAAGTGGGCAAACGTACAAAATCAGCAGGGGATCAAATACTTTTTTCCCCCACTGTAACTCATATGTCAATACGATTTCTTATCTTTTAACATTTTTGAGTACTGTTAACAAATATTAGGTTATTGAGTAAATACATCTTTATTTATTTGTGTTCTGATATTCTAGTTATTGAGTTTTACAAGTTATGATTATTTAATATTTTAAAGTCAATCTAACATCTATTAAATAAGTTGTTCATACTTGATTCTATTATGTTTTACGTCTTTACTTAAAATAATAAAGTAGTAATAAGACATTGATATTTATGTAAAAAACACTTGATTATCTGTGTTGTGCTGATATAGAATTATTACGTTTTTACAAGTTATTTACATTTGAGTCATTTTACATTTTACATTTTAATTATTAATTCATAATAGTGGCACGTGGCTCTTTTTTTAAAGAATCGTGGGTATTTCAAAATGTTTAGACTTCATGGTACTTTTACACAATGTTGTATTAATGTTTGAAGAAATAAAAGTATATTTCTAAAATAGTATTAAGCAGTTTGTTGTGCTATGAGGTGTAGTTGATCATGATGAACGGATATCAAACTGACGTTCAATAATGAGACAAAGCATTCCCAGCATCAACTAGGTAATGTTCACCAGTCTTAATGACAGAGGATAATGCAGCATCCTGTAATGCTTACAGCTCTACCTCCAGTTACTGCTAGAGGACTGATCACCGTGCTCAACAATGCCTGCTAAGGCAGGTTAAAATTACAAATTGTCAAATACCTAAAACAATGTTAAACACTAAGACATGACCACTGAAAATGACTAATCAGAACTACTTACTATTTGAGATTTTTGTTTTTATGAAGGTTAACAATTTAAGTAGAAGGGACCCTACATTTGTATGTTCACTACAACAAATGTTCCTCTTCAAGTAACTTAAATTGTACATAATTTAATTTAGTTGCAAAAAGCTCATAAAACACATAACAATTAAGTATTTACAACTTTAAAAGATAATCATATGGATGGAGATGTCACTGTATTACTAGAAAGTATTGAATACTGAAATACTTTGAGTTAGGTTACTCGAATGGTTCTAAACAACGTGTTTCCCCAACAAAAAAATTGTTAGCAGAACTAATGACTTTTTACAATGTAGTATCCAGACCTCAGTATGATCACTGTAATTCTCAGGTGTTCGCTGTTTACCAACTTCTAACACACTAAACTTTTCAATCATGCCACTTAGGTAACAATACTGTTCCACAGGACTTTGTCAGTCTTCTGTTAAGGTATGTGTAGATAATTTATCAGCACTCATCATTAGGGTTGCAAAGGAAGGGTATATTACTGGAAACTTTTCAAGTTTACCAATAAACTATTAGAATTGTTGAATTTTACAAGGATTTTTTGCAATCTGTCAGAAGACATCTAGTGGCCCCTTTGGGTACTTAAGACTTTTAATGGTGTCTGTAATTATCTCTGGCCTTCTGTGTATCCTGATCATATGTCAAATATTTGATAAGATGATTTTCAAATAAAAAATAGGATGACAAAGCAGTAAAACATTATCCTAAATATAAACCATTAACTTAGTGAATACCATTGGTGTTTAATAGGAGGGTTTCAGCATTAAATATCCTTTATACATTATGCAAAACATGTACATACGCACGCAGATATGCACGCACACATGCTGCCTATGAAAGTTTTCTCATTCATTTTGAAAGACTCTAGCTACAGATGACAGGTGGCCATTTATCATCCTACACTCAGATATGTTTAAAAAAATATATATTATCTTGATTTCTGCAGAGGGAGAGAGGGAGAGAGAGGGAGACAGACAGACACAGAGAGAACAGTGTAATGTTTACTGTTCAGTCTTATTGTAACGGGCGTCTTAAGGATTAGACCAAGGTGCAGCGGGAACGTGTATACTCATCTTATTTATTAAATCAAAAGAAGGAAAAAACAAACAAATCACGTATACAAAACAACGAACGACACAAAACAGTCCTGTCAGGTGCACAGACACAAAACAGGAGACAACTACCCACAAATCCCATAGAAAAAAAACACCCCTCTTAAATAAGACCTTCAATTAGAAGCAACGAGGAGCAGCTGCTTCCAATTGAAGGTCAACCCCATTAACTAAACATAGAAATGGAAAGACTAGAACTAACATAGAAATAAACTAACAAGAACATAGCCCAACAAACCCCGAAACACTTTAAACAAACACCCCTCTTACATAGGAACATAGCCCAACAAACCCCGAACCACATAAAACAAACACCCCCTGCCACATCCTGACCAAACTGCAATAACAAATAACCCCTTATACTGGTCAGAACGTGACACTTATTGTTTATTTCACTTTTGTATATTATCTACTTCACTTGCTTCGGCAATGTTAACATACGTTTCCTATGCCACTAAAGCCCCTTGAATTGAATTGAATTGAATTGAGAGATAGGGAGAGACAGAGAGAGAGAGAGAAACAGACAGAGAAAGAAAGAAAGAGAGAGACAGAGAGAGAGAGAGAGAGAGAGACAGACAGACAGACAGACAGACAGACAGACAGACAGACAGACAGACAGACAGACAGACAGACAGACAGACAGACAGAGGAGTGGAAAGCACATTTTCTCTCTCCTCCCCCTCTCCCAAATTACTGTCTTTACTGGTGTTCTATGAGTGAAGTGCTTGAAACCAGCTAATTATTGTTCTGACATACAGAGGCTGGTTTGTTTTGAATTAAGATACTGTAAATATGTATCTTATCTTGATTTCTGCAGAGGGAGGGAGGGAGGGAGGGAGAAAGGTAGAGAGAGAGAGAGAGAGAGAGAGAGAGAGAGAGAGAGAGAGAGAGAGAGAGAGAGAGAGAGAGAGAGAGAGAGAGAGAGAGAGAGAGAGAGAGAGAGAGAGAGAGAGAGAGAGAGAGAGAGAGAGAGAGAGAGAGAGAGAGAGAGAGAGAGAGAGAGAGAGAGAGAGAGAGAGAGAGAGAGAGAGAGAGAGAGAGAGGTAGTTGTACCTGTCAATTCTAAAGGTCTTTCTTCGAGTTGAAGTGAACGTGGCTATGTTCACCTTTCTCACATAATGTCTCTAAAGTGGAGAAATGTTCTGAAATGGTACAGTACAGAAAGTTGTGTTGACTTACTGTGGGTCTTATCTCTTAAACACTGCAATAAGCTGAATGAAAAGTGCATTCCTGTGTTTGCCCTGAATCTAATGTACAGATCCAAATGAGTGCAAATGTAGAATTAGTCAAATTATTTATCTTAGTTTTAACAGGCTGAAGTTATAATAATTACACCCATTTATAACAGCACTGGTAATGAATGGTTTGCCTCTTCAGTGGTCTCCTTGATAGCTTTATTTATAGTAAATTGAGAGATTCATACTGTTAGTTGACCTCTTCACTGCTGTCTTCTTATCCAGAGATGGTGGCCCATAATAAGTTTTGAGCTGGGCACATTGGACCTGGCAGAGATGGACAACAGGATGAATAGTTCTGATATGAAGACCCTGTCAACCCTGGACCACCCTTACCTCTCCTCCCTAGAGCACAGCCTCAACAGTCCCCACCACCACAGCCCAGACAGAAACCACTCATTCAATCACAGCCCAGACAGAAACCACTCATTTAACCACAGCCCAGATATAAACCACTCATTCAACCACAGCCCAGATATAAACCACTCATTCAACCACAGCCCAGACATAAACCACTCATTTAACCACAGCCCAGACATAAACCACTCATTTAACCACAGCCCAGATATAAACCACTCATTCAACCACAGCCCAGACATAAACCACTCATTTAACCACAGCCCAGACATAAACCACTCATTCAACCACAGCCCAGACATAAACCACTCATTCAACCACAGCCCAGACATAAACCACTCATTCAACCACAGCCCAGATATAAACCACTCATTCAACCACAGCCCAGATATAAACCACTCATTCAACCACAGCCCAGACATAAACCACTCATTTAACCACAGCCCAGATATAAACCACTCATTTAACCACAGCCCACACAGAAACCACTCATTCAACCACAGCCCACACAGAAACCACTCATTCAACCACGGCCCACACAGAAACCACTCATTCAACTACCCATACAACTACACATACAGCGAGTACCAATGTAAGTCTACTGTAAGGGACTTTTACTAAATCTGGCATTTTCTAAAGTGTAATAACTTAATGAGCTATAAATGTAATCTTATGTTAAAGCAATTGCCACACAGTCTTTTCTATTGCCTGTGATGCTATGTATACAGATGTAGGATCACCCTGTTGCAAGAGAACTTTCCAGCAATGCAGGAAATGTAAAACACGCAGTGTATTTAAGGTTTTAAAAGGCTTCTGAGGTTTGAAAGTTTGACATTTCAGACTTGATTCCCCTACGAAAAATGTATCAACCCCTACAAAAATGTCCATTAATTATAATCCACATAATAATTCACATTTCCTGTTGCTGCAGGATTATTTTCCTGCTGTAGCAAACAGGCTCAAATAAAGATCCTACATCTGCGTCTCATTGTGTTCTCATTTGTCTTTCTTTAGGTTCATTAAAAGAGGAGTCCATGTCCTCTCTTTGGTCTAGCAACTGTAGCGTTGTCAGCCTGTCCAGACCCCCTCTTCACTCCAAGTCCCCCAGTTACACAGACCCCAGCACTCTGCTCTACATTGACTGCAGAGTGTGTGGGGACACGGCCTCAGGCTTCCACTATGGAGTCCATGCCTGTGAGGGCTGCAAGGTAGGACTGAGACCTACCTACTGAGGTTCTGGTGGCTTGACAGTATGTATGGCTATTGTGTTTGCTTGGAGCTATACAAATGCATTGTTACACGTTTGAGCATAAAAACAAAACAAACGTCATGCTATTTAACCTCCAGGGAGTCATATATTAGTAAGGATTTAACCCTGACACATAAACACTCACCGTAACCCTTGTATTCATGTCAAGCTCACTGTTTTCATTGATCCCATTTCTTTTTTTAAATTCTGTAAAATAATTATAGTCTGTTGCTGCTTTATGATTCTACAATCTACGTGTTTTCTGCCTTTCTCTTAGGGATTCTTCCGCAGAACCATGCGGTTAAAACTGGTGTATGACCACTGCGATCTGCATTGTCGGATTCACAAAAAGAGCCGGAATAAGTGCCAGTACTGTCGCTTTCAGAAATGTCTGCTTGTGGGCATGTCACACGATGGTAAGTGAAATTGTTGTGAAAAGTATATTTGCTTAACAAGATTTTTAATGGTCATGATTTGTCATATACAGTGCATTCGGAAAGTATTCAGACCCCTTGACCTTTTCCACATTTTGTTACATTACAGCCTTATTCTAAAATGGATTAAAAAAAAAATTTCCCCTCATCAATCTGCACACAATACCCCTTAATGACAAAGTGAAAACAGGTTTTTAGAAATGTAAGCACATTTATTACAAATAATAAACTGAAATACCTTATTTAAATAAGTATCTTCACTGTTGACGTTGAGACTGGTGTTTTGCAGGTACTATTTAATGAAGCTGCTAGTTGAGGACTTGTGAGGTGTCTGTTTCTCAAACTAGACACTCTAATGTACTTGTCCTCTTGCTCAGTTGTGCACCGGGGCCTCCCACTCCTCGTTCTATTCTGGTTAGAGACAGTTTGCGCTGTTCTGTGAAGGGAGTAGTACACAGCGTTGTAGAGATCTTCAGTTTCTTGGCAATTTCTCGCATGGAATAGCCTTCATTTCTCAGAACAAGAATAGACTGCCGAGTTTCAGAAGAAAGTTATTTGTTTCTGGACATTTTGAGCCTGTAATCGAACCCACAAATGCTGACGCTCCAGATACTCAACTAGTCTAAAGAGGGCCAGTTTTATTGCTTCTTTAATCAGAACAACAGTTTTCAGCTGTGCTAACATAATGGCAAAAGGGTTTTCTAATGATCAATTAGCCTTTTAAAATAACAAACTTGGATTAGCTAACACAACGTGCCATTGGAACACAGGAGTGATGGTTGCTGATAATTGGCCTCTGTAGGCCTATGTAGATATTCCATAAAACAATCTGCCGTTTCCAGCTACAATAGTCATTTACAACATTAACAATGTCTACACTGTATTTTTGATCAATTTTATGATATTTTAATGGACAAAAATGTGCTTTTCTTTCAAAAACAAGGTCATTTCTAAGTGACCCCAAACTTTTTAACGGTAGTGTAAATGTCATATTTCAGTTTTATTTTTTATTCATTTGTAATAACATGGACTCTTAACAACGTAATGAAACTTTGTTGCTCCAAGAATGTATAGAATGGGTTTGGAACCTCTAATCATGGCAATTTGACTGGTAAACTCATGGGTACACTCGCAATGGCTGCATGGTATTGGGATTTATACAACGGGTGGGTCTAATCCTGAATGCTGATTGGTTAGTTAAAACTGCATTCCGGGCCGATCTCTTTTCCACAAGTTGCCACCGGCTAAATCTATGATGTTAAAATGCCTATTTACTCTGTTCCATCTGACTGTGTAATCCACAATCTCATCAACCCAGCCAAGCAACATATAAACTTGATCTCCACTATAAAAAGCATCTAGACATTATCTCACATTTCTTTTAGACTAACATTTCATTTTCAACAGCGGAGATTTGTATTAACCTTGCTGTCTGTCTCTCCGACATTTGCAAAATTGAAAAAATATTACAATTCCATCTCCAGCTGTCCCATAGTAATGAACGTCTCGGGAGTCGGGACGAAACAGACAAGCAGGCAGCGTTTCTCAGCCAGTCGAAATCATGAATAAGCTGGCATCATCATGTTACTGTAGCTGTGTTGTTGGCTAGCTCCTTTGAACAACAGTGTCCTGGCGAGTTTTTATCCACCCCTAAAAAATATTTTAAAATTGTGGAAACAATGTCAAATGAAACACAGCTAATTTGAGGTATTTCCAGCTTCAGTTTGAAGTGATCATGTTACTGTAGCTGTGTTGTTGCCTAGCTCCTTTGATCAACAGTGTCCTGGCGAGTGAGCACATTTTCTATGCCAGGCGAAGTCGTGCCTCATTAGCTCATTGTTATGGACATATCCAAATAAATGTCTCTAGAAAACAGGTTAAACAAATGAAAAATGTTGACTTTGTCTCAGGCCTAACAACAATATATCCTCCAAACACCAACTTCTCTAGCATTATCACTTAAGCAATCATTTGAATGAACATTCTACATTTCCATGGGAATTATTGCTTAAGTGATAATGCCCTTGAAGCCGATGTTTGGAGGATATATTGGCACGGTTTGTCGGCCCTCAACGAACAACACCCGTGCCAATATATCCTCCAAACACCGGCTTCTCGGACATGATCACTTAAGCAATCATTTCCATGGTAATGTAGAATTTTTATTTTTATTTTTTTAATTTAGGGGTGGATCAGCTTAATATTGTGGAATGAATATTGCTTCCATCAATGTAATTGTCTGCATCATTTCCAATCCCCCATATATTTTTTGGGTAAATATATATATCCATACACGCATGCATACATATCCACATATATGCATATACATACCTATATAGACATACATAATTTTACTATATAGACATACATACTTTTTTAAAGAATATACCTTTATTATTATTCCCTGCAAACCCTACCACCGATCCCCCAATTGGAGTAAACTAATAAACACTTCGGCTTTTACCTTCAATTTATTCATCTTATACACATTTTACAGACACAGTCTATTTCAATAGTTATTTTTTGTTTGTTTTTAGTCCTTCCTCTATTTCTGATGTCCATCCAGTTTGATTTCTATTTGTAACTGTGCTATTTCACAAAAGTTCTGAACCTATATACATTTTACAGACCCCGTATGTTTTACATTGTTTATCTTGTTATTAGTCCCACCCTTCAGCTCCATTCAACCCCTCCCATCTATCTCTCAACATCATCCATTTCGGATTTCTATTTGCCATATATTTTTCAACTGTGCAGTGATGCTTCACAAAAGTATTGAACCTTTCTATTCTCATAGCTTCTACAGACTGTAAATTAAAAATAAACATTTTTGCTAAAATAATTATTATGTTATTGATTGATTGACTATGACTTTTCAAATCACCCAGTATTGCTATCTACAGCGTTAGTTCTAGGCAAATGTTGCAATTCTTCAGCCATTCCTGGACCTGTGACCAAAAACGAGCTACATATGGACAATACCAAAATAAATGATCTAATGACTCTGCCTCCTCACAGCAGAATCTGCAGAGCTGGGAAGATTGTATCCCCATATATATATATATATATATATATATATATAACATTCTATTAGTTGCAAGAATTTTGTATAGTAATTTAAATGGAAAAATTCAAAGTTTTGAATCCGGCGTTGTTTTGCGTATCAATTCATAAACCATGTGCCATGGAATGGGTACATCGAAAATCTCTTCCCAACTATTTTGCAATTTATATGGCACAGCTGTCAGTTTTTTGGTCCTTAAATGAAATTGGTGTATGTTTTTATTTGTCACACTTTTCTTTAACCATTTATGTTCTTCAATACAGGGCCGACTTTCAAGTTCCTTACTTTTTCCCCTTCTACTTGCCTCTTCCATTTTTGTGGTAATGCTGCAATTAATTGGTTGTAATTTTGGGTAGAGCAGACATTTCCATATGTCTGTGTTAGCTGCATGTGTGACATCACTCCACCAGTCCTATTTTTATATCATTCACTAAAATTATACCTTTTTAAACATTTCTTCGAAAAATACAGTTTTTTTGATCAATTACTATATTTGAATTTAACCACAATATTTGTTGTATTATTTGTTCTGTCTTTTCAGGTGGATTAAACTGAAATTGCAACCAACTTTCTAAGGCTTGTTTAAAAAATAAAGATATTTTGGAGATTATTTATTTTTCAAACAACCGAATGTGAGCAGGTTTTATCTGAATAAAGGGAAAAAAGGCCCTTCTTGAACATAGGATGAGACATTATTACCAATTTACTAGAAAACCAGTTTGGATTTAAGTATAACTTTGGTATGACTGATGCCTTTAGTGAGAGGTCTAATGCTTTAATATTTAAACATTTCTGCCCTCCGAATTCATATTCGTTATATAAATAGGCCCTTTTAATTTTATCTGGCTTGCCGTTCCAAATAAAATGGAATATTTTTTGCTCATATAATTTAAAAAGCTGGTCACTAGGTGTAGGCAAAACCATAAGCAAATAGGTAAACTGTGATATGACTAAAGAGTTAATCAGGGTGATTTTTCCACAAATAGAAAGGTATTTTCCTTTCCATGGTAGCAAGATCTTATCTATTTTTGCTAACTTTCTATAAAAATATATTGGAGTGAGATCATTTCTTTCTTTTGGGATTTGTATACCGAGTATGTCCACATCTCGTCAGACCATTTAATTGGTAAACTACATGGTAATGTAAAATTTGCATTTTTTTGTGATCCAATACGTAATATAGTACACTTATCATAATTTGGTTTTAATCCAGAGAGGATAGCAAAAGTATCTAGATCCTCTATGAGGCCGTGGAGAGACTCTAATTGTGGTTTTAAAAGAAAGCATGAATCATCGGCGTACAATGACACCTTAGTTTTTAAGCCACGGATTTCTAATCCCTTAATATTATTTTTTGATCTAATCTTAACAGCTAACATTTCGATGGCAATAATAAATAAATATGCCGATAGTGGACAACCTTGTTTTACTCCTCTAGATAGTTTAAAACTTTCTGAGATGTAGCCATTATTTACTATTTTACACCTAGGGTTACTATTCGTAACTTTAACCCATTTTATAAGAGATTCCCCAAAATTGAAATATTCTAGGCATTTGTATATAAACTCCAGTAGTGCTTTATCAAAAGCCTTTTCAAAATCAGCTATGAAAACCAGGCCTGGTGTCCCCGATATTTCATAGTATTGTATTGTTTCCATTACTTGTCTTATATTTACATTTACATTTAAGTCATTTAGCAGACGCTCTTATCCAGAGCGACTTACAGAGACAGGAGAGGTCAATCAACCTGTATAATACACCTGTATAATACACCTAACTAATCTACAGAGACAGGAGAGGACAATCAACCTGTATAATACACCTGTATAATACACCTGTATAATACACCTAACTAATCTACAGAGACAGGAGAGGACAATCAACCTGTATAATACACCTGTATAATACACCTGTATAATACACCTGTATAATACACCTAACTAATCTACAGAGACAGGAGAGGACAATCAACCTGTATAATACACCTGTATAATACACCTGTATAATACACCTGTATAATACACCTAACTAATCTACAGAGACAGGAGAGGACAATCAACCTGTATAATACACCTGTATAATACACCTGTATAATACACCTAACTAATCTACAGAGACAGGAGAGGACAATCAACCTGTATAATACACCTGTATAATACACCTGTATAATACACCTAACTAATCTACAGAGACAGGAGAGGACAATCAACCTGTATAATACACCTGTATAATACACCTGTATAATACACCTGTATAATACACCTGTATAATACACCTAACTAATCTACAGAGACAGGAGAGGACAATCAACCTGTATAATACACCTGTATAATACACCTGTATAATACACCTGTATAATACACCTGTATAATACACCTGTATAATACACCTAACTAATCTACAGAGACAGGAGAGGACAATCAACCTGTATAATACACCTGTATAATACACCTGTATAATACACCTGTATAATACACCTAACTAATCTACAGAGACAGGAGAGGACAATCAACCTGTATAATACACCTGTATAATACACCTGTATAATACACCTAACTAATCTACAGAGACAGGAGAGGACAATCAACCTGTATAATACACCTGTATAATACACCTGTATAATACACCTAACTAATCTACAGAGACAGGAGAGGTCAATCAACCTGTATAATACACCTGTATAATACACCTGTATAATACACCTGTATAATACACCTAACTAATCTACAGAGACAGGAGAGGACAATCAACCTGTATAATACACCTGTATAATACACCTGTATAATACACCTGTATAATACACCTAACTAATCTAATATAATCTATTATATAGATTAATATTTATATTATATATTATATAATCTCCAATGTATCGTCCATGTAAAAAAACCTGTCTGATTAGGATGAATAATATCTGACAATACTTTTTTAATTCTATGCGCCAAGCATTTTGCTAGGATTTTTGCATCACAACACTGAAGTGTAAGAGGTCTCCAATTTTTTAAATGGACTGGATCTTTATTTATACCATTTGGGTCCTGTTTCAGTAATAATGATATCAGGCCTTCTTGTTGCGTGTCTGATAATCTACCATTTATATAGGAGTGGTTAAAACATGCTAATAATGGTCCTTTGAGTATATCAAAAAAAGTTTTGTATACTTCCACTGGTATGCCATCCAGCCCTGGAGTTTTCGCATCCTTAAAGGCTCCAATTGCATCAAGCAGTTCCTCCTCTGTAATTTGACCTTCACATGAGTCTTTCTGTACAGATGTTAATTTTACATTATTATTAGGAAAAAAATCCATACAATTAGTTTCAGTTAGTGGAGATGGAGGAGCCTAAAACGAAAACATATTCTTAAAGTACTTTACTTCCTCTTTCAAAATATCATTTGGTGAATCATGCTTGACTCCATCATTTGTAACAAGTTTTAATAAAACATTTTTGGTAGCATTTCTATATTGAAGATTGAAAAAGAATTTGGTGCATTTTTCCCCATATTCCATCCAGTTCGCTTTATTTTTATAATATATTACACTGGATCTTTCTTGAATAAGTTCCTCCATTTCTTTTTGTTTTTCCTCTAACTCATTCTGTGCCTCTATGGTACCGTTTTTCTTGCTATCTAACTGTACTGTTAGTCCTTCAATTTCCTTTGTTAATATGGACTCTTTTGATCTAAATTGCTTTTGTTTTATAGATGAGTACTGAATTGCATGGCCTCTAAAGGCACACTTAAAAGTGTCCCATACAATAAGGGGATCTGCTGTACCTATGTTATGTCTGAAAAAGTCAGTTATAAATTCTTCTGTCCTAGTTCTAAACAATTTATTATCTAGTAGGCTTTGATTAAATGTCCAATATCCTCGCCCACATGGAAATTCTGTAAGAGTAATGTATATGCCAATTATGTGATGATCCGACCGCATTCTGTCCCCTATCAACACTTTTTAAACTTTTGGTGGCAGAGAGAATGGCATAAGAAAGTAGTCAAGACGACTAGCTTGATTAAGCCTCCGCCATGTATATCTCACTAGGTCAGGGTATTTAAGTCTCCATATATCCACTAATTCCAATATATCCATGACATTCATGATTTCCTTAAGTGCCTGAGGGTGATAGTTTGTAGTGTGATTTCCTTTCCGGTCCATAGAGGTATTTAAGACCGTATTAAAATATCCCACTATAATAACAGAGTCTAGTGTTGCTTGTAGAGTTGATACATTCTTATATATTTTTTCAAAGAAGCTTGGATCATCATTATTCGGACCATATAGGTTAATAAGCCATATCTGTTTATTGTCCAATAACATTTTTAAAATAATCCATCTACCTTGATAATCTGTTTGGACAATTTGCACATTTGGATCAAAATTACTATTAATTAAAACCATCACCCCTTTCGAATTTCTTTGCCTATGGGAGAAATATATTTCGTCACCCAGTTCTTTTTCCACAAAACTTCATCTAAAATTGTTGGATGGGTTTCCTGTAAACAATAGATATTATATTCCTTCTCTTTTAGCCAGGTAAATACTGATCGTCTTTTCTTATTATCTGCTAGGCCATTACAATTGTAACTGGCTATACTTATTTCACCACTTATCATAATGAGATACAACTTTAAATTCTATTTATGAAATATATGTTTGTAAACGTACCATTAAAAAGTAACATGATGATTGAGTGTCTATATAGCTGTACCATGATATTTGCATTGCTACTAAGTAAACCTCCAATTGGTCCCTACTATTCCACTGCTAAAAGCCTTCCTCATCCCTAGTTGGGTTGTCATCCCAATGCCCGGCAGACCACCCCCGATCCCCCGTATCCCATAGCCCTGAACAGACTGGGATCCATCCTTCGAAAAGAGCACACAGTGCCATTTACCGAATTGAAGTAAATCAATTGCCAAATGCATTTCCATTGCCCTCACCTCGATTTGTATTATATATAGCTGTGGCTCATCCTCTATTGTCCCTAACATCTTTTACTCCTTCGCAACAGTTGTGGGATACACACATACACCCACACACACTCAACCCTTTCCCCCAACACAACCATAAGCTCACATTCTCAACAGTTGCATCCCAGAGCCCAACTCAAGAAAGGTCTTGATTTACAAATGCATTTACAGTTGCAGCTGCATTAGAAGGCCTGCAAGACCGCGCAAAAAATGGGCAGAAATTGAGAGATTTTATTAACCATTGTCACATCCTAGATGATGGAAGTCAAATGTATACCTTTTCCCTGAAACACCCACAATACCCCCACCCAAATGTTTTTTTTTTTTTAAGTTTAATGTTCATTCAAATGATTGCTTAAGTGATGTTAACTGATGTGGCTCATGCAATGGAATGTATTTTTTCTAATGTAAGTTGAGTTTAATCAACAAATCACAGCACATATTGATGGGTACACTTTCTGCTTTGACTTCCTGCTTTGCTCCTATGTGTGCACTCGCAATGGCCGCCAGTCCACCATTATGCCATTATTGACATGAATGGGGACACCCGTTTTATTAATTCTATTTCTATGGCAGCACAGTCAGGAGCAGAGTAGAGGAGAAAATGTGCGTCTTTATTTTTTGTTGCGTCTTTATTTTTGTTGTTATAAAGGTGACTCAGTCATTTGGCTGACCAATAACCGTCATCCAAAATTCCATGACTGTCACAGCCTTAATCAAGGGTTTTTAACATATTCAATGTGAACTGTTTCAACAGCAGGTGTCTGTCTGAAACTGTGCCTTAAGTCTTTGGAAAGGTTTCTACACAGCAGGATGAAGTATATTCCTTCTTTAGCCAACGTCTTTGTCATTGTCTTGTTTGGACAGCCAGTGACGTGTAGCATTATTCAATACAGAAAGAGTCTGACTGGCACCCAGGCTAGAATATAATGATTTTGATGTCCCCACGCAGCCATCCGCTTCGGCCGGATGCCCCAGGAGGAGAGAGAGAAGCTGCTGGCTGAGTTCATGGGTGTGTCCCCCAGGAGCCCAGAGTCAGCGGACTTGAGAGCCTTGTCCAGACAGCTGTGTCTGTCCTATCACAGACACTTTCCCCTGACCAAGAGCAGGGCCAGAGCCATCCTGTCTGGGAAGACCCACGGAAACTCAGTAAGGGCCCAATTCTTACTTGAGATACTGTACAACTACATGCACATAATCTTTAAAGTTTTGCATAAATTATGCATTGATGTCAATGGAACATTTGTTATATGAGTCAGAACAGAGCCATTGAAAGCCACTTTACCTCTTTCTGTCTCACACACACCAGACATTTGGTTCTGTATATTTGAATATCACAGTTTTTGGTAAATGCACTCTGTCCTGATTAACTGGTAGCAAAATATCAGTCTACAGTTGGAAGCAGTAATATTGGGTCATCTCAGCTTGTCTAAGAGGAAATAACTAATAGACAGTTATTTATAATTTAGAGAAGCAGATATATTTTCACTAACCTAAAAGTCAGGCTTTTAATTGATCGTTTATTTCCAAGTTAGATTAACCCGTTGTGCACCCAGCAAGGGGCCTAATACTGAATCACTACAAATTGCCAAGAGAATGAATGGCAATGGATGGCAATGCTTCATAATACATTGTTTTTAAGGGATGTCTCTCTTTCCTTCCAGCCGTTTGTCATCCATGACATGAAGTCCCTGACAGCGGGACAGGACTTTATAAACAGTAGACAGTTCCCTTTCCTGGAGCACCAGAGGTCTGTCCTGCCCCCTCAAGAGCCTGCCGGGGAGCTGGAGCTCTTCTTTTTCCGGCAGGTTCAGTTCCGCACCGCCGAGGCTGTACGAGAAATCATAGAGTTTGCCAAGAGCATCCCTGGATTCACAGAACTGGACATGAATGACCAGGTGACCCTGCTGAAGTACGGGGTCATCGAGGTCATGTTGATCATGCTGGCGCCGCTGATGAACAAGGACGGCACACTGTTCGCCTACGGAGAGATCTTCATGACCCGGGAGTTCCTCAAGAGTCTGAGGAAGCCCTTCTGTGAGATGATGGAGCCAAAGTTTGAGTTTGCTGTAAAATTCAACGTGCTGGAGCTGGACGATAGTGATACGGCGCTCTTCCTCGCTGTCATCATCCTCAGTGGAGGTGATGTTTTTCCGTTTTACATTTATGCATTTACAGTTGAAGTCGGAAGTTTACATACACATAAGTTGGAGTCATTAAAATTAGTTTTTCAACCACTCCACAAATGTATTGTTAACAACTATAGTTTTGGCAGGTCGGTTAGGACATCTACTTTTCCAACAATTGTTTACAAACAGATTATTTCACTTATAATTAACTGTATCACAATTCCAGTGGGTCAGAAGTTTACATACACTAAGTTGACTGTGCCTTCAAACAGCTTGGAAAATTCCCTAAAATTATGTCATGGCTTTAGAAGCTTCTGGTAGGCTAATTGACATCATTTGAGTCAGGAGGTGTACCTGTGGATGTATTTCAAACTCAGTACCTCTTTGCTTGACATCATGGGGAAATCAAAAGATATCAGCCAAGACCTCAGGAAAAAAATGGTAGACCTCCACAAGTCTGGTTCATACTTGTGAGCAATTTCCAAACGCCTGAAGGTACCACGTTCATCTGTACAAACAATAGTACGCAAGTATAAACACCATGGGACCACGCAGCCGTCATACCGCTCAGGAAGGAGATGCGTTCTGTCTCCTAGAGATGAACGTACTTTGGTGCGAAAAATGCAAATCAATCCTATAACAACAGCAAAGGACCTTGTGAAGATGCTGGAGGAAACAGGTACAAAAGTATCTATAGTCACAGTAAATCAAGTCATATATCGACATAACCTGAAAGGCCGCTCAGCAAGGAACAAGCCACTGCTCCAAAACCGCCATAAAAAAGCCAGACTACGATTTGCAACTGCACATGGGGACAAAGATTGTACTTTTTGGAGAAATGTCCTCTGGTCTGATGAAACAAAAATAGAACTGTTTGGCCATAATGACCATCATTATGTTTGGAGGAAAAAGGGGGAGGCTTGCAAGCCGAAGAACACCATCCCAACCGTGAAGCACGGGGATGGCAGCATCATGTTGTGGGGGTGCTTTGCTGCAGGAGGGACTGGTGCACTTCACAAAATAGATGGCATCATCAGGATGGAAAATTATGTGGATATATTGAAGCAAAATTTCAAGACATCAGTCAGGAAGTTAAAGCTTGGTCGCAAATGGGTCTTCCAAATGGACAATGACCCCAAGCATACTTCCAAAGTTGTGGCAAAATGGCTTAAGGACAACAAAGTCAAGCTATTCAAGTGGTCATCACAAAGCCCTGACATCAATCTTATAGAAAATTTGTGGGCAGAACTGAAAAAGTGTGTGCAAGCAAGGAGGCTTACAAACCTGACTACGTTACACCAGCTCTGTCAGGAGGAATGGGCCAAAATTCACCCAACTTATTGTGGGAAGCTTGTAGAAGGCCACGTGAAACTTTTGACCCAAGTTAAACAATTTAAAGGCAATGCTGCCAAATACTAATTGAGTGTATGTAAACTTTTGACCCACTGGGAATGTGATGAAAGAAATAAAAGCTGAAATAATCATTCTCTCTACTATTATTCTGACATTTCACATTCTTAAAATAAAGTGGTGATCCTAACTGACCAAAAACAGGGAATTTTTACTAGGATTAAATGTCAGGAATTGTGAAAAACTGAGTTTAAATGTATTTGGCTAAGGTGTATGTAAACTTTCGACTTCAACTGTATATTAGATAGATGCGGTAAAGAGGTCAATGGAACTCATCCCAAACGCGTGGGGGAAAGATGCCGTGGGGAAAATGTCCAGAATCTTCTCATTGCCCCTAGCAAAATTAGCCTACCTTAAGGCTATTGTTTATACAGTTTGTGTATTTCAGACTATGTTGAGGTAAACATCGGAGTATATTGCTTGTATGCATGTCAACCCCAATACATGTTCATGTCATCGTCACCAATCAACTACATTGCAGTTCAAAATTACTTTTGCTACCACCACCGATTTCTGTATGCTAGCTATTCTACCAGCTTATACAAACCGGATTTAGCATTTAGCAGTCAATTTTTCTAAACCTGAAAAGGAACTTCTAAATGTTATGCAACAAAAACAGACATATATCAAAATCAGACTTTGGTAACCACATTGTGGGCCTGTTACAATACATCAATCATGACGGATTTGTGACGGCTGTCGAAAGGATTGGACCAAAGTGCAGCGTGGTTGTAGTTCCACATTTTATTAAATTCGTGAAACTTTGCAAAACATAAATAACTGAATTTACAAAACAAACCGTGACGCAGAGAGAAACAAACACTACTCAAAAGATAATCACCCACAAAAACCCAGGAAGAAAAACCCCTACTTAAATATGATCTCCAATTAGAGACAACCAGGACCAGCTGCCTCCAATTGGAGCTCATCCCAAACAAGCCAACATAGAAATACAAAAACTAGAACCTAAGAACATAGAAATAGAAAACATAGAAAAACACAAAACACCCCCTGTCATGCCCTGACCTACTCTACCATAGAAAATCACATCTTACCATGGTCAGGACGTGACAGGATTTGACGAATATACACTTTGTTTGATCAGATTTGTTGAGTGTGCGCCAATATGGCATCCTTCTTCTATCCCCCACGGTCTGCGTTCAACTGACCTCAACTGCAGGATTAGGTGTTTTATTGCTCTGAGATGGCTTGATTGGCCTTGAGACCAGATATAAAACAATGGTGACCTATTTTATGCTGTATCATTTCGATTGACCTTGGACTTTGCTCATCAGGACATTGCAACTTCAGATCATTTGATGTATACTGTATGTCCAATCTTCCTCTATTTCCCTCTCTCTCCTCTTGCACTTTCCACTCTCTGGTGACCTCTAACCTTGACCTTGTTGTGCTCTACTCTAGACCGTCCAGGCCTGGTGAATGTGAAGCCCATCGAGGACCTCCAGGAGGCAGTACTGCAGGCCTTGGAGCTGCAGTTGAAGACCATCCACCCAGACTGCCCCCAGCTGTTTGCCAAGCTACTGCAGAAGATGACCGACCTGCGGCCGCTGGTGGCTGACCACGTCCGCCTCATCCACCTGCTCAAGAAGCAGGAGCTGGAGATGTGTCTGCACCCCCTACTACAGGAAATCATGAGGGACCTGTACTAGAGTAGTGGGAGACTCAGTTTAACAGCTATGAAGAAAAGAAGACTATACACTGTACAGCAGTGGAGGCTGCTGAGGGGAGGACGGCTCATAATAATGGCGCAAATGGAATCAAACACATGGAAACTGCATTTAACCCAACCCTCTAAATCAGAGAGGTGCGGAGGGCTGCATTAATCAACATCCACGTCATCTGTGCTGATGGACCAGTGGGTTAACTGCTTTGCTCAGGGGCAGAGCGACAGATTTGACTTTGTCAGCTCTGGGATTCAATCCAGCAACCTTTTGGTTACTGGCCCAATGCTCCTACCCGCCAGGCTACCTGCTGCCCATATTGGTGGTAACACCAACCTCCTGTGCTATACAGTACAGTTTTATCCAACTAGTGTGTTTATTATAAAAAATATGTAGAACCTTATGGGTCTTTATCTAGCCAGATCTGTTGGTGCTTTGGTCAACTCTTCTGTGTCATGTATATCATAGCAGCAATAGTCACTGAGACCAGGCTAGTTTTCATCAGGCTCTCAGTTAAAGCAAATGTCTGGCTTCACAGGTGACCTCCATGACAAGTGAGGGTTAAGTCTGTTTTCTTGGGACTTGTTGTTTAATAGAAGGATCTGTGAACTATATTTAAACAATAACGCATGAGGGGGTGTGGTTTATGGCCAATATACCACGGCTAAAGGCTGTTCTTATGCACGATGCAACGCAGATTGCCTGGATACAGCCATTAGCCGTGGTATATTGGCCACATACCACAAACCCCCGAGGTCCCTTATTGCTATTATAAACTGGTTACCAATGTAATTTGAACAGTAAAAACACATGTTTTGTCATACGGTCTGATATATCACGGCTTCCAGCCAATCAGCATTCAGGGCCCAACCACCCAGTTTATAATACATTATGAATGATTCATTACTGAGCTTCCTACCGTCTTGCTCTAACTGCAGCTATTCTGTCTTCTACCACGCTTTTTAATTAAAGGGATGAAAGGAGAATTGATTTTAATTACAGGACATTTATTGGTGCAGAGATGGATTTGTTGTATGTGCAAGAGGATGCTGTGTACATGCGTGTGCTTGTAGATAGTGGATAGTGTAACCCACTTATAGTTCGCTGGATCTGCTACAGCCCCCATTGTGTAAGGAGGGTGAATCTGAAGCATGTGTCAAAGCTACGTAGACAGCAACTTGATCGCAGCATTCCCACCAGGTGGAGCTCTTGTCACCATAGGGCCAGATCAGAATTAGATCTTTGTATTCTATTGCTTGTCTTATTTTAAGGAGTCGCTCTCTATGGCCTGTCAGAAAGCAGAAATAGAACAGTTAAACACACACGCAGCAAAACTCCACAGAAATAGAAGCCAAGAGGTCAGAAGACAGAGATGGTTTTGGTCTTGTGTTTCACCACTTTTGATGACCCCAGGGCTATTTTTCCCTTCACTGAACTTTTCTGAGACACACATGATTCATAAGATACAGGAAAACACATTACTAAAACTTACGCCCCGTCATCAGTCCCCGAATTAGGTCTGATGACCAACTGAAAGGAAAACATCAGGGCCATCACACATTATAGAACACAAAAACATAATGGTCTATGACTGTAAAAGGTGTTGTGAATTTAACATAAGGAGCTTCAACTTAAGTGTTACCCAATAACTTTGTTGAGATTGTTATCATTTAGTCCCATCCTCTCTGCCAATAGCTGTGGAGCACCTAGTGCCCTTTCCCAATGGTGGAATCCCCTAGTGGCCTGTCTAGACGGGATCCACAGTGAGATTGCGCCACACTGCTACTGCAACAGCAAACATTGTACCCAGCTACAAAGTCTTGCACATGTATCCTACTGAGGTGCACAGAGTCTAATGGTGGAGATCAGTGTCTCAACGTCTTTTGTACCTGCCTGGGACAATTTACATTAAAACAAGCCCTTTACAGCATACACAATCAGTGTCAGGGTTATAATTTTTGTGTTATATAAATGTCTATCTTTTGAATTTTTATGTAGATGGCCAAAGTCTGTGTCATCACAATTTTTTTTTTATAGCCAACCAATGCCTGTGTTCGTGCACAGGCAACATACACTTTGATTGACAGTTATTGTTTTGAGTGAACCCAGTCCTTTTACCAGTCAGTAGCAACAAAG
Source organism: Salmo salar (assembly GCF_965601325.2). Taxonomy (NCBI): domain Eukaryota; kingdom Metazoa; phylum Chordata; class Actinopteri; order Salmoniformes; family Salmonidae; genus Salmo; species Salmo salar. The sequence continues at coordinate 25,395,898 of NC_138303.1, read as the reverse complement.
AACGGAAGGTGTTGAACACTTACGCAAATTAGTTTAACTTAATTTTATTAAAATAACATGAAATAAACAACATTCGCACGTTTACAATAAAAAAAAATGTACCTCCTGAAAGAGACATGGCAGACAAAATGCAAATTAGATTTCAAATCATTTTTTAAATATTAAAGACAATTGCCCAATATCCAGCTCATGATGGTTTACCCAAAGAGAAGGCTGATTAAAATGTGTGGGTAACTACTGATCAGAACACTCTGCAAAGCCATGAACCAATCACATGGACCGTAGAAACATAGCCATTGCGTTTGTTAAAATGTCCAAAATAAAAATCAAATCAGTCATGCTTGACTGTCTGACAAGTTATAATTTTTTCCAGAATTAAGGAAAAAAATGATAAAAGCATGAAGATGAAGACATTGATCATAATTTCATATCTCTATCTGATTTAAGACTATGTACAATCAAATACCCCTGCAAAAACAATAGAAGAATCACACTGTTTTTGATAAAAATCATCCTAGAAGGTGAGGTTGTCCAGGGTGTCTTGGTCTAGGCTTCATCTCCTCTTCAGGCAGGTCAGCTTAGAGAATATCTTCTTCATAAGAAACTAGGGCAGTCAGTCCTGTCAGACAGAAAGGTGTGCTTCACAGCTCAGAGATAGAGAGCCTCTTATTTCACTCTCTCTCAGGCATTTCCTTCACTGTCTCTGCCTCTCTGTCCCCAGGTAGGTGTGCTTTCTTTCACATATTTACACGTTCCACTAACTGCATTGCCACTCTGTCCATTGCACCCATTTTAGCAATGGAGAAAATTACAGTAGGCCTATGATTAACCCTATAATTTGCATGAATTTCATTCACCATCAATCATCTTCTCCAACCCAATGGGTAGTCAATATTTTTCACTTCTCTCCATGCCAAAACAGTCACTGGAAAAACTCAGTCAGTGACTGAAATCCCATATTGATCCCATCCACCGTCACTGTCAGAGGATTCCTTTTACCCCCAGTCACTCCTCTTTTTCTATGCCATACAGTGCCATACAAAAGTATTCATCCCCCTTGGCATTTTTCCTATTTTGTTGCATTATAACCTGTAATTTAAATTGATTTTTATTTGGATTTCATATAATGGAAATACACAAAAGTCAAAATTTGTGAAGTGAAATGGAAAAAATGAAAAACCTACGAAAATAAACTGGTGCAACCAATTACCTTCGGAAATCACATAATGTGTTAAATAAAGTCCACCTGTGCGCAATCTAAGTGTCACATGATCTCAGTATACATACACCTGTTCTGAAAGGCCCCAGAATCTGCAACACCATTAAGCAAGGGGCACCACCAAGCAAGCGGCACCATGAAGATCAAGGAGCTCTCCAAACAGGTCAGGAACAAAGTTGTGGAGAAGTACAGATCAGGGTTGGGTTATAAAAAATATCCGAAACTTTGAACATCCCACGGAGCACCATTTAATCCATTATTAAAAAATGGAAAGAATATGGCACCACAACAAACCTGGCAAGAGAGGGCTGCCCACCAAAACTCACAGACCAGACAAGGAGGGCATTAATCAGAGAGGCAACAAAGAGACCAAAGATAACACTGAAGGAGCTGCAAAGCTCCACAGCGGAGATTGGAGTATCTGTCCATATGACCACTTTAAACTTTAACTCCACAGAGCTGGGCTTTACGGAAGAGTGGCCAGAAAAAAAGACATTGCTTAAAGAAAAAAATAAGCAAACACGTTTGGTGTTCGCCAAAAGGCATGTGGGAGACTCCCCAAACATATGGAAGAATGTAATCTGGTCAGATGAGATTAAAATGTAGCTTTTTGGCCATCAAGGAAAACGCTATGTCTGGCGCGAACTCAACACCTCTCATCACCCCGAGAACATCATCCTCACAGTGAAGCATGGTGATGACAGCATCATGCTGTGAGGATGTTTTTAATCGGCAGGGACTGGGAAACTGGTCAGAATTGAAGGAATGATGGATGGCTCTAAATACAAGGAAATTCTTGAGGGAAACCTGTTTCTGTCTTCCAGAGAGTTGAGACTGGGACAGAGGTTCATCTTCCAGCAGGACAATGACCCTAAGCATACTGCTAAAGCAACACCTGAGTGGTATATGGGGAAACATTTAAATGTCTTGGAATGGTCAAAGCCCAGATCTCAATCCAACTGAGAATCTGTGGTATGACTTAAAGATTGCTGTACACCAGCGGAAGCCATCCAACTTGAATGAGCTGGAGCAGTTTTGCCTTGAAGAATGGGCAAAAATCCCAGTGGCTAGATGTGCCAAGCTTATAGATACATACCCCAAGAGACTTGCAGCTGTAATTACTGAAAAAGGTGGCTCTACAAAGTATTGACTTTGGGGGGGGTGAATAGATATGCATGCTCAAGTTTTCAGTTTTTTTGTCTTATTTCTTGTTTGTCTCACAATAAAAAATATTTAGCATCTTCAAAGTGGTAGGCATGTTGTGTAAATCAAATGATACAAACCCCCAACAATCTATTTAATTCCAGGTTGTAAGGCAACAAAATAGGAAAAATGCCAAGGGGGTGAATACTTTCATAAGCCACAGTAGATATTTGGTGTGTGTGTGTGTGTGTGTGTGTGTGTGTGTGTGTGTGTGTGTGTGTGTGTGTGTGTGTGTGTGTGTGTGTGTGTGTGTGTGTGTGTGTGTGTGTGTGTGTGTGTGTGTGGCATGCTCATGCACACGTGTATGTTTTGGAACAGGAGCAGGTAGGAGGGACAGGTTTGGTATTGTAGTTCTAGAACACAGGCAGTCTGCTATAGGTGGAAGTGAAGGCGTTAATGTCTTCGGTGTGGGAGGCTCTGTGCAGGGAGGGTTCTGAGGCACTGCGGTTGATCTTAGGCAGGGAGTGCTGGAGCAGCTCAATTGACGACAGGATCTGGAAGAGAGGAGAGGAAAAGAGAGAGAGAAAGAGGGGTAGATTGGATGAGTAACAGGAAGCACTCCCATCAAATTTGGAGGCCTTTGCTATAGTCCCATTTGCATTAAACTCCAGAGACCTTTCAATCCACTTCAGCCAATAAAGGTGTCCAGATAATGTACAGAGAAAACTCATTAGCTAGTACCTGGGGGAACAGTGGCCTCTCGTCCTTGATTTTCTTGATGCAGTCGGCCACCAGCCTCTTCATGGCCTTAGGACAGCTCTTATAAAGCTTACTGAGGTCTGGAGACAGGTACCCCCGGCCCACCATGAAGATGATCTATAGAGGGAGAAAAAGGGTTAGAGGTCAGGGGTAAGGAATAGAGGTCTGAGACAGGTACCCCCGGCCCAACATGAAGATGATCTGACAGTGGAGACAGAGATGAGGGATTACAGTGTTATTGTTTTCTGTGGAGGTCACAACCAGTCACTAATAACACCTGTAAGACAGTCCTTATGGCAGAACTTGACTATGGCCCTATCCTCCTGATTCCTGCTTACAAGCAAAAATTAAAGCAGGAAGCACCAGTGACTCGGTCTATAAAAAAGTGATCAGATGAAGCAGATGCTAAACTACAGGACAGTTTTGCTATCACAGACTGGAACATGTTCTGGGATTCTTCCGATGGCATTGAGGAGTACACCACATCAGTCACTGGCTTTATCAATAAGTGTATCGAGAACGTCGTCCCCACAGTGACTGTACGTACATATCCCAACCAGAAGCCATGGATTACAGGCAACATTCGCACTGAGTTAAAGGGTAGAGCTGCCGCTTTCAAGGTGCAGGACCCTAACCCGGAAGCTTACAAGAAATCCTGCTATGCCCTGCGACGAACCATCAAACAGGCAAAGCGTCAATACAGGGCTAAGATTGAATCATACTACACCGGCTCCGACGCTCGTCTTATGTGGCAGGGCTTGCAAACTATTACAGACTACAAACGGATGCACAGCCGCAAGCTGCCCAGTGACACTAGCCTACCAGATGAGCTAAATCACTTCTATGCTCACTTCGAAGCAAGCAACACTGAGGCATGCATGAGAGCATCAGCTGTTCCGGACGACTGTGTGATCACGCTCTCTGTAGCCGACGTAAGACCTTTAAACAGGTCAACATACACAAGGCTGCGGGGCCAGACGGATTACCAGGATGTGTGCTCCGGGCATGTGCTGACCAACTGGCAGGTGTCTTCACTGACATTTTCAACATGTCCCTGATTGAGTCTGTAATACCAACATGTTTCAAGCAGACCACCATAGTCCCTGTACCCAAGAACACAAAGGCAACCTTCCTAAATGACTACAGACCCGTAGCACTCACGTCCGTAGCCATCAAGTACTTTGAAAGGTTGGTAATGGCTCACATCAACACCATTATCGCAGAAACCCTAGACCCACTCCAATTTGCATACCACCCAAACAGATCCAGATGATGCAATCTCTATTGCACTCCACTCTGCCCTTTCCCACCTGGACAAAAGGAACACTTATGTGAGAATGCTATTCATTGACTACAGCTCAGCGCTCAACACCATAGTGCCCTCAAAGCTCATCACTAAGCTAAGTATCCTGGGACTAAACACCTCCCTCTGCAGCTGGATCCTGGACTTCCTGACGGCATGTGCTCAGTCCCCTCCTGTACTCCTTGATCACCCACGACTGCATGGCCAGGCACGACTCCAACACTATCATTAAGTTTGCTGACGACACAACAGTGGTAGGCCTGATCACCGACAACGACGAGACAGCCTATAGGGAGGAGCTCAGAGATCTGGCCGGGTGGTGCCAGAATAACAACCTATCCCTCAACATAACCAAGACTAAGGAGATGATTGTGGACTACAGGAAAAGGAGGACCGAGCACGCCCCCATTCTCATCGACGGGGCTGTAGTGGAGCAGGTTGAGAGCTTCAAGTTCCTTGGTGTCCACATCAACAACAAACTAGAATGGTCCAAACACACCAAGACAGTCGTGAAGAGGGCACGACAAAGCCTATTCCACCTCAGGAAACTAAAAAGTTTTGGCATGGGTCCTCAGATCCTCAAAAGGTTCTACAGCTGCAACATCGAGAGCATCCTTACTGGTTGCATCACTGCCTTGTACGGCAATTGCTCGGCCTCTGACCGCAAGGCACTACAGAGGGTAGTGCATACGACCCGGAAGGCCCTAAAAATTGTCAAAGACCCCAGCCACCCCAGTCACAGACTGTTCTCTCTACTACCGCATGGCAAGCGGTACCGGAGTGCCAAGTCTAGGACAAAAAGGCTTCTCAACAGTTTTTACCCCCAAGCCATAAGACTCCTGACCAGGTAATCAAATGGCTACCCGGACTATTTGCATTGTGTGCCCCCCCCCCCCCAACCCCTCTTTTACGCTGCTGCTACTCTCTGTTTATCATATATGCATAGTCACTTTAACTATATCTACATGTACATACTACCTCAATCAGCCTGACTAACCGGTGTCTCTATGTAGCCTCGCTACTTTTATAGCCTCGCTACTGTATATAGCCTGTCTTTTTACTGTTGTTTTATTTCTTTACTTACCTATTGTTCACCTAATACCTTTTTTGCACTATTGGTTAGAGCCTGTAAGTAAGCATTTCACTGTAATGTCTACACCTGTTGTATTCGGCGCACGTGACAAATCAACTTTGATTTGATTTGAGAGAGACGGAGAGAGAGAGAGAGAGAGAGAGAGAGAGAGATACTAGATAGAAATAAGTAAATGTATGCCAGTTGCTGAAACTGGGTCACACAATCTTAGTTATATTTGATTTGTTAAAATCAAACAAGGCAGGACAGGTCAAGGGCCTATATCTCTCCCTACATTTAGCACAACTGAAATAGAGACTGGTTTTAGAGATGGCAGTGTGGCAGGCTGGGTTTACCTGGTCTCTGTTGGCTATCTGTGAGTATGGCAGCTCTCCCGTCATCAGCTCATGGAGGACAACACCGTAGGAGTACACGTCAGACTGGAAACTATAGGGCATGTTGTCCTGCATACGGATAACCTCAGGAGCCTGAGAACAGAGGATAGAATAACACACAAACTTGTTTAAATTGATTTCATTTTTAATTCCAGGAACCATAATGAGTACATCTCAAAGGTGTGCACGATTGCTGGAGTGCACGGCCACCAAAACGAACACATTTTCCCAGATTAAGAAACTGCTCCCCTTAACCCAGGGGTGGGCAATTCCAGTCCTCGGGGGCCTGATTGGTGTCACAGTTTTGAGAGTCCAATAACCACTTAATCATGATCTTCAGTTTAGAATGCAATTTGATTAATCAGCTGTGTTTGCTAGGGATGGAGAAAAAGTGTGACACCAATCAGGCCCCAAGGTCTGGAGTTGCCCACCCCTGCCTTAACCCCATCTCTCAGGCCCAATCTCAACAGCAACGAAAGTAAGGTATTTTTTCTTCTAGCGTGACATTGACATTTTCCTCTTACTGACCATCCACAGTATGGACCCTGAGGGTTGCTCCACCTGGTGAGAACCACTCCACCTGGCCTTGACCGTGGCCAGACCAAAGTCTCCTATCTTCACCGTCAGGCCCTCATGTAGGAAGATATCTGTACCACTGTCAAGGAAGCAGAGCTGTGGCAGACTGCTGAATCTGTGAAAAATACGACTGAGCTCATACATCATTTGTCTAATTTCAAGCCAACACTATTTTCTATTCATTTGTCACAACAAAGTGACAGAGCTTAAAACAGTGAAGAAAAGGATACTGTTTGACTTCATGTCCCGGTGGATGATGTTTTTGGCGTGCAAATAGCTGAAAGAAAAATACAGTGAAAATGGGAATTTACGACATTACAGTTGCATGTTAATAACAATAATAAACATAAGATCCTTCTAAAGCTATCACCTTTTTATAGCGTCAATCTAAAGCTAACACCCTTGTAAACCTAGTATTCCTATAGAGCTATAAGTAGCACCAATCTACACCTAAGCTAGTCCCTGCTGTGTGGACTCACTCCATGCCCTGAGCTGTCTGTCTGGCGATGTCTATAAGCTGGAACATCTGGAAGTTGGTCTCCTGGACGTGAAGGTGTTTGTAGAGGCTGCTGCCCTCACACCACTGGGTCACGATGGCCAGGTTGTCCTTCGTCATGTAGCCCATGAACAACAGGATGTTGACGTGCCGCGTTTTCCTGCAGCCAAAAAGAAGGAGAGAGAGAGACATACAGACAGCGAGAGAGAGCAAGAGTGAGAGAGCGATACAGGAAGAGGAAATCACCAAAACAAAGTTGAAATAATGCTGCATGAAGATAATCTACCAAGAATGAACACATAAGGTCAATCTATTGCTCTCTCTAAAGTGATGAATACAATAAGAATATCACTATATTGCAACAGAAAGCCTAGTGGTTAGAGCGTTGGGACAGTAACCGAAGGGTTGCTAGTCAAACAAGGTGAAAAATCTTGAGCAAGACACTTAACTCTATAGGGGTCGCTGTTAATAATGGCAGACCCAGGTCATGACCCCACTCTCTGAGAGTGTCTCAGTGGGATTTGGGATATGCAAAAAACACATTTCCAATTAATACACACTTGTACATGTGTGCAATAGGACAAATATAAGCACCCACCAAATTATTATTATTATAGTTCTCCTCACTACTCTCATGCTCTCTTACCTAAGGACAGCCACCTCGTTTCTGAAGGCCTGGAACTGCTCTGGCGTGGGGTCAATCACCTTTAGGATCTTCACCGCTACGTCACCTACAACAGACAAACAACGTGGTACAGAAACTGTCTAAGCTGCTGTGTGACCATGTACACTAGGCTCAGTACAAGTGTTCAAGTCAACTCATAGGCATGATTGGAAGATCCAGAACTCCTCACAAACCTTTGTAGACCTTCGAAACAGCATAATCAAGCATTACAAGCATTGTGTTTATCCAACAGGTGCCATCCAGAAGCATGCTCACCGTGCCATTTCCCTTTGTATACCGTTCCGAAGGAGCCTGAGCCGATACAGGAGTGTAGCACCACTTCACTGGCCTCAATCTCCCAGTAGTAACTGGAGTCCCGCTTGTCCCTCGGATGCTGCAGTAGGATAGTCAATATAAGGCCACATTCTCCATCTAATTCACTTATGCAGTTATTCCTACACTCTTACAAAAAAAGGTGCTATCTAGAACCTAAAAAGGTTATTCGGCTGGCCCATAAGAGAACCCTTTGAAGAACCCTTTTTGGTTCCAGATACAACCATTCTGGGTTCCATGTAGAACCCTCTGTGGAAAGGGTTCTACATGGAACCCAGAATGGTTCTACCTGGAACCAAAAAGGGTTCTACCTGGAACCAAAAAGTGTTCTTCTATTGGGACAGCTGAATAACCCTTTTGGAACCCTTTTTTCTAAGAATCTAGGAATTAAAAGTACTATTGAGATGCTATTCATTCACAGTCAGTGTACAAACTACAGGGGCTGTCTAACTTACTATTTTGTGTTTCTCCTGAGTGTTGAATGAAGGAGCCCTCTCTCGTCTGTCTGGAGCTGGGGTGTTAGACTGGGACTGGGACCAGCCTGTGGGACTCTGGCTGGGGGAACTCCCGCCTAGGAAGGGAATATGGACCAATGGTATTTAGAATGGCAGGTTATGACAGAAAGTGTTGTTGTGGAATGTTGTGTATGTTTCCATTAGCTTAGCAGAAACTGAGACACTCATGTGGGGTAACCATCTTTTAAAATCTTACCTGAGTCATGATTACGCATTGCTTCATGATTACGCATTGCTTCCTAGGAAAACACAAAACAAAATATTCTTGCAGATTTTTACACATATCAAATGAACACAAGTCATTCAACAGTTTCATTATTCAGTTAGATACAGAAACTATAAAAGCATGTGGATACTAGTCTGTTGAAAGGCATGCCATGTTATTTATCACACAACACTGCCTCCTAACCTTGTCTGGGCTCTCTGACGTCGCCTCAACAAAAGAATTGGAGAAGCGAATGATACCTACTCTCCTCTTCAGCCAGAAACACCTGCACCATGAGCTAGGGGAGGTATTCAGAACATCTAGCTACTCCCCATCAGGGCACAACACAGTGGGACAGGGAAGGAAAGGGAGACGAGGAGAGAGAGTGCTACCCAGGTATTACATTTTGTGGGCATATTAGATACAGCATTCAAGTTTTCATTTTTCCAAATACACGGGTATGGAAATGAATGAATCAGAAAGGAATACAGTAAAGTGCAGGATATAAAAAGTGAAATGAAACAAAGAGAATAGAACGCAGTCAAGGAAATCATGCAAAGTAAATTGTAATTATGCTAGATTAATTACTTAGTAGAAAGAGTAAGGGGGAGGGAGGGAGGGATTACAAAAGTTACGCAGAGAAGATGGTTGAGATTCCTGGCGTTGTTACCTCGATCATGCTGCTGTCGACGGGCATGGTGGTGCTGACTATGTGGACGTTGGGCGTGGAGGTGGAGCGCTGCCTCTGGGACAGAGCGCCCCCCGTGGGTGGGTAGGGGGCCGTGTAGTTGAAGGCGTGAGGGGTGGAGCAGCGGTGCAGAGAGCTGAGGGGTGAATACAGGGGCAACATCAGGCTTAGGGACACTGAACACAACACATTAAGTGCATCAGTAAGATAGAATAGTGTCATGGTTTTTTTCATGACAATTGTTTGCATAATCAAGGATCAAATATTATTACCATGATTGAATAATTACTATTTTTGTTTATCATAGTCTGAGATACCGTTGAGTGGCTCTTCTAATGCAAAAAATAATAATAATAATTCACACATAAGATAATTCTACAACTTCTTATAATCAATCTCACAGGGCTGTAGTGGATGGCAGCTTGTCAGTTTAATTTCTGCCATTATGTGACATTTCTCTCAGGCACACCCTAGAACACCCTCACTATGTGAGATGGTTAGAAGGCAGTTTCTGTTTCAGCCAGTGACAGTTTGACACTACATCTCAAAATCTATCCTCTACTTTCTTGATAGTTGAACAAACACAGTCCTGCACACATTGAGATTCTACTAAATTCAATAACAGGAAAATGTTCTAGGTATTAGGATTTCCATTCTACAAATACTACCCCATTCACTAGGGGAAATATTTTAACCTCAGTGTATCTCTTCATTCACATGGTACAGATGTGGGATCTTAATTTGAACAGTATTGTCGCAGCAAAAGAATCCTACAGCAACAGGAGTTTAACTTTCACACTTTTCTGCCGATGTAATGTTTAATCTGTGATTAGGCTATTAGCTGGCCAAAATTGGGCTACATGAAAAGTGCAATTCTGCTAATATAACCGTTTGTTAGTGCAGGAGATTTACATATATTTCTGTGAATTTATGTAAATCTTGACGCTCATCTGCATTTCCTGCAGCGCAAGAAAATTCTCAGCAACAACAGAGTAATCAAATTAAGATCCAATATCATAGTACATATTTCACAATAACTTGAAGGGAAAGGATATGGTTTTTAATTTCTTGCATGTGTCATGCTTTTCTAGGAGCCTATGCAACTCATGATTGCTAGTTAGCCTTTCAGAATGGTGGTAGGTGACAATTCTCCTTGCGCTCTCATTAAAGTTCTTGTTGATTCAGTGATGCTTAGTGTGATGCTGGTCTTGGTTCACTGCTGACTGGAAAGTATATTGTACTGTACTGTCAGTTACTGGTGAAAGTGGCACTCCATGCGAGTGACATACCATAACAGCACTCATAATGTATTAGACCACAGTTCTAACCCTGTAAAGCACTATATGAGAACAAATCGCCCTTTTGGCCAAAACAGGACTTTGTTTCGAAGAGCATTTGAGATTGTTCTGCACCGAACAACTTGATACTGTGTGCGAGCTAATTTGGCAACTATCTGAGTGCTTTTAAACTGTTATAAATGCTTCTGAAACAACAGCCTCTTTTCACACCTCTGGTTACATCATAAAGCTGGAGACAAAAAACAGGCATTGATTCGGTTTGAGGCCTGGGTTAAGGTGCTTTACAGCTTACAGCTGCATCAGCTGAGGGCCAGTCAAACATGGCAACCAAAGAACCCTTAACATTTGGCCACCATTACTTCTGAGAGCAAAGGACTTAGTAAACCTTACTGTACTGTAGTTAAATCAATTACAACCACACGCAACCCTTATCCGTCATTAAATGGTAAGTCAAGAGGAAGACTTTTGCTGTACTTCTGTAGTTATTTAATTGCTGATGTTCTGTTGCTGCCTGGAGATAGCCTTGCTCACAGTACCAGGGTGAAAGAGGTCCATGGATCCAGTATCACTCATGGGTCGGAAGTGATAGGTCAAAGTTCAAGAGCAGGAGGGGTGGCTTTACCTGCTGGGGAGTCGGGACAGCGATTCTCTCATTCGCCGAGAAGTAAGAGGAGGAAGAGATGGACCCCCACTTTCACCTGGTGTCGGGAACAACCTAGAGAGAGAGTTTCAAGCTTTATTAGTCATATGTACAGGATACACATGGTATACACTGTCCAATGAAATGCTTACTTGCAGGATCCTTCTCAATAATCCAACATAAATAAGAAAGAACAAATCGACAAATGTATCTATTCATGGCCAGTGATAGCCATCTACAAATGTATCTCTTCGTGGCTAGTGATAGCCCTCTACAAATGTATCACTTCGTGGCCAGTGATAGCCATCTACAAATATATCTCTTCGTGGCCAGTGATAGCCATCTACAAATGTATCTCTTCATGGCTAGTGATAGCCATCTACAAATGTATCTATTCATGGCTAGTGATAGCCATCGACAAATGTATATCTTCATGGCTAGTGATAGCCATCTACAAATGTATCTCTTCATGGCTAGTGATAGCCATCTACAAATGTATCTCTTCATGGCTAGTGATAGCCATCTACAAATGTATCTCTTCATGGCCAGTGATAGCCATCTACAAATGTATCTCTTCATGGCCAGTGATAGCCATCTACAAATGCTTATTGTTGAAATCTGGAGACCTAAAGCCTGCATGTAAAACAATGCTCTACGTAAATATCTATCTTCAATGCAGACTGTGAGAGCACCACAATCATTTATCTTACTTAGCTCTTTTGTCAGTATGTTCCTTATACTGTTTATTCACCCATTGCTGTATACTTGTACTGTTAATATTTATATTGTTTTGTAAGTGTTCTTGCTATTCAATACAAACAGTTATGTGTTAGCAGCCATTTTGATTTGTGCTGCACAGTAGAGGAGAGGAGACTTACAGGAGCTGTCTGATGTTGCTCCAATCCACACACATCGTGGGCACTTTGGTGCTGCAATGCTCATGGAATTTGTAGCCGCATGTTTGGCAACGGAAACCGTTCAAAAGGAACTTCTGGCATATATCGCAGAAGGCCAACTTCAGAAATGTTTTCCGAACCTGAAAGTTAAAGAGGAAAATTAAGTATTTCATTATTTTCCAGCCGATGCTAACGGCCTGGGTAAACAGTGTAAAATCCTTTATGGCAGGGGTGTCAAACATATGGCCATTCAATCCAGCCCGCGGATTTTAGTTTTTTCAATGTTGTTTTTTTTGGGGGGACATGATATTAAATTGACATTTAAATGACTAAAACCAAAATGAAACTGTGTAGAAATGTACAGTCTCTACATATACAGCTGAAGTCGGAAGTTTACATACACTTAGGTTGGAGTCATTAAAACTAATTTTTCAACCACTCCACAAATTTCTTGTTAACAAACTATAGTTTTGGCAAATCTACTTTGTGCATGACACATGTAATTTTTCCAACAATTGTTTACAGACAGATTATTTCACTTAATCTCAATTCCAGTGGGTCAGAAGTTTACATACAATATGTTGACTGTGCCTTTAAACAGCTTGGAAAATTCCAGAAAATTATGTCATGGCTTTAGATGCTTCTGATAGGCTAATTGACATCATTTGAGTCAATTGGAGGTATACCTGTGGATGTATTTCAAGGCCTACCTTCAAACTCACTGCCTCTTTGCTTGACATCATGGGGAAATCAAAAGAAATCAGCCAAGACCTCAGAAAGAAAATTGTACACCTCCACAAGTCTGGTTCATCCTTGGGAGCAATTTCAAAACGCCTGAAGGTACCACGTTCATCTGTACAAACAATAGTACGCAAGTATAAACACTCCTAGAGACGAAAGTACTTTGGTGCAAAAAGTGCAAATCAATCCTAGAACAACAGCAAAGGACCTTGTGAAGATGCTGGAGGAAACAGGTACAAAAGTATCTATATTCACAGTAAAACGAGTCCTATATCGACATAACCTGAAAGGCCGCTCAGCAAGGAACAAGCCACTGCTCCAAAACTGCCATAAAAAAGCCAGACTACGGTTTGCAACTGCACATGGGGACAAAGATCGTACTTTTTGGAGAAATGTCCTCTGGTCTGATGAAACAAAAATAGAACTGTTTGGCCATAATGACCATTGTTATGTTTGGAGGAAAAAGGGGGAGGTTTGCAAGCCGAAGAACACCATCCCAACCGTGAAGCACGGGTGTGGCAGCATCATGTTGTGGGGGTGCTTTGCTGCAGGAGGGACTGCTGCTCTTCACAAAATAGATGGCATCATTAGGATGGAAAATTATGTGGATATATTGAAGCAACATCTCAAGACATCAGCCAGGAAGTTAAAGCTTGGTCGCAAATGGGTCTTCCAAATGGACAATAACCCCAAGGATACTTCCAAAGTTGTGGCAAAATGGCTTAAGGACAACAAAGTCAAGGTATTCGAGTGGCCATCACAAAGCCCTGACATCAATCCTATAGAAAATTTGTGGGCAGAACTGAAAAGTATGTGCAAGCAAGGAGGTCTACAAACCTGACTCAGTTACACCAGCTCTGTCAGGAGGAATGGGCCAAAATTCACCAAACTTATTGTGGGAAGCTTGTGGAAGGCTACCCGAAACATTTGACCCAAGTTAAACAATTTAAAGGAAATGCTACCAAATACCAATTGAGTGTATGTAAACTTCTGACCCACTGGGAATGTGATGAAAGAAATTAAAGCTGAAATAAATCATTCTCTCAACTATTATTCTGACATTTCACATTCTTAAAATAAAGTGGTTATCCTAACTGACCTAAGACAGGGAATTTTTACTAGGATTAAATGTCAGGAATTGTGAAAAACTGAGTTTAAATGTATTTGGCTAAGGTGTATGTCCATTTCCGAATTCAACTGTATAGTCTTTCCACTCTGTCCGGCTTGCTAACCGTTATCAAAACGAAAGCTAGACAGTGAGGGAGCATCAAAAATACAAAAGCTATGTATAGAGGACTATTTTGTGCAAATGTTTACAACAAGGAAATATAATACATTTATGCGCGGCTCTCCGTACCTCGGTTAAGACCGAATGCAGCCCGCGGGGTAAAATAAATTTGAAACCCCTGCGTTATGGGCTACTTACAAAGTTGTGCGTCGTCAAGGGGACATGATCTAAAACTTTCACCAGCAGTTCTTCCCCAATTAGTGAGGTAGAGTCGGTATTCCAATCCATACGTGACTTTTTACTGTTAGAAAAGGGACATGACACATTAAGTAAGGTAACACATACTAGAGAGCACAGACTGACACAACCAACCTTTACAAGAAAAGGTCATTCAACATGTCTTAGCCTGAAAGGTTGTATAGCTGCAGATTTTTTTTTTTAGCAAAAAATAAAACATTTTCTTACAGCATCATATGGACCTACCTCAAGGTAGAAGTTGCCCCTAACCACAGATCTAGGATCAGCTTGCGCCACCCCCAATCCTAGCTTTTAACCTTAGGTGGGTGAAATAATACCTCACCCTGTATCAGTGGTTAGGGATCATTTCACCTACACTGCGGAGATCCAGTGATACCCCTCTGATCCCCCCGTCCCCAGTCCCCAGTGCATACCTCCTCTGTCCTGGGTGCAGTCTGAAGACAGCACAGCACTCCGGTTGCAGGCCCCGCACCTTCAGCGCTTTGATCAGGCAGCTGTGCAGGGTCATACCTGGCCTCACATTCACCTGAGGGACCACAACTAAAACACTCAACAACAACTACAACAACAACACTTACTGGGACCAGTGAAAACACAAACATGTACATAATATATTATCTTTTGGGATAATGGGATGATTTGGAATAATGGTATGCCCTTTGGTCTGTGTATGATGATGACAATCAATTTAGGTAGCAATTTTCCACTAACAGACTGCCACACTGCACTTATGTGACTCAGTTAATTAAGCCCCCACTCAAACAACATTAGTGCAGCAGTGTATTGTTGTTTCCATAATCCCACTCACTCACCGTCCCCTAAACTACTGTATTTCATTGATTCCATTTGTTTAGTGTCCTTGGGTGTTTTGAAAGGCTCTTCAAATGAAATGTATGATTAGTAATGTACTATTATTATTATTGTTCTAATGGACTCACCACTGTGCGCTGCTGGTTGGGGAGGTAGACGCGGATGGTGCTGCTGGTCTTGGAGTCGGGGATCTTACTGTCGTCGGAGGAGCGGCGCTGGGAGGGGAAGTCCTGCACCATGGTCGGGGAAAGGCAAGGACCCTCGAACACAGAGTCCTTCATCCCAAAGCCATTGCTCAGGGTCTTCCATGCTCCCTGGAGGTGCTCCATCAGCAAACACTGGTGCTCTCAGCGCTCTGGGGACATAGTGGGAGTCAAAGTATTGGGTTGGAATTCATCATATAGCAATGTTTATGCAGTGTCTGTCTTCATTCCCTCACAACTTCCAATACATTTCATATTCTGAAAACTAGCTGAGAAAACTAGAAAGGAGTCTACCTGGTAGTAGTAGTGGTAGTAGCTAGTAGGATTTGACAGTTCTCCAAAACATTCTGTGATTTTATTTGACCACGGGAAAAAGAGTACTGTCAATACAGCAATGGTCCTATTAGGGCTGTGGCGGTCATGCCATTTTGTCAGCCATTGATCGTCAAGCAAATGACTGCCGGTCTCACGGTAATTGACCGTTAATTAACATAAACACATTTGGCATCTCCTGGCTTCCACGCATGGCCTACAAGCCACTGATGCAGACCTTTGGAACATTTTAAAAAGTCTAATAAATCCATTTAATATAGCCTACACCATCACAATAAATCCATGACTTATTTTAGACAGGTCTAAAGAAACATGATATGAAGAAAATGTAGTCTATTTCAGATGTCCTTAGGCCCTGATATGGCTATGCCATATGGCTGTGGGCTACACTAGTTCATTTAGCAGACAAGATTTGCTTAGAATTCCGTGGCATTATTTTATGTTATTTTCTAGTATTAAGAATACAATTGAACATAGCTGAATAAAATAGAAAGGATATTTTATCCAAACTATTTCTGAGGGAGCGCGCACATGAGGCTATTCTGTGTTGAGCGGTTAAAAAAGAAACTGGTGCTCCTATATGCCTAATTTAGAGTTATTTATGCAACTTTAACAGTGATTCAAACATTGGGCAATATGTTTCGATTTTTCATACATTCTAAGGCTGCATGATGCGACTCTAATGATGATTTCACAAAAGTTACATGAAAGGCATGAACTCTGCTTTGTTTTTTGTGCAGGCTGTACACACTTCATCAGTCTCTCATTCGCAATTTCACAAGCACTTGATAATGCCTTGAATATCCCGGTCCTTTGCAGCCAGTAGTCGTTGTGCCCTGGGTTGAATATAATAATTATAATTCCCTTCTCCCGGCTGTGTGCACCAAAGCACCTCTCACTGACACGGCTCTCTCGGATATCTAAATTCTTATTAGCCAATGCCCGTCACGTAATCAGGTCCTTCTCACAGGAATCTCAGCTCTGAAGTAGGCTACAAGTGAAGACAGACACATCGGGGATGCAACTGCACGCATCCTTTTTATCGATTTCTGAAGCGCATATTGAAGATATGCGCTGTCCACATTTACTTTTTCGTCAGCCAACAAGATGAGTAGGCCTAACAGGCTAGTGCTTTTGCTGTTTATGTCCATCTACTATCCCCCATAGTACAAAAGTTGACCTATTCTATTGGTCAACTTGTCCTGTGCGAGAAATAAATATTCCAAACAGTCTGGGACAGCTGTGGGATGCGATAGATTCCAAAATAACGCAACCATTCTCATCAAAAAAAGTTTAAAAGCAACAAGGCTGATGCAACAGATCAGAACGTGTAGCTTTAAATGTTGATAACCTATTAGGCTATTTCTTCACATCATAAGCACAGCAATGAGCACACGGCAGTAGGCTTTAAGCCGCAAATGTTACAAAATGCAATGAATTAGTGGGAAAACACCATTCTCAAAAGTGACCGCAAATGTGATTATGCATGTAATGCTTTATTATAAAGGGAAATGATCTTCCTCAAACTTGAAACTCAAGCATTGCCTATGTATTGTATGCCAGTTAGGCTCTACATCGGTTGTAAAGTGGATTAATGTGCTTAATTTTAATACGTTATTGGGCCACTTTAGTTGTGATACAAACCTTACCAAAACATATAGGTCTATGGGCTAGTCTACATGAGGTGTGCGACCATGATTTGAAAAATTCACAAAAAAAGCCATGTGCTGTTTCTGCCCATACTGCATACAAGCTGGGCATCATTCACAAGTGATAATATACACTATATGACCATAAGTATGTGGACACCTGCTCGTCGAACATCTCATTTCAAAATCATGGGCATTAATATGGAGTTGTTCCCCCCTTTGCTGCTATAACAGCCTCCGCTCCTCTGGGAAGGCCCTTCCACTAGATGTTGGAACATTGCTGCAGGGACTTGCTTCCATTCAGTCACAAGAGCATTAGTGAGGTTGGGCACTGATGTTGGGCGATTAGATTTTTGATGGGGTTGAGGTCAGGGCTCTGGGTGGGCCAGTCAAGTTCTTCCACACCAATCTCGACAAACCATTTCTGTATGGACCTCGCTTTGTGCACTGGGGCATTTTCATGCTGAAAAGGGAAAAGGGCCTTCCCAAAACTGTTGCCACAAAGTTGGAAGCACAGAATCGCTGAGAATGTAATTGTAAGCTGTAGCATTACGATTTCCCTTCATTTTCAACGTGGCACTGTCATAGGATGCCACCTTTCCAACAAGTCAGTTGGCACTATGCATTCGGGCAGGTAGCGTTATCCTGGCATACGCCAAACCCAGAGTTGTCTGTCGGACTGCCAGATGGTGAAGTGTGATTCATCACTCCAGAGAACGCGTTTCCACTGCTCCTGAGTCCAATGGCGGCGAGCTTTACACCACTCCAGCCAGCTCTTGGCAGTGTACATGGTTATCTTAGACTTGTGCGGCCGCTCGGCCATGGAAACTCATTTCATGAAGCTCCTGACGAAAAGTTATTGTGCTGACGTTGCTTCCATAGGCAGTTTGGTACACAGTTTGGTTCTAGTGAGTGTTGCAACCGAGAACAGACGATTTTTACGTGTTACGCGCTTCAGCACTTGGCGGTCCTGTTCTGTGAGCTTGTGTGGCCTACCACTTTGCGGCCGAGCCGTTGTTGCTCCTAGACGTTTCCACTTCACAATAACTGCAATTACAGTTGACCGGGGCAGCTCAAGAAGGGCAGAAATTTGATGAACTGACTTGTTGGAAAGGTGGCATCCTATGACAGTGCCACGTTGAAAGTCACTGAGCTCTTCAGTGAGGCCATTCTACTGTCAATGTTTGTCTACGGAGATTGCATGGCTGTGTGCTCGATTTTATACACCTGTCAGTAACGGTGTGGCTGAAATAGCCAAATCCACTAGCTTGAAGGGGTGTTGACATACTTTTGTATATACAGTTGGAGTCGGAAGTTTACATACACCTTAGCCAAATACATTTAAACTCAGTTTTTCACAATTCCTGACATTTAATCTAAGTAAAAATTCCCCGTCTTAGGTCAGTTAAGATCACCTCTTTACTTTAAGAATGTGAAATGTTAGAATAATAGTAGAGAGAATGATTTATTTCAGCTTTTATTCCTTTCATCACATTCCCAGTGGGTCAGAAGTTTACATACACTCAATTAGTATTTGGCAGCATTGCCTTTAAATTGTTTAACTTGGGTCAAATGTTTCGGGATAGCCTTCCACAAGCTTCCCACAATAAGTTGGGTGAATTTTGGCCCATTCCTCCTGACAGAGCTGGTGTAACTGAGTCAGGTTTGTAGGCCTCCTTGCTTGCACACACTTTTTCAGTTCTGCCCACAAATGTTCTATAAGATTGATGTTAGGGCTTTGTGATGACCACTCGAATACCTTGACTTTGTTGTCCTTAAGCCATTTTGCCACAACTTTGGAAGTATCCTTGGGGTTATTGTCCATTTGGAAGACCCATTTGCGACCAAGCTTTAACTTCCTGGCTGATGTCTTGAGATGTTGCTTCAATATATCCACATAATTTTCCATCCTGATGATGCCATCTATTTTGTGAAGTGCACCAGTCCCTCCTGCAGCAAAGCACCCCCACAACATGATGCTGCCAACCCCGTGCTTCACGGTTGGGATGGTGTTCTTCGGCTTGCAAGCCAACCCCTTTTCCCTCTGAACATAACGATGGTCATTATGGCCAAACAGTTCTATTTTTGTTTCATCAGACCAGAGGACATTTCTCCAAAAAGTACGATCTTTGTCCCCATGTGCAGTTGCAAACCGTAGTCTGGATTTTTATGGCGGTTTTGGAGCAGTGGCTTGTTCCTTGCTGAGCGGCCTTTCAGGTTATGTCGATATAGGACTCGTTTTACTGTGGATATAGATACTTTTGTACCTGTTTCCTCCAGCATCTTCACAAGGTCCTTTTTTTGTTGTTCTAGGATTTTCGCACCAAAGTACGTTCATCTCTAGGAGACAGAACGTGCCTCCTTCCTGAGCGGTATGACGGCTGCGTGGGCCCATGGTGTTTATACTTGTGTACTATTGTTTGTACAGATGAGCGTGGTACCTTCAGGCGTTTGGAAATTGGTCCCAAGGATGAACCAGACTTGTGGAGGTCTACAATTGTTTTTCTGAGTTCTTGGCTGATATCTTTTGATTTTCCCTTGATGTCAAGCAGAGGCAGTGAGTTTGAAGGTAGGCCTTGAAATACATCCACAGGTACACCTCCAACTGACTCAAATGATGTCAATTAGCCAATCAGAAGCTTCTAAAGCCATGACATAATTTTCTGGAATTTTCCAAGCTGTTTAAAGGCACAGTCAACTTATTGTATGCAAACTTCTGACCCACTGGAATTGAGATACAGTGAATTATAAGTGAAATAATCTGTCTGTAAACAATTGTTGGAAAAATTACTTGTATCATGCACAAAGTAGATGTCCTAACCGACTTGCCAAAACTATAGTTTGTTAACAAGAAATTTGTGGAGTGGTTGAAAAACGAGTTTTAATGACTCCAACCTAAGTGTATGTAAACTTCCGACTTCAACTGTATAGTGTATCTGTGACCAACAGATGCATATTTGTATTCCCAGTCATGTGAAATCCATTGATTAGGGCCTAATGTATGTATTTCAATTCACTGATTTCCTTATATGAACTGGAACTAAGTAAAATCGTTGAAACTGCTGCATGTTGCATTTATATTTTTGTTCAGTGTAGTATCATTGATAATATATGGTTTATAGTGTATGGTTACATTTAATTTGCTCTTTAAAAACCTAATCTTTGGAATGACTTCAATAGCAACAGTGAATCTATTAAGAGATCTCTCAGTAATCATTCTCATGACAGCACATTGGTAGTAGTCACTGATACTTATCAAACCTTGATGAGAGAGCAAATGGATAAAAGTAGCTGTAGAATAGATCAATTCTCAGTAGAAGGTGCTGCCTTCAGATAGTGGATATAACGTTGAAGATCTGATGTTGTTTCAAAGGTTCAAATCCAACATATGTTATACAAGGTTTGCCTATGTTGAAAATTGGTTACCATGATGACATAATACTGTGGTTAAAATGTCACCCTCAAAACACTTTTTGCAAATGCAGTGTATTGTCCACATAGATTCCACGTCAAAATACCTTGACAAATGATGTTGAAACAAGTTGATTCAACCAGTTTGTGCCCAGTGGGTTATAACTACATATTCCATCTTTCAAAAAAAATTGAGCTGACAAATGCCAATGTGTTATAGAATGAGAATAGAATGTGTTATATGCAATGCATTTACATTTTACAAGATAAGTAAATATATTTGTGCAGGAGAATAGTGGTAGAAATGGCAGACACAGTCCTCTAATTCACAAGTTTAGAGTCTATTTTCAACTCTTCCTCTAAACATAGATTGAAATAGCATAAACAATGCCACGCTGTCTAAAATATGACAGTAGCCTATCTAGGGCCCTTTTCCGTACGATCCAAACTCCTTCATCACCCGAAACTTTAGACAGATCTATCACCATTTTCCTATCACATTAAAATACACATATTTGTTCTACTGACTCCAACAAGACGACAGCTGCAATCCAATTTTGTGCAGAATTAATGGCACTGCCAGAGCAAACTCACCAACACAAGCTAGAAAACTTCAGCTCCGCCATAACTTGAGCAAAATGTGGAGTCGATGACATCGTCATATTTGCAACGCATTCAGAAAGAAAAAAAAGTAGCGGGTTATGATCAATCCAAAATGTTTAGCCCGGAAAGAAAGTAACAATGTATCAAAGTATCAAACCATTTCAAACTATGAAATAATAACCAACATGAAAGGAACCCCGATGTGTTACTCAACCAAACCCTAAAAAGATCTTTAGCCTTCCTTACATTACTTACCCTGGGTGAGAGAAAAAAATACTAGCCTACAAGTCCAACAGACACCTTCCCAAAGTCACATGTGAATGACACTCTACAACCGCCCGCTTCTATTTGCCTGATGCCAAATTAAAACTTTAAAAAAGTGGTTGTAGTTATGCTGTTCAGATACCAATCAATATTTACGGCGATAAACAGAAGGTGAAAGAGTTTGAGTTCATGTCGTGCGCCTGCCTGACGCCAGTGACTGAAACAGGACCCCACAGTCATAACAAGAATTTCAGCCATACAACTTACAGCGCAAAAATGAGGACACAAATTTAAGTCAGCCCACCCACTCTGACACTATGATATTTACTTTTTATGTGAATAACTAGTGAAAAGTAAACAAAGTCCAAAAAGTGGAGGTGTAGCTTAATAGAAAACAACCACACTTATGTTATTAATGCACTTTGAATGTGTGATGGAGGTTGACAAACTGTCACACCCTGAACATAGAGAGCCCTTGATTCTCTATGGTGTAGTAGGTCAGGGAGTGACTAGGGGGTAGTCTAGTTTTATATTTCTATGTTGTGTTCTAGTGTATATTTTCTATGTTGGTGTTTTGTATGATTCCCAGTTAGAGGCAGCTGGTAATCGTTGTCTCTAATTGGGGATCATATTTAAGTAGCTATTTTTCCCACCTGTTTTTGTGGGATATTGTTTTGTGTTTGTGCCTGTGCACCATGTAGTCACATTTATTTTATTTATTTGTTTTTGCTTGAAGTTTCACTTTGGAATAAAGATGTGGAACTCTACGCGCGCTGCGCCTTGGTCCTGTTTTTACGACAACCGTGACACTAATTAGACAAGATTTAGCCTAGCTATAGGCATTCAGGATGATTAAAATGTGTTGATTGCAATAGGCAGACTTTTCACCAAAATATAAGTCATTCTATCAAAACAAAAAGGACATTGCTCAATTGCAAACATCTGTGAATCTGTGCAATATATGGTGAATCAGCATAAGATGCAGGCAATTATATTATTCAACAATATTTGTAGACTATATGCTTATATTCAGTTGCAGAATGAGAAATCCATCAAAAGAATAGAAAGCACCCCTTCTGGTAAAAAGAAGGCACTACCCATAGCCTAGTTCAGTGAGCATCTACAATTACGCTATCTTTTCAGGCCTGTCTATTAGATTTTTGACAAGAGATTTTAAAATCTTGGTTACTTGATATAGATAAAACCTGCATGGTGACTTGAAATATATAAAACCTGCAAATCATTTGAACTTAAATGTACTGCATCTATCTTATTTGAAACATGCTGTTCTCATCATGAAATAGAGTCCTTTCTCATAGCAAAGAACAAGCTTAAAAGTGTTTGCTCTTAAATGGAGCAATAGGATCTTAGGGTCCTATCTTACCTTCAAACCTTCTACTCACCATGTGTTCAAGATCAGGTCCCCAGCCAAAGGTCCCCTGAGGTAGATTACGACATCAAAGAGCCCAGAGTTCTATTGTGGAGAAAGATCAGAGATTTGGTAATGTGGCTCTCCTCACCAGCACAGACCAGCAGCCTGCTCTCCTTGATGCTATGGGCACACATTGAATGTACGGGCAGATGACATCCTTATAAAAAAAGCTAATATCATCCTACTTTTATAGCTGCATATCATATCCTCTCTCTCCTGTCAAATGCTCACCATTTTCTGATCATATATTTGATTTAATCTCCATTCCAGCAACTACCTAATTCATATCCTGACAGCAACAAATACCAGGAAATACCAATGCAAACACTTTGTAAGCAGCCTAAGAGGAAGAGGGCAGGGCTTTATCAGTGTACGATCTTAAGGTATCCCATTAGGATGCAGTCTAATCATCCATCCCAGTGCAACGTCAGCTGCAGTGTTGGGAGGAAAACAGAAAACCATTATTTCAGGGGAAAGTGTCCAATCACTGGTATTCACTAAACCAAAATGATGAAATTCAATTTAGAGAATGTAGAGTTTTGAAAAACAATGTATTGAGGGTTTCAATATCACACATCACCATAGTGAAATCAGCCTATCCTTTCCACGTTCATGACTGTGCAGGCCACCTTAAGATATGGATTATTGCATCTTTCCCACTTATTGATCTGACCATGCACTCAGAGCAGTGAGCTGAAATGCTTAGCCTCCATGATTCAGTGTAATGTCTGTCTCACTGACCAGCACTGTGTTCAAATAGCCAATCTATGATGCAACCTCTGTGTGGAACGGGATGGGTCAGTCTGCATCTATTTATCCCATACACTAATATTCTTACACGTTATAGAACCTTTTACCTTATATCAAAATGATCCAAGGTCATTAGCTACGCTCAATACTGAATACCAAATAATTGTATTTGATTGATTACCTGCATGCCCACGAGAAGATTGGTGTCAGTCAACACTGATACATAATATGCATTTTAGCCTACATACAGCTCTTTTAATGTGATATTTGGAGGTGGAAAGCTATTAGAATATATCCATAGAGGAATGATAAGTTCTTAGGCTACATGATTGTATTAGGCTATAATTGTAGCAATTCTACGTGTAATATATGGCAAAAGAAACATCAAAATACGGCAATATGAGATCACCTTTGATTTGACAGCAGACCGCAGGAACTGGAAACTTGGGAGGCGGGACATAATTGCTGTCTTGTTCAGTGATTCGCCACTCTATGGAGGAGGTGTCCAAGTGCGCTCGTTTGCTATTGGTCCTGGAAAAAGACCATGCCCAAGTGCTGCGTTAGCTTTGACTGGATAGTGTGAATGATCACTAGAAACTCGTGTTCACACCGCATGTGGCGCAACGGAGAGAGGAGGCGTAAACAGCAGAGAATCTCGTAGCTAGGTAAGGTGAGTAATAAAAACATTTAATTAGAAAAGATCGGTGTATTTGTAATATGTTAGATCTTAGTTAAAGTATCAAACTTAGAGGCGCCATAAAATAAATATCCGAAATCATGTGTTTTCATGGCGGTAATGGCTCGCTGATGTTAGCTAACGGGTAGCATTAGCCTTTTCTAACGTTATTGGGTCCGTGGCCTAACTTCGACTTTGTCGTTATGCGCGGGAAATTAGCCCTATTAAATTAGAATTTTTCCTCATTAAAATATGGCAGATTAATGTGTCTAGCAATATACTATTGAAACGAAGTATTTGTGAATGTGCTTGATAACTGCAATTTTTAGAACGTTGAATGGCTGCTGCGCGGCCTAGCAATGCCACATTCAAGAGGTGGTGTTTGCATTTTGCTACAGCTAGAAACTGCTGCAATCTCAACGTGACAAGGCCAGAAAGCCTCATGCACTGGTCATGTTTTTACCGTGGATAACTACATTTTTTTATGGATCTGTATAGAGAGTACCTCGGTAGATCAAATTGTCAGGGAGAATAAGCCATATTTTGCAGTTAACCAGGTTTGTGTTTGCTAGGTAGCTAGCATTGCTAACGTTAATCAATTGGCCAGACGTGACATGTGTTTCATTAGCTACCGACGTTACTAGCTAGCTATCTACGCTAGCGTTGTAGGGTAACGTGTTAGGCCCTTTCATAGTTTATGCCCGCATGTCAGCTTGCTCAAACAGGGGTAGACATGACCAAACCACCACGAAATGTAGCTTATTTCAGGTGGCATACGGATCATTATTTTTTACATTTTAGAATAGTAGCCACGAGCTAGCTTGATCCCATCCTCTGGGCATAAACTGGTTGAATCAACATTGTTTCCAAGTCATTTCAGCCTCAAAATTGTGACGTTAAATCAACGTTAAACAACGTTTTTGTATAGTCATGCACAGGAGGGAATTGTATTATTACCACCCAACGTTTAACCTACGTCCAGTGACATATTTTTGTTTAATCACGTTAGTTGACAACTTGACAAAGTCAAAATAAAACTAGAAATTGAAATGTCTGTAGGCAGGGCTGATAATCAAGCTAACAGCACATGGTTGATTGAGTTGGTCAGTCACTTGATTGAGTCGGAACAAGCCATGGATTGGCCCGGAACAAGCCATGGATTGGCCCAACTTTTATTGGCCAATCCTACCTTGACTCCACTGTTGAATGCATCATTTACTATACCCTTAGAATTCCTGCCGCTTTGGAAGTGACTTGCCAAAAGTGTGGTTTTAGTTAAGTGTTTTCTGTTTTCTTTTCAGATATGGAGATGAGCAGCAGCAGTGAGTGCTTTCGATGTGGCCGTCCTGGGCATTGGATCAAGAACTGTCCTGAAGCTGGGAGTGGGGGGCGTGGCCGCGGCAGGGGCAGAGGAAGAGGAAAGGGTACTTTTCTTGGTTTTTGGGACACACCTCACCCATTCTACACCGTGTGTGAGACTGGCTTGTCAAGCAGAGATGTATGAACGACAATCAGCAGATGCCTTAAGTTTGCTGAGCACAAAGGCCTTCTCCTATGGGGAATAACCTCACTGTTGGTTGCTTTCAGGGTTTTCACGTAGTCCTATCACTTCGTTACCACTGGGATATTAAAATGAAAAAGCATGGTTGTCTTAGTCACAATCTGTTAGGTGATTCTGTTGGTTTAGTTCACAATCGCATAGTTCAATGTCAACTTAGCTGACATGGCAGCAGAACGATACATGTTCCTCAGAGTTAGGGTTGCCAGTGTTTTCTTCCCGGATGAGTATAAAGTAAACCTTGGTCACCTTTCTTCTAGATCTGTTCTGCTATCGCTGTGGAGAGCAAGGTCACATTGCCAGGGACTGTGAACAGACCGAGGATGGTGAGAATACTTTTCTTTCCTTTATTGAATGCTAAGTACATGCCAATGGTTTTGTCAACCCAACTCCCAGTTTTCTTAACGTTAAACTTGTCGTTCCGTTATGGACTTGTTCAGCTTTACAGTGAGCAATAGTTGCAGCCTTCTTGTGACTGTCACTATGTACTAGGTCCTACTGTTATTCAGGATCTGGGGACACATGGTATTTCAGAAAGTTTATTACATGTTATTAACGTTGTATAAAACAAATTCTTGTTTGAATAATGGTATTTTGAAAGATATGTATTAAGTATTGATAGCAATGCTGTTAATTGCTTTGACGTAGTTCTGACAGAATGCCATATTACATGTTAATTTAAAGAACAAATCTTTAACATAACTTTTTTTTCTTTCTCCTCAGCCTGCTACAACTGCCACAGGAGTGGCCATATTTCCCGGGACTGCAAGGAGCCCAAAAAGGAGAGGGAGCAGTGCTGCTACAGCTGTGGCAAGGCTGGCCACGTGGCCCGCGACTGTGACCATGCCAACGAGCAGAAGTGCTATTCCTGCGGTGGCTTTGGCCACATCCAGAAACTTTGTGATAAAGTCAAATGTTACAGGTGAGTGGCCACTTAGTAAAAATATTGTTTGTAAAAAAAAATAAAAAAAAATACACATGGTAACGACTCATACTTGCATGTTTCCATGTACAGAGCAAACTTGACTAACAACTGCTGAAAGCACAAACGCAGCACGTGTTTCGACAAGTCTTCTCGAGGGTGACATGCAGCCTCTGGTACCCCCTTCTTTTGGGGACGTAAATGGGTTTACTGTAGTCTTAAAAGCTTTCAAGTAGTTATGCTGTGTATGAAGATGTATGTATGTTTGTGCTGTGTATATGGTCCATCCGCTTTTTGTTTCCAGATTAGTTCCCGTCTCCGCCAAAGCCATGTAAATGATAACTCTTATGCTTGGTCGACTGAAATCCTAATGATTTCTCTCCTCTCTCCAGGTGTGGCGAGATTGGCCATGTTGCTGTGCAGTGCAGCAAAGCCAGTGAGGTGAACTGCTACAAATGCGGCAACACCGGCCACCTGGCGAAAGAGTGCACCATCGAAGCCACCGCATAATCAGTGCCCTTTGTTGCCCCTCCTATTTTTTTCTGATTGATGGTTGGTTGTATTATTTTTCTCTGAATCCTCTTCACTGGCCAAAGGTTGGCTGACAGAGGCTAGTCCCGGGCCAGTGAGCCTCTCAACATGTAATATGAAGAAAGGGGTGGGAAAAAAAATCTTTCTGCATTCAATACAAAAAATGTTTGTTTAGTTTGGTAGCGGTGTTATGTATAATGCTTTGTTAAAGAATCCCCCTTTCCAAGCCACTGGTGAACAGAGATGAATGAATGGGACTAAATATATGGGATAGAGAGGACCTCTGGGCTTGTGGAAAGCAAGTCTCAGTAAGAAGGGAGTAAAAAGAAACCTGAACTTCCATGTATGGTTATTTTTGGTTTGTTTTAGTGGGATAACATGAGTTGGCCAAGAGAGTATGACATGGGAAACGGTTCACAACATATGAGCTGTTTGCATCTGGGCCCTACAAGCAGCTAAGTGCCGGGCGATAACAAACTGCATGTTATATCGATAAATGCCATTACATTTTGGAAGAATTTAAAGAATCTTCTGTTCTTTTATAAAAAGAAATCTGTTTACAATTTAAAGGAGTATCAGTAAATAGACCATGGTAGACGTTTCCTCAAAAAAATATTTTGGAAACTTACCTTGGATGTACAATTAACAACAAAAATAGTTGTCAGTTCATCAGAATTAGCAGTTATTTCGGAATGGAGAATGTTTTCACAAATCAAATGTTATTTTTGTACAATATCACTTAGACTACTGTAAAAAATCAAATTTGCTTGTACTCAGTTTTTAAGTCGGAAGGAAAATGCATCTGAAGTCGTAGAACATAGAAATGTAATTTTAAACTATCAATAAAGCGGGAGGAGCACGGGGAGGAAGATTCTTGTGATTGAATTTATTTCAATGCTTATTTCTTCTAGGTCTTGTATTGCTTTCTTGAATGTAGTTGTGTATATATTGGTCAGCAGTTCTGAGTTCTTTATGTTGAACAACTTAAACAACCCTGCCCTAGAAATGTGTCGTCTAACATTTTCTTTACAAATTGACAAACTCATTGATTGGGGGTGGCCTTGCATTGTCAGCAGTTATAGTACAGGACTAGGCAGGGTTTTCTTCCCAGAGAGAATATAGAACAGATTGTGGCAAACTCCATAGGGAATCCTCCTGTCATCTCTAACCCATAGCTCAGATTTCCATGTCAAATTACCCTTGGGTGGCACTTGCAGTGTAAATTTAGCCGACCTATATATAAAGACCCACTTGTGCTTCAGCTCTCCGGTTGTCAATTTTGCAGTCAGTTCGGCCCTTATTTGGTCTCAGAAATTTGAAATAAATCCATTGAAACATATCGATTAAGTCAATTAATACACTTGTATGACTTTGGTGCAGTGCAGTAGACAAAATTCATCAATCTATACTTCTAAAATGGCCAGTATTCTTGCTGCTGTTTTCCCCTGCAAATCTATTGCTCCACCTGATGTTCAAAATGGCAGCTGGAGCCGCAGTAGAGTTCTGCCGCTGTTTACGATTTTCAACAGTGCCTAATAAAATGCTGCGTTCGAAACAACTGGGAAGTCGTGCGGTCAAGACAACTGGGACCTCGCGGGGGAAAAACGAGCACCGACTGGAAATCGTTTCGAACGATAATCCAACTCGGAATTTGGAAGGTCGGAAACTCGAGCATCTTTCTAGAGCGCCGACCTGAACACCACTGACGTCATGATTTGACCTCGTTTTTCCCGTGTTCCCAGTTGTCTTGAAAGCACTAAAAGGAAGTCCTCATATGTCGTCATTTCGCAGTGCATAGAAAAAATACCTGGGTGAAAAAATCGGAAGAAAACAAGCCCAAACGACCAGCCAACTCAGCCCAAGCCATCTTTTTTTATTTGGTGCTTCATTATTTTTCGGTCGCCGGTGAAAGTAGGCGGAGATGAGGGGACTCCTGCCGTTTTACCGTGCTCTGAATGCCCTGTGTAACCGACAAGTCAGGCGAAGAGCTGGATTTGCCGGTTCTGAGTGCGGGTTTAGCGGAACCGTGTCTGTTAGCAAGGTACGATTCGAACTGCAAAGCTGTTGCTTCCAAATGAATTCTGCACTGTCAGCTGATACATTGTAGCCAATGTTTCCTTGTAATAGGAATACCAAAGAATGTAGCATTGCACCGGTATTTTTGGGGATGCGCGCTTTGTTGTCCCCAAATGTTAGTTTTTTTCCCCCCATCAGTTTTCAAAATCGTAACGGGCACATTTTTATGTCTCCGAATGTTATCGCCCAAGATGAGTGGGTATTTTCTTGAAACACAAATTAAGACATCCACAACCTATCGTAATTTTTCTGGAGAATTAAACCTACGATTGACAAAATATAGACACATGTGGCACATTTTAATTGTGTTATCATGGCCAGTATAAACCAAGCAGGTTGTCCATAATATGTCAAAACATCGTCTCATTTGTTTATGCCAAATCGCGATCTTGAATCGATAGGCCTATAGTAGCCTAGGCTGATATTTTTTTGCCTATAATGTGGACGCTTTAGCCTCTGATGTTGCATTCTGCTGTGTCACATGGGGGCTCTTCTGCCTTTAATCACACAGTTGCGCTGTTCTTTAGCAGTCAATTCTGCATCACCCACGTTGTTTTGTTTAAATGTGGTTAGGGGCCATTTGAATAGGAAAAGAGATTGCAGTTCCATGACGATCCCATATCATTAGCACCTACTGTAATCTTGGCCATAATGAATTGAATACATCATGTTTTTTTTCTCTCTAAATAATAGGCCTTGGAGGTGCATATGTATCCATATGGCATATTGGGCCTGTCAGTAAAGTGGCTTTGATAAGAGGAAAGTCCCAATAATCACAGGGCATATGAATTTCTACCCTCACATCACATATTATGTTTCTTTTCTCTTCATGTGAGCTGCCTGCACAATTCACATATCCTTCCACATCTACCTAGAGGTTAGACTGTTGTAACCTGATCCACACCAATAGCGAAACAGATTGTAAACTTACGGGACTTCAGGATGGTCGTAAGAGGCTAAGACTGTTGAGCAACACCCTGGAAATAGTTGTGTGTTGTAACATACAGAAACTAAATCATTACTAGTCTAAATTCATATTTAAAACAACCACACGCATGGTCCTGCATCCTGTCTTGTGTATCAACTCAGACCCATGCTTTGGGGATGGGTCTTATATTGTTGAGAGGAATATTTCTAATGATGCATGATGTCAACATTACAGTTTTATGTCATGTAGCGATCTAGAATGTGGCATATGAATCATTCTCTCTTCCTATCCCAGCCACAGCCATGCTTTGGCCTGCTGTTTGACATCGATGGCGTGCTTGTCCGGGGAAAGATACCCATCCCTGCTGCAAAAAAGGCATTCCAAAAACTGGTCAACTCTCAGGGACAATTTGTGGTACCAGTTGTTTTTGTCACCAACGCAGGGAATTGTATGCGGCAGATAAAAGCGGACCAGCTCTCGCACATCCTGGGAGTGCCTGTAAGTGTCTCACCAACTCACAGCTCTCTTCTGCCACACAATCTGTAATGATTAAGACATCATTTAATTGTAGTCCCTGTGTGGGCAGTTAGCCACTCATGCTGTACATGTTAATCTGGTGCATTGTCTTTTGACTTTAAACGAGTTCTCAGCAATATGATGGATAAATATTAGGACCAGCAGAGGTAGACAATGATATGCATTATACACAGCCATTTGACATGAAATTCAACTGTATGTGTGTCTCGTTGCACAGAAAATCAAACCAATTAGTCCTCATGAAGTTATTGCTTGCTGTAGGTCTGGCTCAGCCTATCTGACCGTTACTTTTGTTATCAGATCACCATGGACCAGGTGATGATGTCACACAGTCCACTGAGGATGTTCAAGAAATACCATGACAAGTGTGTTCTGGTGTCAGGACAAGGGCCCGTCCTGGATATTGCCAAAAAGTATCCTTTTGAAATACAATATGTATTGTCATACATTATCAAAGCATCTACTTGGCTTGATAAGAGAATATTGGGGCAGCAGGTAGCCTAGTGATTAGAGCTTTGGACCAGTAACCGAAAGGTTGCTAGATCGAATCCCCGAGCTGACAAGGTAAAAATCTGTCATTCTGCCCCTGAACAAGGCAGATAACCCACTGTTCCTAGACTGTCATTGTAAATAAGAATTTGTTCTTAACTGGCTTGCCTAGGTAAATAGAAATAATTAACAAGCTGATTATATCAGGTTTCAGGTAAGATCCAAGTGCAGACTGTTGAAGTTACAATGTTTATTGCAACAACAGGGGCAGGCAAACGACAGGTCAAGGCAGGCAGAGTGGTCAGGCAGGCGGGCTCAGAGTCAGGACAGGCAATGGTCAAAACCAGGAGGACGGGGAAAAACAGGAGCTGAGAAAACACTGGTTGACTTGAACAAACAAGACAAACTGGCACAGATAGACAGAAAACATAGGTATAAATACCCAGGGGATAAGTGGGGAAGATGGGCGACACCTGGAGGAGGGGGGAGACAAGCACAAGGACAGGTAAAACAGATCAGGGCGTGACAGATTATAATGACCATGCTATACATTGGTGGTGTAATCCTTAATAATTTTAAGCTTGGGCTTCCAGAATGTGGTCAGTATCGACATGTTGAGAGAATCCTTTCCTCTGCTGGACATGGTGGACCACAACAGACGGCCCAAACTGCCGGTGAGACTCGAGCCGATGTATACATCAAGATCCATAGACAGGCTATATTTCAGAGGCTTTCCTAAGCACCTTCCATTTCTTATTTTCTTTTCAGTCCAGTCCTATTGCCAACCTTCCCACAGTAGAAGGTGAGGGCTTGTAAATGGATTCTCTTCTTCTGATTGATCTTGTTGTTGAGCTGTC
Organism: Salmo salar; assembly: GCF_965601325.2. NCBI lineage: Eukaryota > Metazoa > Chordata > Actinopteri > Salmoniformes > Salmonidae > Salmo > Salmo salar. Next base: position 25,363,440 of record NC_138303.1, on the reverse strand, counting down.
ACCGTAATTGCAATTGTATATCATATCCATCATATTCTACTTCTTTTCTCTTCCCGGTCCAGCTGTTATTCTGTTTGGGGAGCCCATCCGATGGGAGACCAACCTCCAGCTGATAATTGATATCCTGCTGACCAATGGGAACCTGAGCAGAGCCCACCAGACCCAAAAGCTTCCCCACCTCCCCCTGCTGGCCTGCAACATGGATCTCATGTGGATGGCTGAGGCCCAGTCTCCACGGTAACCACAGTGAATCAGAGCTGTTATTGAAATGTGGTGAAAAGGCAGGCAGATATGAATAGGAAGAAAGACATTTGTTTTTTTCACCATAGAATCTATTAATGTCCTGGATGCAAAATGGGACTAAGCTCATTGAAGTCTGGCCTTCAAGAAAACGGTTGAATGAGCTTGCTTAGTTTAATTGATCATGTTTTCATTACATGTTTGCTTCTTTATACGATCTGAACTCCAGGTTTGGTCATGGGACATTCCTGGTGTGCTTGGAGAACATCTACAAGAAGATAACGGGTAAAGAGGTGAAGTACAAAGCTCTGATGGGGAAGCCCAGTGAACTGACCTACCACTTTGCTGAGTACCTCATCAGAGGCCAGGCTGTGGAGAGAAACTGGACACAGCCCATCACCTCCCTCTATGCTATTGGGTAAGACCCCTGTCATCTTACTGTTGACAGCAAAAATGGTGGCAACTTATTTTACGTGAAAGAATATACTACTAGGTAAAAAATGGGTAATCGCATAATGATAACATATCATTATAACTACTTGTTTGTTTTTGGGGGCTTCAAAGCACAGCTAGATTTCATCTTAAAGCTAGAGTAGTTGTTATAAGTGTGGGCTCTTAATTTGATCACTGTTGTGTCTGAGAATTTTGAAATGCAGATGAGCTTAGAGATTTACATACATTCACTGAAACCCGCACTACAGTTATATTAACAGTATTGCACTTTTCATATAGCCTAATTATAGCCTAACCACAGATCAAACATTACATCGGTGGAAAAGTGTGAATGTTCAAATCTTGTTGTTACAGGATTATATTGATGCGACAATACTGGTCAAATTAAGATCCTGCACCTGGATATGCTGATGTCCATGATGTGGGATGTAATTTCTGTACTACCTGATTCCTCTCCTTGATTTCCTTTCCTTTGCCTCGCTACTCCCTCAGGGATAACCTGATGACTGACATCTATGGGGCCAACCTCTACAGTTGTTTCCTAGAGGAGAGGAACAGGAGGAAGAACTCCAAAGCTGTCGCCAAGATGGCCACTGGCACAGGCTCTAGTGCAGCCCTTCCCCAGGACAACGACCACGTAGAGAACGCCTGGGAGAGCGAGCTGTCACCCCCCTCCGCCACCTCCTGCAAGTCCATCCTGGTGTGCACTGGGGTGTACAACCCACACACGGAGGTGCCCACTTATGCCAACAAGTGCATCAAGGAGACTGTGTTTCACGGGCACCGTGACTTCCGCTTTGACCCGGCGTTGGTAGAGCCCGGACACATCGTGCAGGACGTGGCTGACGCCGTGGAGCTCATCTTTGAGCAGGAGAAGTTTGTGCCTCAGTAATGTTTTCAGATTGGTGTCATCATGGAGAGTAGGGTAGCCTAGTGGGGCAGCAGGGTAGCCTAGTGGTTAGAGCGTAGGACTAGTAACCGAAAGGTTGCGAGTTCAAATCCCCGAGCTGACAAGGTACAAATCTGTCGTTCTGCCCCTGAACAGGCAGTTAACCCACTGTTCCTAGTCCGTCAATAAGAATTTGTTCTTAACTGACTCGCCTAGTTAAATAAAGATAAAATAAATAAAAAATGGAGACCTCCTTAGTAGAGGTCTCAGGTTGGCCTGTGCCGGCCATAGAATTAGAATTGATTATATTCAAATTCTATGGTTCTGGGTTTAAAAGGAGGGGGTTCCTAAAAATTGATACAGAGCAGACCCAACCAACTGATCAATATCCAGTGTTGTGCAGATTTGTTTTGTCCTTAACTGGGAAACACCACTTACTGAGTTACGTTGGACAGTGTTTACAACTTGGCAGGGCATGGAAGGAACTTAATAAGTCATATTCAAACTCATAACGGTGTAAAGTACTGTAGTGAGATTTAACTCTTATTCATTCTGTTGTATTGTTCTATAGTGGGCTTAAAACAATTTAAGTTCTGCACAACTGGCAATTGTGCACAACTGGCAATTGATTTTAATGAAAGCCTTATTAATAGTATTATGAATAATTATTTTCTTAGTTGTGATTATGTACAAAGATTATGACAATCTTTAAAATTGTTAATTTGATTTAAGTGGTCTTATGTATCTTAATGACTACAATAAGTTCTAAATATTTTTATGAATTCTATGTAATTCATGTTTTCATTTCCTTCTCAAACTGACCATATTACTGTCTACCATACGTTTTGTCTGTTACATCTATGCATGCATTTCATAAGATAGATTTAATGCATTATACTGTACTTGGCCCGGTTTCCCAAAAGCATATAAGGCAATTTCATAATTAAAACCATAGATGGTTCTAATATTAATTTAGCCTTAAGATGCTTTTGGGAAACCGGGCCCTGTACTGTAAGAATACCTATTTGATATTTAGGGTGCAATGCCGTCCTTCAACTGTGCTGTCTACATTATTTCTAGCAATGTAAACCATGTAACCTGTATTTGCACAGAACAAAACGATTCATTCTTATTTAATGTTACCATATCTTGCCGAGCTAGTAAACCTGCCCTTTGTTGTAAATGTACCATTTGTCGTATGCGTTAGAACTTTGACCAGAGATGCAAAGACTGTATCTAGCCACTTATATTTATATAAAATATAGGAATATAAGAGAAGCTATTTTTCATAGGTGTATTAACCATGCATTTCAGTTGATGCGTTACATATTTTATAAGATGTTGTCAATATTGCTTGTATGAATGAAAATAGCGTAGCCTTAAAAAAAGAAAATAAAAAAAGCTGGCTACCTGTTCTTCAGTGCTGATGATACAGCATGGCTTTGTTTACATGAAAACAAACGACTCCATAGAAAATAAAACATGCTTACCTTCTTGCCATATATCCTACCGGTTTTCTTCTTACTGTCCTCATGCACACATCTTCAGTTTCAGAGATAAATATTCTCACTTATCTGGTGTTAAGAATATTTGCAAATTGTACAACACCTAAATGTCTTCCGAATTGCGCAGCTGTCTAAGGCACTGCATCTCTGTGCTTGAGGCGTCACTAAAGACACCCTGGTTCGATCCAGGCTGTATCACAACCGGCCGTGATTGGAAGTTCCATAGGACGGCGAACAATTGGCCCAGTGTCATCCGGGTTTGGCCTGTGTAGGCTGTCATTGTCACGACTTCCGCCCGAAGTCGGTTCCTCTCCTTGTTCGGGCGGCGGTCGACGTCACCGGTCTTCTTGCCATCGCTGATCCAGTTTTCATTTTCCATTTGTTTTGTCTTATTTTCCCACACACCTGGTTTACATTTCCCTCATTACTTGTCGTGTATTTAACCCTCTGTTCCCCCCATGTCTGTGTGAAATTGTTTGTTGTAAGTGCTTGTGCACATTTTGACTGGTGCGTGACGGGTTTTGTACCCATATTTTGTATTTCTGGATGCCGTTGGTTTGGATAATTAAACTGCTCCGGTTATTACCCAGTTCTGCTTTCCTGCATCTGACTTCCCTGCCACCAGTTACGCACCCCTTACAGTCATTGTAAATAAGAATTTGTTCTTAACTGACTTGCCTAGTTAAATAAAGTAAAATAAATAAAAAAGCTTCACCCTCATGTGGGTGCTAGCAAGCAAGATAGATAGTGCTAAGTATCAACAGCCAATCCAGTAGGGTCTGGAAGCTATAGTGAGCTTCGATTGGTCAAAAATGGCGCGATGTCACAGAGTATTTGCATAAAGTTCAGCTTTCCCTAACTTTGGTCACGCCCTGTTCATGCTCCCTCGCCCATGTTCGCGTCGCATGGTGAGAGAGGCAGAGTCCTCACATTCCTCAGACAACAGAAAGCCTCTGGAGTGTCCTCCTGTGTTTGGGCTTCAGCGACTTCAGAGAGTCAGCCTCAAACCAATGCGTGTCTCTGATCCATGTCCAGACTGAAGGTGGAGTTCTTCGCCAGCCTCAGGCCCTACAGCAGCAGGCCGATGAGCCCACATAACATCACCTCCACCAGGGTATCATACACCTCCCTTGCACACCTCTGCTGGGCACAGGAGGAAAAGTAGGCATCACTGAGCACAGTGATTGCTGTGTGCCACACTACTTGGGCTGGCACAGGTGGGCACCCCACCAGACACGACAGCCCCATTCCTCTTCAGCCAGGTACTTAGGTACTGGATTTCACAGTTACAGTAGAAAGGGTTCCCAGACAGGGTGACCCTTCTCAGGCCTTGCATCCTGTCGAAGTGCCCTGGAGGTACTGTGGACAGCTGGTTGTTCTGGAGGTGGAGCTCGTGGTGTCTGGAGAGAGAGGTGGGACTTCCATGAGGCTCAGGGAGCTGCAGTTGATCTGTAGTCCTGCAGGGTGTAGGGCTGAACACTGGCAGGGCTGTGGGCTGGTCTGTGCACTGGATGTGGCCAGGAGGAGGAGGATGGCTAGCCCTGAACCAAAGTGCATTCTACAGGAAGAAAAACATACCATATCTGATGTATACATACACTATACAAACCAAACGGCCTCTGGAAGCAACGTCAGCACAAGAACTGTTCGTCGGGAGCTTCATGAAATGGGTTTTCATGGCCGAGCAGCTACACACAAGCCTAAGGTCACCATGCACAATGCCAAGTGTTGGCTGGAGTGGTGTAAAGCTCGCCGCCAGTGGACTCTGGAGCAGTAGAAACACGTTCTCTGGAGTGATGAATCACGCTTCACCATTTGGCAGTCTGATCTACGAAGATGGGTTTTGCAAACCTACCCGAATGCATAGTGCCAACTGTAAAGTTTGGTGGAGGAGAAATAATGGTCTGGGACTGTTTTCCATGGTTCGGGCTAGGCCCCTTAGTTCCAGTAAAAGGGAAATCTTAACGTTACAGCATACAATGACATTGTAGACGATTCTGTGCTTCCAACTTTGTGGCTACAGTTTGGGGAAGACCCTTTCCTGTTTCAGTATTACAATGCCTCAGTGCACAAAGCGAGGTCCATACAGAAATGGTTTGTCGAGATCGGTGTGGAAGAACTTGACTGGCCCGCACAGAGCCCTGACCTCAACCCCATCGAACACCTTTGGGATGAATTGGAACGCCGACTGCGAGCCAGGCCTAATCGCCCAGCATCAGTGCCCAACCTCACTAATGCTCTTGTGGCTGAATGGAAGAAAGTTCCTGGAGCAATGTTCCAACATCTAGTCGAAAGCCTTCCCAGAAGAGTGGGGGCTGTTATAGAGCAAAGGGGGGACCAACTCCATATTAATGCCCATGATTTTGGAATGAGATGTTCGATGAGCAGGTGTCCACATACTTTTGCTCATGTGGTACCCAACATATCATTCATAATAGGCATACCTGTCAAAGGAATATTATGTTTTGACAGCATAGAGGTATGTAACATTTATTGATCTATTTACATAATAGTGATGTGGGTCAATTTTGTATCTATCCCACATTGGGTGGGAAAACATGTTTGTCATTTCATGTACAGTATCCTATGGGCTGAACAGGCTTATCATGATAAGCCATAGCCATAAATGTTAAAGTGAGGCCTTACCTTCAAGTGTGAAGTTATTGACAACAAGACTAGAGTGAGGCCTACTGTGGTGGAAATTCAACACCAGGGACACCTGAAGTGGAGAGGTTACAACAACAAACTCTGCACACTGTACAGGTCTATCAGAAAACTCAGCTGGGGCGGTCCCAACAGTTGCCTTATGTACAGTGTCGTGTCTTTAATATCATTGAAGGTGAAGACCTGTTATTTTATCAAATCAATTCTCTGTAATTATTATTACGTGATTAAACTAATCATATACATTTAATTAACTAGGAAGTCGGGGCACCACGGAAAATCTTCAGATTACAAAGTTACACTTTTCCGAATATAACTCTTCAGATATTTTAATATCTGATCAATTAGTCTTCTATTAAGGAATTATTCTTTACCTTACGTCAGTCTCATTTCAAACGTCGTAGAATTCTTGGTTATCTGCACGAACCCAACCTAAACCATGAATAATCCATACACCAATTTGCTTAATCATTTATCTGCTAACTAAATAATCACAGAAATGCACAAACAAGCAGTAGATATTGGTTACAAACAATGATAGGGAAGATCGTCTAGTGGGCTAAACAGATATGACGACTTGGTATACAAAGAAAAGGGGGTGTGGACCGATAACGGAGCAGAAAATACAAAATGGATTTACTACACGCAGTTGATAATTATATTCATTGAAATGCTAATCCTTTGCACATGAATGCTCACTCATTCGGGAATAATTGCAATCAATATATTTACACCCATATGTCATTGTTGTCTTCTCTGTTGGAATTGTCGGTCAGTCTGCTGGAGAGTCAGTTCATCAGAGTCTCTGGTTACTTCTCCAGAAGTCACAATGTCTTTCATGGTTGTAGCTATCGGCTGCTCCTGATAGTGTCTGTTGTAATGGGTACGTCAGGCATCCATTGTTCTTAGAGTAGATGTTTCGGTGGTTTTCGGTATTCGCATCCCAGGTTTACATAATTTCTAGCTGCAGACAAGTAATTAGTATCTAAGATTTGCTCTTATTCTGTAGGGATCAATAGTCTCAAAGTTGAACCCCTTCCAGCCATGTAGCCAATGCTCCACGTGGTATAGTTTTCTAGTCTTGGTACTCAACTATTCGTAATCACAGCTCCCGCTGTGGGTTTGCTTAGTCTGAAGAGGATTTCTTCAGGGGGGGTTTTATTCGTAACAATAGAAAGGCGGTTCCATGATGCCAGATCATGTCTGTGCTCATGGGGGTGTGGCCGATGACTAGTTAAACCTTACAGGGAATACAATTCTCTCAAAATTAAAGGTTAACATCACATTACATCATTTCTGTCAAGGTTGTGCGCTACTGGTGGAGGAGTCAGGTGCAGGAGAGCAGAGAGTTGTGAACAGGTGCACACTTTATTTAGGCAGAGGCAATAAAACAGACAGACGCCACTGCCTCAAAACAGCCAAAGGTAAAAAGTGCAAGGCATGAAACAGTCACAAAAGTAAGCAAATGTTTAACAATTAAACATCCTTTGTGAAATACCACCGGAAATACAGGGGAAAACCCAGTCTGGCGCATAACACGAAACACGACAAAAACAATTTCACACAAAGACATGGGGGGGAACAGAGGAATAAATACATGCAGTGTGATTAGGCAATGTAAACCAGGTGTGCAGGGAACAAGACAAAACAAATGGAACAATGAAAAAAATGGAGTGGCGATGGCTAGAAAGCCGGCGACGTCGACCGCCAAACGCCGCCCGAACAAGGAGAGGAGCCGACTTCAGCGGAAGTCGTGACAGTACCACCCCTTGACACGCGGCTCCAGCTGCACGCCGACACCGGCCTCGGGGATGACCCGGAGGGCGAGGCGCAGGGCGATCCGGCCGGCGACGGTGGAACTCCCGCAGCAGTTCAGGGTCCAACACATCCGCCACCGGAACCCAGCACCTCTCCTCCGGACCGTACCCCTCCCACTCCACGAGGTACTTAAGGCCCCTCACCCGACGCATCGAATCCAGGATGGAATGAACGGAGTACGCCGGGGCCCCCTCGATGTCCAGAGGGGGCGGAGGGGGCGGAGGAACCTCCCGCACCTCAGATTCCTGGAGTGGACCAACCACCACCGGCCTGAGGAGAGACACATGGAATGAGGGGTTAATATGATAATCGTGGGGAAGCTGTAAACCTGTAACATACCTCGTTCACTCTCCTCAGGACTTTGAATGGCCCCACAAACCGCGGACCCAGCTTCCGGCAGGGCAGGCGGAGGGGCAGGTTTCGGGTCGAGAGCCAGACCCGGTCCCCCGGTGCGAACACCGGGGCCTCACTGCGGTGACGGTCCGCGGTGGTTTTCTGGTGCAGCGCGGCTCACTGGAGGTGAACATGGGCGGCTTCCCATGTCTCCTCCGCGCGCCTGAACCAGTCGTCCACCGCAGGAGCCTCGGTCTGACTCTGATGCCACAGCGCCAGAACTGGCTGGTACACCAACACGCACTGAAAGGGGGAGAGGTTAGGGGAGGAGTGGCGGAGCGAGTTCTGCGCCATCTCTGCCCAGGGCACAAATGCCGCCCACTCCCCCGGCCGGTCCTGGCAATAAGACCGCAGAAACCTTCCCACATCCTGGTTCACTCTCTCCACCTGCCATTACTCTCAGGGTGAAAACCTGAGGTGAGGCTGATCGAGACCCCCAGACATTCCATGAACGCCCTCCAGACTCTCGAAGTGAACTGGGGACCTGATCAAACACTATATCCTCAGGCACCCCGTAGTGCTGGAAGCCGTGTGTAAACAAGGCCTCCGTAGTCTGTAGGGCCGTAGGGAGACCGGGCAGAGGGAGGAGACGACAGGACTTAGAGAAACGATCCACAACGACCAGGATCGTGGTGTTTCCCTGTGAGGGAGGAAGATTGGTCAGAAAATCCACCGACAGGTGTGACCAAGGCCGTTGTGGAACGGGTAAGAGATGTAGCTTTTACCTCTGGGCAGGTGTCTAGGAGCCTTACACTGGGCACACACCGAGCAGGAGGAAACATAAACCCTCATGTCCTTTGCCAAGGTGGGCCACCAGTACTTCCCAGTCAGACAGCGCACCGTCCGACGGATCCCTAGATGACCAGAGGAGGGTGACGTGTGGGCCCAATAGATCAACCGGTCACGGACAGCAGACGGAACGTACAGACGCCCGACGGGATGCTGGAGGGGAGCGGGCTCTGTACGCAATGCCTGCTCAATGTCTGCGTCCAGCTCCCACACGACCGGCGCTACCAGGCAGGATGCCGGGAGTATGGGAGTCTGATCCATGGGCCGCTCCTCTGTGTCATACAGCCGGGACAGTGCGTCTGCCTTCATATTCTGGGAACCTGGTCTGTAGGACAGGGTAAACACAAAACGGGTAAAGAACATGGCCCATCTTGCCTGACGAGGATTCAGTCTCCTCGCTGCCTGGATGTACTCCAGGTTGCGGTGGTCAGTCCAGATGAGGAAAGGGTGTTTAGCCCCCTCAAGCCAATGTCTCCACGCCTTCAAAGCTTTAACCACAGCCAACAACTCCCGGTCCCCCACATCATAGTTCCGCTCCGACGGGCTGAGCTTCTTCAAGAAGAAAGCACAGGGGCGGAGCTTCGGTGGCGTGCCCGAGCGCTGCGAGAGCACGGCTCCTATCCCAGCCTCGGACGCATCCACCTCCACAATGAACGCCAGAGGGATCCAGATGGGCCAGCACAGGAGCCAAGGTAAACAGAGCTCTTAGGTGCCCAAAAGCCCTGTCCGCCTCAACCGACCACTGCAGACGTACAGGACCCCCCTTCAGCAGTGAGGTAATGGGAGCAGCCACCTGGCCAAAACCCCGGATAAATCTCCGGTAGTAATTGGCAAACCCTAAAAACCACTGCACCTCCTTTACCGTGGTGGGAGTCGGCCAATTACACACGGCTGAAATGCAGTCACTCTCCATCTCTACCCCTGATGTGGAATTGCGATACCCTAGGAAGGAGACGCTCTGCTGAAAGAACAGGCATTTCTCAGCCTTGATGTACAGGTCATGCTCCAACAGTCATCCAAGTACCCTGTGCACCAAGGACACATGCTCGGCGTGTGTAGCGGAGTATATCAGAATGTCATCGATATACACCACTACACCCTGCCCGTGCAGGTCTCTGAAAATCTCGTCTACAAAGGATTGGAAGACTGATGGAGCATTCATCAACCCGTACGGCATGACGAGGTACTCATAATGCCCTGAGGTGGCACTAAACGCCGTCTTCCAATCGTCTCCCTCCCGGAATAGCACCAGGTTGTACGCGCTGCTGCGATCCAGTTTAGTGAAGAAGCGCGCCCCGTGCATTGACTCAATCGCCGTGGCGATGAGAGGTAGTGGGTAACTGTACCTCACCGTGATTTGATTGAGACCTCGATAGTCAATACACGGGCACAGACCTCCCTCCTCCTTCACAAAAAAGAAACTCCAGGAGGCGGGTGAAGTGGAGAAACGAATGTACCCCTGATGCAGGGATTCAGAGACATATGTCTCCATAGCCGCCGTCTCCGCTTGCGACAAGGGATACACGTGACTCCTGAGAAGTGCAGCATCTACTAGGAGATTTATCGCACAATCCCCCCATCGATGGGGTGGTAATTGAGCCACCTTCTTTTTACAGAAGGCGAGAGCCAAATCGGCATATTCTTGGGGGGATGCGCACGGTGGAGAACTGGTCTGGACTTTCCACCGTGGTAGCACCAATGGAAACCCCTACACACCTCCCCGAGCACTCTCGCGACCACCCCGTGAGAGCCCTCTGTTGCCAGGAAATGGTGGGGTCATGACGAGCTAACCAAGACTATCCGCAGCATGTACCGGGAAAGGTCTAACCACAGGAATAATGGGGATCCCTAAACTAAGGGCGAACGCTCTGTCGATAAAATTCCCAGCCGCGCCTGAATCGACGAGCGCCTTATGCTGGGAATGCGGGGAAAACAAACAGGTACAAACAGGTGGCCAACAGAGGACTCTGGATGAGAGTGGTGCAGACTCACCTGGGGTGACGCCAGAGTGCCCTGCCTGCTGCCTCGACTCCCAGAGGGACCAACCCGGCACCGACCGGCAGTGTGCCCTCTGCGGCCACAGATGGTGCACGTGAAGGCCCCTCCTCCAGCCTCCCTAAGCGCAGACCCTCCCAGCTCCATGGGCACCAGAGCGGGGGTGCTGGAAGATGGAACCAACAGAGCCCTCTCTGGATGTCCGCGGGTGACCAGCAGCTTATCCAACCGGATGGACAGATCAACTAGTTGGTCAAAAGTGATGGTGGCATCCCCGCAGGCCAACTCCCATCGGACGTCCTCACGCAGGCTGCATCGGTAGTGGTCGATAAGGGCCCCATCCTGCTCCGGCGGCCAAAGTCCAGAATTCCAGGGCGAACTCCTGGGCGCTCCTTGTCCCCTGCCTCAAGTGGAAGAGCCGTTCCCCCGCCCCTCTACCCTCGGGCGGATGGTCGAAGATGGCCCAGAAGCGGCGGGTCTAACGCCGCGTCTCCTTCTCCCCACACGGCATTTGCCCACTCCAGGGCTGCCCTGTTCTGTGAGCTCGCAATGAGTCGTCAAGCCACGGAGCAGGAGGGGAGGACCGAGCCAGCTGGGAGGATAGGGGACATAGAGAGTCAAAGGATGCAGAAAGGGAGGAGAGGAGGGTTGAGGAGGCAGAATCAGGAGATTGGTTGGAGAAGGCTTGAGCAGAGGGAAGAGATGATAGGATGGAAGAGGAGAGAGTAGCAGGAGAGAGAGAGCGAAGGTTGCGACGGTTGCGCAATACCATCTGAGTAGGGGCAGAGTGAGTAGCGTTGGAGGAGAGCGAGAGGGAAAAGGATACAAGGTAGTGGTTGGAGACTTGGAGGGGAATTGCAGTGAGATTAGTAGAAGAACAGCATCTAGTAAAGATGAGGTCAAGCGTATTGCCTGCCTTGTGAGTAGGGGGGGACTGTGAGAGGGTGAGGTCAAAAGAGGAGAGGAGTGGAAAGGAGGCGGCAGAGAGAAATGAGTCAAAGGTAGACGTAGGGAGGTTAAAGTCATCCATTCAAGCTCATTGATGAACTCTCCAAGGGAACCTGGAGGGCGATAAATGATAAGGATGTTAAGCTTGAATGGGCTAGTGACTGTGACAGCATGGAATTCAAAGGAGGAGATAGACAGATGGGTCAGGGTGAAAGAGAGAATGTCCACTTGGGAGAGATGAGGATTCCAGTGCCACCACCCCGCTGACCAGATGCTCTCGGGGTATGCGAGAACACGTGGTCAGACGAGGAGAGAGCAGTAGGAGTAGCATTGTTTTCTGTGGTAATCCATGTTTCCGTCAGCGCCAAGAAGTCTAGGGACTGGAGGGTAGCATAGGCTGAGATGAACTCTGCCTTGTTGGCCGCAGACCGGCAGTTCCAGAGGCTGCCGGAGACCTGGAATTCCACGTGGGTCGTGCGCGCTGGGACCACCAGGTTAGAGTGGCAGCGGCCATGCGGTGTGAAGCGTTTGTATGGCCTGTGCAGAGAGGAGAGAACAGGGATAGACAGACACATAGTTGACAGGCTACAGGAGAGGCTACGCTAATGCAAAGGATATTGAAATGAAAATTAACTAAACAACTGGGGAAGCGAGAGAGCAGGGCCTCCCTCACTAACCATTCACTGAAACACTCAAATCTAACTTTTCCAACTTCCACTTTAGAAATTATAATCAATGTAAACTACAGTGGTTCAATGTTTCCAGGAATAGGCTCAAACTTAGTTTATTTAGCTAGATAACTTGGTACAGTATTCTTCTGTGAAACCCACCCAGTGAACCGTGTCCTATGACGCCGTAGCTAACTAGCATGCTAGCATCCAATAACACACAGTTAGCACCAATACTTGGTTACAACAAACTACCAATGGATCATTCGTGTCTAGTTCCTTTCATAACGCAGAAGTAATTAAACGTTGGCTAGCTAACACAAAGTCAGTCCTGCTAGCTACACAAGTGGACTACATAACTCGAAAGTTCAGAAAGTTAAGCTTACGTTGCAAAAATCTTATTGACTAAAAATGATACAGTACTGCTAGCTGCTAGAGTTGCGTTTACCTTTATCTTTTATCTTTGATACATAGACAGCTATGTAGCTAGCTAACATTACACTAATCAAATTGTTCCGTTGTAATGTATTTAGTTTCTACAGTACTGCTAGTTGGTAAAGTTGGCTAGTTAGCAGTGGCTGTGGTGTTGTGGTGTTGACGCTGTTTGGAACGGCGCGAACGAACGAATACAGCTGGCTAGCTAACCTTGTTAGTTTCTCAAAGCTACACCTACACCTTTAGCTACACCTTTATCCTTGATGCAAAGACAACTATGTAGCTAGCTAGCTAACATTACACTAATCAAATCGTTCCATTGTAATTTTATGAAATGTAATATTACCCGCGGAGCGAAGTACAGCACGTCTACTCACTCCAGCATCCGGTCACTGACGGATGTCACGAATTTGACATGCTCAAAAATACTGCAGAAATGCAAAATTGACTGGCCCGATGAACTCAGGATGGCCGGGCAGTGCTAGTGGTTCCTCTCCATCGCTCATTGTGTTGATTTCATCATGTCCATTTGGTGATGTTTTTTCCACAGTCGCCATTTCCACAGTCGCCATAGACTCTACAGTATCTATACTCTCTACGGTATCTATAGCCTCACATGTCTATAGTCTCTCAGTGTCTATAGTCTCAGTAGTCTATGTAGTCCATAGTCTACAGTATCTATACTCTCTACAGTATCATAGTCTCACATCTCTATAGTCTCTCAGTGTCTATAGTCTCAGTAGTCTATGTAGTCCAGTCCACAGTATCTATACTCTCTACAATATCGCGTCTCTATAGTCTCATTAGTTTATGTAGTCATAAATGCTATAGTCTCTATAGACTCTACAGTCTTGCTGCTTCCCATACATATAGAATAGCACCTAGTGCACGTTATGCTATTCTTAGTGGATCCCCGACCAAATACAGTTGAAGACGAAAGTTTACATACACCTTACCCAACTACATTTAAACTCAGTTTTTCACAATTCCTGACATTTAATCCTAGTATCAATTCCCTGGCTTAGGTCAGTTAGGATCACCACTTTATTTTAAGAATGTGAAATGTCAGAATAATAGTAGAGAGAATGATTTATTTCAGCTTTTATTTCTTTCATCACATTCCCAGTGGGTCAGAAGGTTACACTCAATTAGTATGCGGTAGCATTGCCTTTAAATTGCATAGCTTGGGTCAAACGTTTCGGGTAGCCTTCCACACGCTTCCCACAATAAGTTGGGTGAATTTTGGCCCATTCCTCCTGACAGAGCTGGTGTAACTGAGGCAGGTTTGTAGATCTCCTTGCTTGCACACACTTTTTCAATTCTGCCCAAAAATGTTCCATAGGTGTGAGGTCAGGGCTTTGTGATGGCCACTCCAATACCTTGACTTTGTTGTCCTTAAGCCATTTTGCCACAACTTTGGAAGTATGCTTGGGGTCATTGTCCATGTGGAAGACCCATTTGCGACCAAGCTTTAACTTCCTGACGGATGTCTTGAGATGTTGCTTCAATATATCCGCATAATTTTCCATCTTTATGATGCCATCTATTTTGTGAAGTGCACCAGTCCCTCGTGCAGCAAAGCACCCCCACAACATGATGCTGCCACCCTCGTGCTTCACGGTTGGGATGGTGTTCTTCGGCTTGCAAGCCTCCCCCTTTTTCCTTCAAACATAACCATGGTAATTTCTCCAAAAGATACGATATTTGTCCCCATTTGCAGTTGCAAACCGTAGTCTGTTTTTTTTATGGCGGTTTGGAGCAGTGGCTTGTTCCTTGCTGAGCGGCCTTTCAGGCCTTTCGTTTTACCATGGATATAGATACTTTTGTACCTGTTTCCTCCATCATCATCACAAGGTCCTTTGCTGTTGTTCTGGGATTGATTTGCACTTTTCGCACCAAAGTACGTTCATCTCTAGGAGACAGAAGTGTCTCCTTCCTGAGCGGTATGATGGCTGCGTGGTCCCATGGTGTTTATACTTGCGTACTATTGGTTGTACAGATGAACATGGTACCTTCAGGCGTTTGGAAATTGCTTCCAAGGATGAACCAGACTTGTGGAGGTCTACAATTTATTTCTGAGGTCTTGGCTGATTTCCTTTGATTTTCCCATGATGTCAAGCAAAGAGGCAGTGAGTTTGAAGGTAGGCCTTGAAATTCATCCACAGGTACACCTCCAATTGACTCAAATGATGTCAATTAGCCTATCAGAAGCTTCTAAAGCCATGACATCATTTTCTGGAATTTTCCAAGCCGTTTAAAGGCACAGTCAACTTAGTGTATGTAAACTTCTGACCCACTGGAATTGTGATACGTTATAAGTGAAATAATCTGTTTGTAAACAATTGTTGGAAAAATTACTTGTGTCATGCACCAAGTAGATGTCCTAACTGACTTGCCAAAACTATAGTTTGATTAACAAGAAATTTGTTAATTGGTTGAAAAATGAGTTTTAATGACTCCAACCTAAGTGTTTGTAAACTTCCAACCTCAACTGTAGATACTTCTCATAAATGCCTAAATTAACACCTCGTGCTATTACCAGTGGTTCTCTGACCACGTAGACAGTTCTCACATAAATGCCTACAGACAATTGTCATTGGGGCCTCTCCTTCCCCCACTCTAGCCTTCTCCTAAGACTAGCTCATGCCTTGTTCTAAGACTAGTGGTACCCTTCTTCTACATCTTTATGTTACATTTTATTGGTTTTATAATTTATTACATTTTTATACAAATGTATTTAAATTGCCTTACTGAAATTCAGTAGAAATGTCCCTCAGAGGTTTGCGGATCAATTATCTTCCTCTGGGCAGCTCTCAATAAACGCCTGGTCTGGACGGGTCCACGTCGTCTTTGGTCAGACGGGAATTTCCCTTGCACGCCTTCACATGGAATGCACCACTGGTGTTCCCTCGCAGACCTTCACTGGGATGCTCCACAGATAGAATCACTGATCCAGTTCGTGATATTGGTGGAGATTCAACACCAGGGACACCTTAAGTCAATCTTAAATGAAATCACTTTATTATCAGCCGGCTGGAGAGGTTACAACAACAAACTCTGCACACCGTACAGGTCTATCAGAAAACTCCGCTGGGGCGGTCCCAACAACTGTCTTATATACAGCTATGCACAGACAAGTTATATTGCATGTTTAGCATAATTAATTCATGACTACCGGTGGCTCGCACATGACTGACCAATACCTCATAAGGCTCTCTCTCTCTCTCTCTCTCCAAGTTGAGACCTTGACACTGAGATACCTCGGTTGTTCCCATAGCAATATTCTGGGTGTACTGCCAATTTGAAGAACAGTGAGTGAGGATTCCTCCATACATGACCAGTCAGTCACCTGCATGAACCCATCTAATTGGTCACAAGAAGTAGCATTGATCTTGATTGATTTTGATACCCTTTGATCCCCACTACCTTTCAGTGTTAAGTTATTGTCAACAAGACTAGAGTGAGGCCTAACTTTCAGTGTTAAGTTATTGTCAACAAGACTAGAGTGAGGCCTAACTTTCAGTGTTAAGTTATTGTCAACAAGACTAGAGTGAAGCCAAAGTAGAAGGTAGCTCTTGTAATTCCACTCATCATTGAGGCCTGTGTTCTGTCAAATAGGAATCCACAGGTGTTCTGTCCAGTGCTATACTGGAAGCTCTAGAAAAGTTGCAAGAAATGCACTAATTCATAATTCTTCAAGTCCTTCAAGTCCGCCACTATTGTCCATTTTTTAACGGATCTGTTTTTTACCTGTCAGAATCCCCTCTGCACATACGTAACAGCGTAAGAATGTATGAAAGTCACCACTGACAGGGCAAGCTTTGGGTCACGTGATGAGAGGAAAACACTTCTGTTGGGTGAATATAAGGATTTATCTCCCAAAAATGTTGTAGGCTTTTAATGAGTGAGTTTGTAATGTTGTACTGCTATACATTTTATCAATGAGGACCAATGTGGTATTATCATATCCTTGATATGAGTCTCCATAACTGCCATGAATATGCTCATGTACTTCTTATTACTATAACCTACAACTATTCAGTTCTATGTAGAGTATGCTAAGACACATAAAATTATGAATTAGTGCATTTCTTGGCCCAACACCAGATCCGACTCTACTCTATGGTATTACTAGGATTAAGTAGTAGCATATGGTAAAAACTGTCTAGAACCCATCTGTCCACTAGGTAGTAGTGTATGGTAAACACTGACTAGAACCCATCTATCCACTAGGTAGTAGTGTATGGTAAACACTGACTAGAACCCATCTATCCACTAGGTAGTAGTGTATGATAAACACTGACTAGAACCCATCTATCCACTAGGTAATAGTGTATGATAAACACTGACTAGAACCCATCTATCCACTAGGTAGTAGTGTATGGTAAACACTGACTAGATCTAGAACCCATCTATCCACTAGGTAGTAGTGTATGATAAACACTGTCTAGAACCCATCTATCCACTAGGTAATAGTGTATGATAAACACTGACTAGAACCCATCTATCCACTAGGTAATAGTGTATGATAAACACTGACTAGAACCCATCTATCCACTAGGTAGTAGTGTATGATAAACACTGACTAGAACCCATCTATCCACTAGATAGTAGTGTATGATAAACACTGTCTAGAACCCATCTATCCACTAGGTAATAGTGTATGATAAACACTGTCTAGAACCCATCTATCCACTAGATAGTAGTGTATGGTAAACACCGTCTAGAACCCATCTATCCACTAGGTAGTAGTGTATGGTAAACACTGACTAGAACCCATCTATCCACTAGGTAGTAGTGTATGATACACACTGACTAGAACCCATCTATCCACTAGGTAATAGTGTATGGTAAACACTGACTAGAACCCATCTATCCACTAGGTAGTAGTGTATGGTAAACACTGACTAGAAACCATCTATCCACTAGGTAGTAGTGTATGGTAAACACTGACTAGAACCCATCTATCCACTAGATAGTAGTGTATGGTAAACACTGTCTAGAACCCATCTATCCACTAGGTAGTAGTGTATGGTAAACACTGACTAGAACCCATCTATCCACTAGGCAATAGTGTATGTTAAACACTGACTAGAACCCATCTATCCACTAGGTAGTAGTGTATGGTAAACACTGACTAGAACCCATCTATCCACTAGGTAATAGTGTATGGTAAACACTGACTAGAACCCATCTATCCACTAGGTAATAGTGTATGGTAAACACCGTCTAGAACCCATCTATCCACTAGGTAGTAGTGTATGGTAAACACTGACTAGAACCCATCTATCCACTAGGTAGTAGTGTATGATACACACTGACTAGAACCCATCTATCCACTAGGTAATAGTGTATGGTAAACACTGACTAGAACCCATCTATCCACTAGGTAGTAGTGTATGGTAAACACTGACTAGAAACCATCTATCCACTAGGTAGTAGTGTATGGTAAACACTGACTAGAACCCATCTATCCACTAGATAGTAGTGTATGGTAAACACTGTCTAGAACCCATCTATCCACTAGGTAGTAGTGTATGGTAAACACTGACTAGAACCCATCTATCCACTAGGCAATAGTGTATGTTAAACACTGACTAGAACCCATCTATCCACTAGGTAGTAGTGTATGGTAAACACTGACTAGAACCCATCTATCCACTAGGTAATAGTGTATGGTAAACACTGACTAGAACCCATCTATCCACTAGGTAATAGTGTATGGTAAACACTGACTAGAACCCATCTATCCACTAGATAGTAGTGTATGGTAAACACTGTCTAGAACCCATCTATCCACTAGGTAGTAGTGTATGGTAAACACTGACTAGAACCCATCTATCCACTAGGTAGTAGTGTATGGTAAACACTGACTAGAACCCATCTATCCACTAGATAGTAGTGTATGGTAAACACTGTCTAGAACCCATCTATCCACTAGGTAGTAGTGTATGGTAAACACTGACTAGAACCCATCTATCCACTAGGTAATAGTGTATGGTAAACACTGACTAGAACCCATCTATCCACTAGGTAGTAGTGTATGGTAAACACTGACTAGAACCCATCTATCCACTAGGTAATAGTGTATGGTAAACACTGACTAGAACCCATCTATCCACTAGGTAATAGTGTATGATAAACACTGACTAGAACCCATCTATCCACTAGGTAGTAGTGTATGGTAAACACTGACTAGAACCCATCTATCCACTAGGTAATAGTGTATGGTAAACACTGACTAGAACCCATCTATCCACTAGGAAATAGTGTATGGTAAACACTGACTCGAACCCATCTATCCACTAGGTGGTGCGCTGACAAACTGCTTAATCTCTGCTCAAATGTGTGCCATCCAGTGGTTATGCTGTTTATTAACGACAGGTGTACTAACCTTAACACAGAATACACAAACCTCCCTCATACATACCGGTATGCAACATGCATCTAAACAGTAGATAGCCTTTCTAAAGGACCTTGTTGACAATGGCTTTATTTAATCTGACCTAGTAAAATATATGGAAAAAGAACGCCAGAATGACACACATGATGATGCATATTAGAAGCCAAAGACCAACACATGCATACCATAAGTCATATATTTGTTTATTTAGCGTTGTCAACATTGTCACAGTTGAAGTTTTACAATAACTGGGGTCTTACTGACTCACTACTCACTGGACAAACTGAATGCACATAGAAATGAGGCCACTCTTGTCTTTCCCTTTGATGAGTGTGTGTCTGTCTGTGTGTCTGTCTGTGTGTCTGTCTGTGTGTGTGTGTGTGTGTGTTTAGGAGGCAGTGAACGTTATAACAGTCTGTCTTTGAGATCCACAGCGAATGACAGTTCAGTACAGTTGGAGGCAGAGACAAGCGATATGTTCTGAATCATATATTTCCCACCTCCCATATGAGGTGACGGGCACACCACCCTGATCTCCACGGCAGATGTTGGATAACAGTAGTGATAATATACACACTATGTACATATCCCTTTTCTCGCACTTGGTCCCTTCTAATCTTCATTTTAGATAAACCACCTTTTTTAGAATTCCATAATCAACACTTCTACTCTTCTATTTACACAACCATAGCCCTCGGCTCAATAACAACAGAAGTGCAACGGTGTTAATGTTTTGTTCTTTTTACAATGGCTATGTATATGCAGATGAAATAAATGCATGCTGAGCTCAAGTAACAATCAGCTTAACGTGGGACAGCAAGAGCAAGTCAACATCAGAAGATTCCAGATCTAAACCAAAGGAAAGGAAATAAAGTCAATCAACTTTACAGGCTGACCTGGTCAGCAAGCTCACAGTGAAAAGGACACACGATGCATCAGGTCCATGCAGTGCATTGTGGGGGTACTTCTCAGACTGTAGATCACTGTGGACATTTCTTGAAGCACTACAACACATATCAAGATCAATGTATACATTTCGTTCTTTTTTTTTTTTTTTTTACGTTGTCCGACCATTTCTGAGTTACAAAAAGGCAAATATGAAATTATTAGAAAGACATTCAATTGATTATTCATGTTCCAGATAAGATATGTTTATCTGTCTAAATGTCCTTATTTTTTTGTTATAATATCATGGCTCTAATATGAACGGTTGTGTTGAATGTAGTCTTATGGTTTCAGTTTTCTTAGTGAATGTTAAAATACATTTACACCCTGAATATTGGGAGAAACAGTTGACTCTTACTTTAATGTACACATGATAATAGACTCTTATTTTGTAGAATGTAGAAAGTTATTTTACTTTACATGTATCCCAGTTCCTTTTGCATTTCTTTGCTGTATATTAGATCTACATTTTTTTCCAGATTTCCTGAAAAATGAAAGCGCTCCTTCATATGTGCTTATCCAGCAAAATAGTTCTGTTCTGCCCACAGGGAAGCATATTCCTTTTAAAATATATACACACATTCCTCTTTCCTTCCACCGTGAACTGTGTAAGTCAGTACATAATCTGAAATGAAAAATATATATTTTTCACCTGAATCTCTTCCTGGACAACATGATAACAGACTTGAACCTGTAGAAGGCCTACATTTTTTTAAACGTGATTGCACTTTAATCGCTATGGTAACACTGATTTGTTATAGAATGTGGAGAGGATAGCCTCACATCAATAACATTACATGCAACATCACTTATTAGACATTCCACTGAATTCCAGGACTGTGCTTCTCAGAGAACCATGAGAACAACCACACATTAAGCCACTGAGAGAGAACGACAGGGGTCCGAACTAAATAAATAAATAACGACACAACATGAAAACATACAAAACAAACAGAAGGGACCCTTTGCTTGTTCTGAATGTACAAAATCAGTACGAAGATATTGCACGTACAGAATGATATAAACAAAGTTGACAAACAAACAAATAATTCACTACATACTTAAGAGCTTATTTTAGTCACTCAACTACTCAGGTTTTGTGAAGAAAACAAAAATATAGTAAATTATGAAGAAAAAAAATGATTATTGTATTTCAATTTGAAGAGTCAAGAATGCAGCTGCATCACTGGCATGAGACGTTACCAGCTCTACTGTGGGTCCATCAGTAAAGTCTCCGATAGGTCAGGCAAGCTGTGAGCTGAGCCAGCATACAGCCAAGAGAAGCCCATTAGCTCAACAAGAGAGCTGTGACACATCTTCACTGCTATCTTACTACATGTCCTTACTCACAGTGCTAAACATATAAAGGAGTACTATACTGAGCTGAGAGGGACCCATCTACCCAGCAGATGAGCAACATATGCTCAGTAAATGCCCATGCCAAGAAGTGTCTGTCCACTAAGGTTTTATACAGCACTAGGAGGGCCATGTGCCACAGCTGCATTCCTGAGTCTCTCAATGCTCTGGTTGGAAGGCAAAGGGTTCCAGAGCAGGTTATTGGCCTGCCTGACAATGTGGGTTCACGCCTCCTTTCCATCTATCCTGTTACCATAGAGTCAGTATAATACTGAGAAAGTTCCTTTCTAATGATAATAATAATGGTTGTATAATCTTAGAAGGTACTTTACGCACAATATACTGTACATGAAGTCTGGACTAAATAGTTTATGCATTAGTAATTGGCACATTTATTAATGAGAGTTAGTAGACAACACGTAAAGCTGTCATCTACAGTAAATGCAGCACTAGAACTACTACCATTGAGACTGATCCTCAGTTGTTAGCCTGTCCATTGGTCTAGGTATTGTGAAATGATTACACCTAGCTTTTCTACACTACATGAATTCTACGAAAGGCAACAACAAATAGCATTCTTAAAAATAAAGAAAGGGTTTCACAAACCTCAAGAAAGTAGTGTTAAAGCTAGCCTTGTTTCGAAAAGACTGTGTACAATATAATATGCCATCATGACAGAGAAAACAGTCAGAAATGTTTTCCCAGGCCTGTCCCAACTCCTTACACGAAGGGAAGACAGGCTATTGAAAGAACAGAGCAATGTAGAGAGGCCTACAGAGATGCACGGTTCTCTTCAGCCGTCACAGCCGGGTTTGGTGTGAGTTCACAGGGATTAGGAGGGAAAGGGTTTCCCCGTACAAAACGCCTCCTCTCTCAACCCCTGACAGAAAGAAAGAGGCCCCCACTCTAAGGTTCGAGCCGTGGCCCTTTGTGGAGGAATTGAGTCTGGTTTCCAACCTGCATATTGGTGAGATGCTGAAATAGGGAGGGGATACAGGTGACTACCAGAGGTCCATCTCAACCACAGCAGTGGAACACAGTGGACAGGCCATGGACAGTATACCCTCTGTCCCATTGGTGGACGAGTCGCTCTCTCTCTCCCCCTCCCCTCCCCCCCTCTCTCTCCCCCCTCCCCCCTCTCTCTCTCTCTCTCTCTCTACCCCCCCCTCTCTCTCCCTCTCTCCCTCTCTCTCTCTCTCTCGTCACACCACGGTGCTGATGCCACTGTGCTTGGGTTTGGACCCGCCGGGTGCCGGGCTCTGCTGCTGACTGTGGTGGTGAAGGGCATGCTGGGAGTGTGAGGCATGATGGCCGTGGGTGCTGTGACTGTGCTGTGGTACAAGCGGGTGTTGGTGTGAGTGGGAGGAGGATGCGTATGCTGCCGGGTGCTGGTGGTACTGTGTGTGGGGCGGGGGGTGGTAGTGGTGGTGGTGGTGGTAAGGAGGGGGGTTCTGCTGGCAGTACTGGGAGTGGTGGAGCTGGGCCTGGGCTACCTGCTGGGCTGTGTGGTGGAGGTTGGACGGATGGGGCGTGTGGGAGATGAGGGTGGGGTGACCGGGCGGAGGAAGAGGAGGATGGCTCTGGGATGAAGGCTTTGCCCGCTTGCTGCCGAAGAGCGACCCGAGGAGGGAGGAGGAGTTGGGGATGGTGGGGTGGCCCCGGGGCGGGCCCTCACTGCGGGGGGTCGTGGCTCTCCGGCGTGTGTGGGGGCTGCTAATGATGGACCCCTGTGGGAGAGAAGAAGGGGACATCATATCTATCTGTACCTTTAATACAACTGGACATTCACACGGTACCTTTTACTAGTCTAAACTACCATCGTTTAGGCTACGGTGCAAATGGAAATGGTGCAAATTGCCTGCATATTCAACAGCAAGTTGCACAACGTTACAGACAGAGCATGCAAAAAAATGAACTAAAAATGCCATCTCATGATGGTTGACAGACAAATAATGAATGGTAATATTAGTGTTATGGCCACTCTTGACAATGTTACAAATGAAGAAACCTACATTTCAAAACAAACTCTAACATAACGTGTGAAATCTGTTCAACGTGTGAAATCTGTTCAACGTGTGAAATCTGTTCAACGTGTGAAATCTGTTCAACGTGTCTATGAGATTTGAAAACTGAACCTTCATAATAGATGCATCAAAACTATACAGGCCTATACATATTCATATTGTTGAACGCCTTCCAAACCTGCACAGAGTCCCACATGCAAATGGTTAAAAACAATGGAGGCAGCGGATCCACATGCAGAGGAGGTAACAGGCATACTCTCTATCCATATTGGGTTAGCATTCAACCAGACAGCAGGAAGCAGCACATTTTTAAAGAACTCTGTTCACTTCTCCCCTGTTCTAGTTCCAACTCTATCCTTTATGTAATTCATCCACCTTTTAGAAGCCCTTCATTTGGTTCATGCTCTGTCCAAGGTTGTAAAGAGACCCTATAGATTTCTTTGAAAGTGGAATGACATTTTAAGGGTCCCCAGACTCTAAAACCAACACATGAACACATGGAATGAATAAATGATGATGAATGAAATCCACATCTTTCATATTGACTATTTAATATTGTGTGTAAAAAAGCCCATTGATAAGAGTTCTGATAGTGAGATATTGTAGAGATACTGCTGTAAAATAACCTACCTCCCTGAGCTTCTAATCTCTCTGGGCTTTCTTTCCATAGAACAGGCAGGGGACAGGAGAGGGACCAGGGTGGTGAGAGAGAGGAACCAGGGGACAGGAGAGGGACCAGGGTGGTGAGAGAGAGGACCCAGGGGACAGGAGAGGGACCAGGGTGGTGAGAGAGAGGACCCAGGGGACAGGAGAGGGACCAGGGTGGTGAGAGAGAGGAACCAGGGGACAGGAGAGGGACCAGGGTGGTGAGAGAGAGGAACCAGGGGACAGGAGAGTGATCAGGGTGGTAGGAGAGAGGACCAGGGAACAGGAGAGTGATCAGGGTGGTGAGAGAGGAACCAGGGGACAGGAGAGGGACCAGGGTGGTGAGAGAGGAACCAGGGGACAGGAGAGGGACCAGGGTGGTAGGAGAGAGGAACCAGGGAACAGGAGAGTGATCAGGGTGGTGAGAGAGGAACCAGGGGACAGGAGAGGGACCAGGGTGGTGAGAGAGAGGAACCAGGGGACAGGAGAGGGACCAGGGTGGTAGGAGAGAGGACCAGGGAACAGGAGAGTGATCAGGGTGGTGAGAGAGGAACCAGGGGACAGGAGAGGGACCAGGGTGGTGAGAGAGGAACCAGGGGACAGGAGAGGGACCAGGGTGGTGAGAGAGGAACCAGGGAACAGGGAACAGGAGAGTGATCAGGGTGGTGAGAGAGGAACCAGGGGACAGGAGAGGGACCAGGGTGGTGAGAGAGAGGAACCAGGGGACAGGAGAGGGACCAGGGTGGTGAGAGAGAGGAACCAGGGGACAGGAGAGGGACCAGGGTGGTAGGAGAGAGGACCAGGGAACAGGAGAGTGATCAGGGTGGTGAGAGAGGACCCAGGGGACAGGAGAGGGACCAGGGTGGTGAGAGAGAGGAACCAGGGAACAGGAGAGTGATCAGGGTGGTGAGAGAGGAACCAGGGGACAGGAGAGGGACCAGGGTGGTGAGAGAGAGGAACCAGGGGACAGGAGAGGGACCAGGGTGGTAGGAGAGAGGAACCAGGGGACAGGAGAGGGACCAGGGTGGTGAGAGAGGAACCAGGGGACAGGAGAGGGACCAGGGTGGTGAGAGAGAGGAACCAGGGAACAGGAGAGTGATCAGGGTGGTGAGAGAGAGGAACCAGGGGACAGGAGAGGGACCAGGGTGGTGACAGAGAGGAACCAGGGGACAGGAGAGGGACCAGGGTGGTGAGAGAGAGGAACCAGGGGACAGGAGAGGGACCAGGGTGGTGAGAGAGAGGAACCAGGGAACAGGAGAGGGACCAGGGTGGTGAGAGAGGATCCAGGGAACAGGAGAGGGACCAGGGTGGTGAGAGAGAAGATCCAGGGGACAGGAGAGGGACCAGGGTGGTGAGAGAAAGGAACCAGGGGACAGGAGAGGGACCAGGGTGGTGAGAGAGGATCCAGGGAACAGTAGAGGGACCAGGGTGGTGAGAGAAAGGAACCAGGGGACAGGAGAGGGACCAGGGTGGTGAGAGAGAGGAACCAGGGGACAGGAAAGGGACCAGGGTGGTGAGAGAGGAACCAGGGAACAGGAGAGGGACCAGGGTGGTGAGAGAGAGGAACCAGGGGACAGGAAAGGGACCAGGGTGGTGAGAGAGGATCCAGGGAACAGGAGAGGGACCAGGGTGGTGAGAGAGGATCCAGGGAACAGGAGAGGGACCAGGGTGGTGAGAGAGGATCCAGGGAACAGGAGAGGGACCAGGGTGGTGAGAGAGGATCCAGGGAACAGGAGAGGGACCAGGGTGGTGAGAGAAAGGAACCAGGGGACAGGAGAGGGACCAGGGTGGTGAGAGAGGAACCAGGGGACAGGAGAGGGACCAGGGTGGTGAGAGAGGATCCAGGGAACAGGAGAGGGACCAGGGTGGTGAGAGAAAGGAACCAGGGGACAGGAGAGGGACCAGGGTGGTGAGAGAGAGGATCCAGGGAACAGGAGAGGGACCAGGGTGGTGAGAGAGAGGAACCAGGGGACAGGAGAGGGACCAGGGTGGTGAGAGAGAGGAACCAGGGGACAGGAAAGGGACCAGGGTGGTGAGAGAGGATCCAGGGAACAGGAGAGGGGCTTTAGAGTTACATAACACTGGGGGGAGAGTAGGTGCTACAACAGGTATTCACTGGCACCCCTGACTTTGGTAATAGAACCCCAAAGCAAAGTAAAACTGCGGGTCTGGACATGGCTGAATGGAGGACAACAAACATTTGGGGGAGGGGTTGGGGGTACGATGACGACACAGGGACCAGAGGGAGGGAGGGAGGGAGGGAGAATAGTAGTAGAGTCATGCTTGTTTCAAGAAAAAGGGCAAACTGGCCACATGACCAAAACAAGAAATGTCTCCCATCTAGACAAGGCCAGCTTCAGAGGCAGGCAGCCCATGCATGCACACGAACCGAGGCAGGCAGGTTGTTAAAAGGCATCCGAGAGAGAAAAAAAATTATCATAACACTAAATGAACTGAGAGTCTATGAAGCAGAGGGGGGTGCAAGACCAAAAAAAATGTACGGAGTATTTTGACAGTGCACATCATCACATAGAGAGTAGCTTGGATACCAGCTGCTTCCAACTTACTTCCATATTGCTGTCTAGTGATCCTGCACTGCTGCGGCGCCCACGCTTGCCTGCCCGAGACATGCAATACCACAGATTAGAGATGGATAGGACAGCACTCCTGGATCAACTACAGAGGTTTAGGCAGCCCTCCTCTCCCCTAGGGGGCAGTGCAGGGGGTTGTGAGTAGTACACTGGAAGCTGAGATAAATCTGGGCTGAGGTGAGAACAGGGGATCAGGAAGAGTGTGGGGAACCGGTTGATAGGTAGGTATTACTGTGGCGAAGTTAAGGCTATTATTTTTGCAGCTTTGTTCAGAGATAAAGACAAACATTTGGTCTGTGTACTTCTACACTATTCATATTATATATCCTAGATTTCTGATAATAAGCTTTCTAAAATACTCAAGTGATGCTAGAACGAATCTCCGGCATGGGCTCAAACTTAAAAGGACAAGGAAATCATTTTTGTAACATTAAGCTGAGGACATCTGCATAACTACAAAGCGTTTAGCAAACTATACTCTACAACTACTTAAGATTATCCATTGTTGAATTTTTTTGTTTTGTCCTGATAAAATGTGACAACAGGGATTTAATGTTGTCACAAGATGTAGATTGTCATAAGGGAAGGTCACAGCTGGCTTTGAAGAGAGCCAATGGCAGTGACAGTCACGGAGGAGGAGGAACATCAAAAGCAATACAATGGCTGTTGCACATGAGATGTACGAGCAAATACAGAAAAGGCCCAAGGGCAAACAGAGCGGTTTGCCACTGTTAGAGGCTCAGCCAATGGGTACAGGACCAGTCTTCACATATGGAGAAAGGAGAAAACCCAATGGGAATGGAAATATCAGGAAGTACATAATGAGATGGAGAATAACGAGAAAAGAAAAAAACACAGGAAATGACCACACTATCATGCCACGTCCTGCGATTAGACAGGGCTTAACCATACACACACACAGGATACGCTATGTTGTTCTATTGACTTCAGCACTGACTAACCTTATCATATCAGTATTTCAGTACAGTATCCAACATGACAATAGAAACAGAGCAAATACTTCCCAATGTGAGATACAGTAGGACTGTAGGACCCCTATATGGATTGCATTACGTTACCATGATGTCTTAACATAACTGAGATCCAGAATGAATGACGTGTCCTCAAGGTGCTGAGCATTAGAGTCAGAGATGCTATGTGAAGTACTGATATTCATGACAATGAGATGCTTGTTGTCATTTTGGAACCAAATCTCATCTTTTGTCAGTTATTGTATGAGAACATATCCCCATTGAGTTCAGTGGGGTTGAATCACAGCAATGAGAGAATGACTGGTAGGGTGAGTGAATAAATGGGAGATTAATTGAACATTTAACAAGCAAAGCTCGTCATGAAATGTTTTGAGAAACAATAGGGATTTAAGAATGAGAATGTGACACGTAAAGGTGCAAAAATCAAAGGTGTTCATTGAGATATAAAGTATATTTGGATTCAGATACAGGGAAGAGAGCCATCCTTCAATATCACTTTTCAGTGAACAGGCAAATCCTCTAAAGTAGGCCTATGGATAATATCATACCAAAAAGCTTATTCATTTAGAAACTTGTATTTTTCTATGGCACTCACCTACTTCTCGTTTCATATCCCAGGTTATGATAATACTATTTCACATTGAGGTAGGGCACCAGTATCAGAAAATCATCTTGGGACTAAACTTACAAAGGACCTTAAGCTCAATGATCCTGTGGAGTCTCACCCTGCCCATGTATAGTATGCCTTTTAGTTATTTCATAGGAACATCTCACTGGAATAATGTTTTGATTGATCATCAATACAGCTTAGGGGAGGAGGGGAGAAGTCTGACATTAATGCATGGTGCTCTAAAACATAATGTTGGATGCTCTGAGATATATCACTATAGGACCAGTAAGGAAGTAACAAAACAGAGGGTCTCTCCCAGGAAAGGACCCTCTGGTGAACACAATGATGACCTTTGACCTTACCTGCTTCAGAGAGGTCGCGGAGGGAGCTGCTGAGGGCGCTCCTCTTCAGGCCCTCGCCCATAGTGTAGGTGTCATCCAGACTGGCACGGTTCATGTTGCCGTTGCCAGCCTCCTTCTTCAGCCCAGAGCTCTGGGACATACTGGGCCTCACCACCCCTTTCTGCTTCTCCAGCTCAGCTGTATATCAACATACACATTCTTTTATTTTTTATTTTATTTCACCTTTATTTAACCAGGTAGGCTAGTTGAGAACAAGTTCTCATTTACTGTGACCTGGCCAAGATAAAGCAAAGCAGTGCGACAAAAAACACAGAGTTACACATAAACAAACGTACAGTCAATAACACAATAGAAAAATCTATGTACAGTGTGTGCAAATGTAGAACAGTAGGGAGGTAAATGGGGAGAGAGTAAGGTGAGGAGTGTGTGTGTGTCTTTGTTTCAGTGCTAGCTTTCAGACACACAATAGTTCTACATTTCCTCATATAATTTCATCACTGGCACTAGCCTTATTTTCTCATAGACTATAGGTATACATTTGGTAACTATTGCATACACATAGTAATTAAATGTTGCATTGTTAGTGCACCTATATCTTTTTGGACGTTTGACTCGTTCTTAGAAATAGTGTTCTGTGTGTTTCCCTTTGATGAATCCCACAAACACAGTCCTCCTCCTGATAGCCATCCTGTGAACTCTATAAATAGTCCTCCTCCTGGTAGCCATCCTGTGAACTCTATAAATAGTCCTCCTCCTGATAACCATCCTGTGAACTCTATAAATAGTCCTCATCCTGGTAGCCATCCTGTGAACTCTATAAACAGTCCTCATCCTGGTAGCCATCCTGTGAACTCTATAAATAGTCCTCCTCCTGATAGCCATCCTGTGAACTCTATAAATAGTCCTCATCCTGATAGCCATCCTGTGAACTCTATAAATAATCCTCCTCCTGATAGCCATCCTGTGAACTCTATAAATAGTCCTCATCCTGGTAGCCATCCTGTGAACTCTATAAATAGTCCTCATCCTGATAGCCATCCTGTGAACTCTATAAACAGTCCTCCTCCTGGTAGCCATCCTGTGAACTCTATAAATAGTCCTCCTGGTAGCCATCCTGTGAACTCTATAAACAGTCCTCCTCCTGGTAGCCATCCTGTGAACTCTATAAATAGTCCTCATCCTGGTAGCCATCCTGTGAACTCTATAAATAGTCCTCATCCTGATAGCCATCCTGTGAACTCTATAAATAGTCCTCATCCTGATAGCCATCCTGTGAACTCTATAAACAGTCCTCCTCCTGGTAGCCATCCTGTGAACTCTATAAATAGTCCTCCTGGTAGCCATCCTGTGAACTCTATAAACAGTCCTCCTCCTGGTAGCCATCCTGTGAACTCTATAAATAGTCCTCATCCTGGTAGCCATCCTGTGAACTCTATAAATAGTCCTCCCCCTGGTAGCCATCCTGTGAACTCTATAAACAGTCCTCCTCCTGGTAGCCATCCTGTGAACTCTATAAACAGTCCTCCCCCTGGTAGCCATCCTGTGAACTCTATAAACAGTCCTCATCCTGGTAGCCATCCTGTGAACTCTATAAACAGTCCTCCCCCTGGTAGCCATCCTGTGAACTCTATAAACAGTCCTCATCCTGGTAGCCATCCTGTGAACTCTATAAACAGTCCTCATCCTGGTAGCCATCCTGTGAACTCTATAAACAGTCCTCATCCTGGTAGCCATCCTGTGAACTCTAAACAGTCCTCCTCATAAACAGTGAATTAGTAATGAGGACCATGAGGCCCTCTCTGCCTCTATTTCACTGAGTTTACATGACCCACGGCGGCAAGGGAGGGAGGGGCGGACAGAGGGAGGGAAGGAGAGGGGGACAGAGGGAGGGGCGGACAGAGGGCTGGAGGGGCGGACAGAGGGAGGGAGGGGTGGACAGAGGAAGAGCTAAAATGTCTGCTCACACTCTATCCTGTATTTCTCCATTTCCTGGACCTCTGCAATGGACTCCCGCAGGTCGTCAGTAAACTTCTTGCGGTCCTGGGGGTTGGGCGCGTTAAAGTTGATGAGGACTTTGATGTCGGCACCTGGTATGGCTGATGTAAGCTTGATTCCATTCCCGTAATCTGGACAAGAGAGAGAGCAAGCGAGCTAGAGAGAGACCTTTAAAACTAGGTCCATCGACCACAGATGAAGTTTAAAAGAACACGTTCCGAAAATCTGTCTGATGTTTTGAAAGTATAAACAGTGTCTCATTCCATCATCCCGGGACGGTTAGATGTATTTCTGTGGTAAATTAAACCCAGTGGGATGTACTATATACAGTGCATTCTGAAAGTATTCAGACCAGTGGACTTTTTCCACATTTTGTTCTAAAATTGATTAAAATATATATTTTTTCAATCTACACACAATACCCCATAATGACAAAGTTAAAACAGGTTTTTAGATATTGTTGCAAATTAAAAAATTGTTAAAAACCTAACTAACTTATTTACATAAGTATTCAGATCCTTTGCTATGAGACTCGAAATTTATCTCAGGTGCATCCTGTTCCATTGATCATCCTTGAGATGTTTCTACCTGTGGTAAATTCAATTGATTGGACATGATTTGGAAAGGCACACACCTGTCTATTTAAGGTCCCACAGTTGACAGTGTATGTCACAGAAAAAAACCAAGCCATGAGGTTGAAGGAATTGTCCATAGAGCTCCGAGATAGATTGTGTCGAAGCACAGATCTGGGGAAGGGTACCAAAAAATGTCTGCAGCATGGAAGGTCCCCAAGAACACAGTGGCCTCCATCATTCTTAAATGGAAGAAGTTTTGAACCACCAAGACTCTTCCTAGGGCTGACCGCCCGGCCAAACTGGGCAATCAGGGGAGAAGGGCCTTGGTCAGGGAGGTTGACCAAGAACCCCATGGTCACTCTGACAGAGCTCAGTTCCTCTGAGGAGATTGGAGAAACTTCCAGAAGGACAACCATCTCTGCAGCACTCCACCAATCAGGCCTTTATTGTAGTGTGGCCAGACGGAGGCCACTCCTCAGTAAAAGGCACATGACAGCTCATTTGGAGTTTGCCAAAAGCAACCTAAAGGACTCTGACCATAAGAAACCAGATTCTCTGGTCTGATGAAACCAAGATCGAACTCTTTGGCCTGAATGCCAAGCGTTACGTCTGGAGGAAACATGGCACCATCCCTACGGTGAAGCATGACGGTGGCAGCATCATGCGTTTGGGATGTTTTTCAGGGACAGGGACTGGGAGACTAGTCAGGATCGAGTGAAAGATGAATGGAGCAAAGTACAGAGAGATCCTTGATGAAAACCTGCTCCAGAGCGGTCAGGAGCTCAGACTGGGGCGAAGGTTCACCTTCCAACAGGACAATGAACCTAAGCACACAGCCAAGACAACACAGGAATGGGCTTTGGGACAAGTCTCTGAATGTCCTTGAGTGGTCCAGCCAGAGCCCAGACTTGAACCCAATCGAACATCTCTGGAGAGACCTGAAAATAGCTGTACAGTGACGCTCCCCATCCAACCTGACAGAGCTTGAGAAGATCTGCAGAGAAGAATGGGAGAAACTCCCCAAATACAGGTGAGCCAAGCTTTTAACGTCACACCCAAGAAGACTCGAGGCAGTCATCGCTGTCAAAGGTGCTTCAACAAATTACTGAGTAAGGGATCTGAATACTTATGTAAATGTGATATTTAAGTTTACATTTTTTTGTAAATGTGCCAAAAATGAAAAAATCCAGTTTTTGCTTTGTCATTATGGGTTATTGTGTGTAGATTGATGAGAAAAAACTATTTCATCAATTTTAGAATAAGGCTGGAAAAGGTCAAGGGTCTGAATACTTTCCGAATGCACTTTAAGCATGCTGGGTTAACACATTGGGGAGATGGTGAATTGGGAGTGAGAGGTCTGTGCCACTTACGCTGGTTCTCAAACATCAGAACCTGCATCCCATACAGAGAGAAAGACTGCCTGAAGCTGTATGTCACAGAGTTCTTCTTCTTCTGGAAAATCTTTGTCACCTGCACCCAAATAAACACACAAACAAACACACAGCCAAATACACAAGTTATACTGTGGGGGCAAGAAAGAGAGAGAATAAAAAAAAGCTTAGACAGAGGTTTAAACTAAAAAGACTGGATCATTGTTGTTGCTGTGAGGCTAGAATGATCATATTTAGGACAGGATAGGACAGGAGAAAGGAAGGAGACGTACCACCAGAAGATCATTAAACAGGAAGATCTCCCGCTGGTGCAGGCCCAGCTTCTGGAGCTTGTTGGGGTCCGGCACTTCAAACAGCCGGCAGTAGCAGACCAGCCTGCGATGGGGCAGGGACAGGACCTAGAAGCCAAAACATCATTACTCCCTAACACTCAGAGGTCCGGCCCTGAGCTCAGGCCACAAAGTAATATGACCCCAAAATAGAACAGTTTTTACTCCGTAAAAACAGTTATATTTTGGGGTCATATTAGAAATGCACACACTCAGATATACGCACACACGCACGCACGTACGTACGCACGCACGCACACCCTCAGCTATGCCGTCAGGGAAATAAAAACGGAAACTATGAGCCTCCATTTTAGGATGATTTAGTGTGAGGAGTGCAAAGGAAACGGCTTTTAATGATGTCTGAATAGTGTACTCCAAACCCCCTGGTGCTGCTGGTTCTCCTTGTTACATTATTCATCCTAATGTATTAATTGTCGTTTGGAGAGGTGGTTTCACCACCCTAGTTTGTTTGGGAGTCAGGGGGACACACAGTAATTAGACTAGGTTCCCTTAGACCAAAACACATCTGTCATTTATTCCCTCAAACAATGTGCTCATAAAAGTTTAATACTAGCAAATTAAAACTGACTAAAACGGTCTGATTCATCCAATGAAAATTCATGAAAAGCAGGAGCTGGTAGATCATTTTCCTGTAGAATAATATGATTATGTAAACAGTGTAATGTAGAATAATATGATTATGTAAACAGTGTAATGTAGAATAATATGAATATGTAAACAGTGTCATGTAGAATAATGTGAATATGTAAACAGTGTCATGTAGAATAATGTGAATATGTAAACAGTGTAATGTAGAATAATATGAATATGTAAACAGTGTAATGGCAGTGTAATGTAGAATAATTTGATTATGTAAACAGTGTCATGTAGAATAATATGAATATGTAAACAGTGTCATGTAGAATAATGTGAATATGTAAACAGTGTAATGTAGAATAATATGAATATGTAAACAGTGTAATGGCAGTGTAATGTAGAATAATATGATTATGTAAACAGTGTAATGTAGAATAATATGATTTTGTAAAAAGTGTAATGTAGAATAATATGATTATGTAAACAGTGTCATGTAGAATAATATGATTATGTAAACAGTGTCATGTAGAATAATATGAATATGTAAACAGTGTAATGGCAGTGTAATGTAGAATAATATGAATATGTAAACAGTGTCATGGCAGTAGAACAGAAGCCTGCAAGCATATAGGTTACAGAAGTTACATCGTTTATTATTCTCCTAAATATATTCAGAACAATCTTTCAGCACTTCTCACCCCTAAAACATTCATGACTAATAATACCCACTCTAACAAATGCCCTCTGTCTGTGTGAGGCTTCTGTGTGTGTGTGTGTGTGTGCGTGCGTGCGGCGTCTGTGTGGTCTGTTCCTGGCAGTTATATATGCCTGGCTCAGTATACAGTCAGTAAACACTGCAGCTCACTAGCACCTAGGAATTTATATGTGTTGACTCTGTCTACAGGAGCATCAAAAGAGATCCTGCTCATCTCAGTAATAGGTATGGGCTTTCAGGGGAAAGTAGACCCTTAATAAAACGAAAGTAGTCTGATACAACAAGTATCTACAGGACTTGGATGATTTTAGGCATCCTGATACAGTAAGACTGGGTGATGGTAGTTTAGGCCTAACACTAGATACAAGTACAGTCAGGGCCATCATTATTGGCACCCTTGATGAAGATGAGCAAAAAAATACTGTATAACATAAATAATACAAATACTGAGCTAGATTGTATGCTAAAACAGTTTGAAAATTATATATTTTTATACTAATATAATTGCTCATCTCATCGCTGGTCTTGAATCCCATTGAAAACCTGTGTTTTGAATTGAAGAGGGCAGTTCATAAGAGCAAATGAAGGATATCAAGTATCTCGAAAAATTCTGTATGAAGGAATGATCTAAGATCCCTCCAAATGTGCTCTCCAATCTTACAAAAACATTTTAGAAAAAGGCTCAGTGTCGTTATCTTCGCAAGGCGAGGGCGTTGGAGTATTGAAAACAGGGGTTCCAATCATTTTTTATCTCATAGCAATTGTATTAGTATAAAATAACATAATTTCAAAAATGTTGGAGGATACAATATAGTTCAGCATTTGTATTATTTATTTTATACAGTCTTTGTTGCTCATCTTCATCAAGGGTTCCAATAATGATGGAGCTGACTGTACACGCATAGCCCTGACTTACATATAAATTGTGGGTGAGGAAAATTAAATTCAGCAAAAAAAGAAACGTCCTCTCACCGTCAACTGCGTTTACTTTCAGCAAACTTAACATGTGTAAATATTTGTATGAACATAACAAGATTCAACAACTGAGACATAAACTGAACAAGTTCCACAGACATGTGACAAACAGAAATTGAATAATGTGTCCCTGAACAAAGGGGTGGTCAAAATCAAAAGTAACAGTCAGTATCTGATGTGGCCACCAGCTGCATTAAGTACTGCAGTGCCAATCCTCCTCATGGACTTCACCAGATTTGCCAGTTCTTGCTTTGAGATGTTACCCCACTCTTCCAAGGCACCTGCAAGTTCCCGGACATTTCTGGGGGGAATGGCTCTAGCCCTCACCCTCCGATTAAAATAGATTCCAAACGTGCTCAATGGGATTGAGATGCGGGCTCTTCGCTAGCCATGGCAGAACACTGACATTCCTGTCTTGCAGGAAATCACGCACAGAACGAGCAGTATGGCTGGTGGCATTATCATGCTGGAGGGTCATGTCAGGATGAGCCTGCAGGAAGGGTACCACATGAGGGAGGAGGATGTCTTCCCTGTAACGCACAGCGTTGAGATTGCCGGCAATGACAACAAGCTCAGTCCGATGATACTGTGCCACACCACCCCAGACCATGACGGACCCTCCACCTCCAAATCGATTCCGTTCCAGAGTACAGGCCTCGGTGTAACGCTCATTCCTTCGACGATAAACGCGAATCTGACCATCACCCCTGGTGAGACAAAAACGCGACTCGTCAGTGAAGAGCACTTTTTGCCAGTCCTGTCTGGTCCAGCAAAGGTGGGTTTGTGCCCATAGGCAACTTTGTTGCCGGTGATGTCTGGTGAGGACCTGCCTCACAACAGGCCTAAAAGCCCTGAGTCCAGCCTCTCTCAGCCTATTGCGGACAGTCTGAGCACTAATGGAGGGATTGTGCGTTCCTGGTGTAACTCGGGCAGTTGTTGTTGCCATCCTGTACCTGTCCCGCAGGTGTGATGTTCGGATGTACCGATCCTGTGCAGGTGTTGTTACACGTAGTCTGCCACTGCGAGGACGATCAGCTGTCCGCCCTGTCTCCCTTTAGTGCTGTCATAGGCATCTCACAGTACGGAGATTGCAATTTATTGCCCTGGCCATATCTGCAGTCCTCATGCCTCCTTGCAGCATGCATAAGGCA
Source organism: Salmo salar (assembly GCF_965601325.2). NCBI lineage: Eukaryota > Metazoa > Chordata > Actinopteri > Salmoniformes > Salmonidae > Salmo > Salmo salar. The sequence continues at coordinate 25,326,987 of NC_138303.1, read as the reverse complement.
CGTTCACGCAGATGAGCAGGGACCCTGGGCATCTTTCTTTTGGTGTTTTTCAGAGTCCGTAGAAAGGCCTCTTTAGTGTCCTAAGTTCTCAGAACTGTGACCTTAATTGCCTACCGTCTGTAAGCTGTTAGTATCTTAACTTCTTATGGATGGTGGCAGTATTGAGTAGCTTGGATGACTGACGTGCCCAGAGTAAACTGCCTGCTACTCACACCCAGAAACTAAGATATGCATATTATTAGTAGATTTGGATAGAAAACATTCTGATGTTTCTAAAACTGTTTGAATGATGTCTGTGAGTATAACAGAACTCATATGGCAGGCAAAAACCTGAGAAAAAATCCAAACAGGAAGTGGTTTGTAGTTTTTCAAGTGATTGCCTATCCAAAATACAGTGTCTGTGGAGTCATTTTGCACTTCCTAAGGCATCCACTAGATGTCAACAGTCTTTAGAACCTTCTTTGAGGCTTCTACTGTGAAGTGGGGGAGAATAAGAGCTCATTAAGTGAGAGGACTGCCAGCAGGGCATGAGCCTAAGCCATGCGCGCTCACGTGAGAGGTAGCTCAGTTCCATTGCATTTCTGAAGACAAAGGATTTCTCCGGTTGAAACTTTATTGCAGATTTATGATAAAAACATCCTAAAGATTGATTCTATACATCGTTTGACATGTTTCTACGAACTGTAATGGAATTTTTTTAGTTTTTGTCTGACCTGCGCGTTGTGAATTTGGATTTGTGAACTGAAGGCGCGAACAAAAAGGAGGTATTTGGACATAAAGGATGGACTTTATCGAACAAAACAAACATTTATTGTGGAACTGGGATTCCTGGGAGTGCATTCTGATGAAGATCATCAAAGGTAAGTGAATATTTTGCTATTTCTGACTATTGTTGACTCCAACATGGCGGATGTTTTTGTGTCTGAGCGCCGTACTCAGATTATTGCATGGTGTGCTTTTTCGGTAAAGCTTTTTTGAAATCTGACACAGCAGTTACATTAAGGAGAAGTTTATCTAAAGTTCCATGCATAACACTTGTATTTTCATCAACATTTATGATGAGTATTTCTGTAAATTGATGTGGCTCTCTGCAAAATCACCGGATGTTTTGGAGGCAAAACATTACTGAACATAACGCGCCAATGTAAACTGAGATTTTTGGATACAAATATGAACTTTATCGAACAAAACATACATGTATTGTGTAACATGAAGTCCTATGAGTGTCATCTGATGAAGATCATCAAAGGTTAGTGATTCATTTTATCTCTGCTTTTTGTGACTCCTCTCTTTGGCTGGAAAATGGCAGTTTTTTTATGTATAGGCGCTGACCTAACATAATCATATGGTTTGCTTTCGCCGTAAAGCCTTTTTGAAATCAGACACTGTGGCTGGATTAACAAGAAGTAAAGCTTTAAAATGGTGTATAATACTTGTATGTTTGAGGAATTTTAATTATGAGATTTTTGTTGTTTTGAATTTGGCGCCCTGCACTTTCACTGGCTGTTGTCATATCGATACCGCTAACGGGATTACAGCCATAAGAAGTTTTAACGACCGTTCCACAGGTGCATGTTCATCAATTGTTTATGGTTCATTGAACAAGCATGGGACACAGTGTTTAAACAATTTACAATGAAGATCTGTGAAGTTATTTGGATTTTTACGAATTATATTTGAAAGAAAGGGTCCTGAAAAAGAGACGTTTGTTTTTTTGCTGAGTTTATATGGTTTTTACTAGGGCTGTGGCGGTCACGAAATTTCGTCAGCCGGTGATTGTCAAACCGTTAATTAACATAAACCGTTAATTAACATAAACACATTTAGCATCTCCTGGCTTCCACACATGGCCTACATGCCCCGGATGCAGACCTTTGGAACGTCTACATTTTTTAAAAGTCTAATAAATCCATGTAATATAGCCTACACCTTCACAATAAATCCATTATTTAAGACAGGTCTAAAGAAACATGATATGATAAAAATGTAGTCTATTTCAGAAGAACAGAATAACATACTCTGAGTTGTCCTTATGTTAGGTCCTGATCTGGCTATGCCAAATGGCTGTGGGCTACACTAGTCGTTTATCAGATAAGATTTACTTAGAATTTTGTGGCTTTATTTTATATTATTTTATAGTATTAAGAATACAATTGAACAAAGCTGAATAAAATAGAAAGGATATTTTCTCCAAATGATTTGAGGGAGTGCTATTCTGTGTTGAGCGGTTAACAAAGAAATAGGTACTCCTACTGTATATGCTTAATTTAGAGTTATTAATGTAACTTTAGTTGTTCTACAAACGTTGGGCTATACGTTGTAAGGCTACATGATGCAACTCTAATGATGATTTGAAAAAAGTCGCTTGAAAGGTATGATCTCTGCTTTGTTTTTTTTGTGCAGGCTGTACACACTTCATCAGTCTCGCATTCACATTTTGACAAGCACTTAATGCCACGAAATTCACAGCGGCATCCCCTTTGTGTGGCCGTAATGAAACCTAAAAAATCCATGTCTTTTGCGGCCAGTGGCCTTTGTGCCCTTGGCCAGAGTGCTGCGTTGTGCCCTTCTCCCTGAGTGCTGCGTGCTCCGAAGCACCTCTCACTCACATGGCTCTCCATCACGTGATCGGGTCTTTCTCACAGGCTACAAGTGAAGACAGGCACATCGGGAATGCAACTGCGCGTGTCCTTACCCAATTCCGAGGTGCATATTGAAGACATTGGAAGAACTGTCCACATTCACTTTTCATCAGCCAACAAGATGAGTAGGCCTAACAAACAGCAAAAGCACTAGCCTACGTCAATCTACTATCCCACATAGTACAAAAGTTGACCTATTCTATTCTGGGCAAGAAATGAATATTCCAAACATAGTCTGGGACAGTTGGGGATACGGTAGATCCCTAATTAATACACTAGCATCACATCTTTAGTGTGGTTGATAAACTATTAGGCTATTTCTTCACATTATAAGTGCAGCAATGAGAACACGGCAGTAGGCAAAAACGCAAATGTTCCATTAGTGGGAAAACACCATTATCAAAAGTGACCGCAAATCTTGTCTTTACCTATACTAAATAATATATGTATGAAATTTGTTTTGATTTATCATGCACCTGTCTCGAAACAGGGGCAGCGGAAAAAATACATGTCATCTAGAAATACATGTCATCTACATACACTTAGGTTGGAGTCATTAAAACTTGTTTTTCAACCACTCCATACATTTCTTGTTAACAAATGATAGTTTTGGCAAGTCGGTTAGGACATCTACTTTGTGCATGACACAAGTCATTTTTCCAACAATTGTTTACAGACAGATTATTTCACTTATAATTCACTGTATCACAATTCCAGTGAGTCAGAAGTTTACATACACTAAGTTCACTATGCCTTTAAACAGCTTGGAATATTCCAGAAAATGATGCCATGGCTTTAGAAGCTTCTGATAGGCTAATTGACATCATTTGAGTCAATTGGAGGTGTACCTGTGGATGTATTTCAAGGCCTACCTTCAAACTCACTGCCTCTTTGCTTGACATCATGGGAATATCAAAAGAAATCAGCCAAGACCTCAGAAAGAAAATTGTAGACCTCCACAAGTCTGGTTCATCCTTGGGAGCAATTTCAAAACGCCTGAAGGTACTACGTTCATCTGTACAAACAATAGTATGCAAGTATAAACACCATGGGACCACGCAACCATCATACCCCTCAGGAAGGAAACGCATTCTGTCTCCTAGAGGTGAACGTACTTTGGTGCGAAAAGTGCAAATCAATCCCACAACAACAGCAAAGGACCTTGTGAAGATGCTGGGGGAAACAGGTACAAAAGTATCTATATCCACAGTAAAACGAGTCCTATATCGACATAACCTGAAAGGCCTCTCAGCAAGGAAGAAGCCACTGCTCCAAAACCATCATAAAAAAGACAGACTACGGTTTGCAACTGCACATGGGGACAAAAATCGTACCTTTTGGAGAAATGTCCTATGGTCTGATGAAACAAAAATAGAAATGTTTGGCCATAATGACTATCATCATGTTTGGAAAAAAAGGGGGAGGCTTGCAACCCAAAGAACACCATCCCAACCGTGAAGCACGGGGGTGGCAGCATCATGTTGTGGGGATGCTTTGCTGCACGAGGGACTGGTGCACTTCACAAAATAGATGGCTTCATGAGGATGGAAAATTATGTGGATATATTGAAGCAACATCTCAAGACATCAGTCAGGAAGTTAAAGCTTGGTCGCAAATGGGTCTTCCAAATGGACAATGACCCCAAGCATACCTCCAAAGTTTTGGCAAAATGGCTTAAGGACAACAAAGTCAAGGTATTGGAGTGGCCATCACAAAGCCCTGACCTCAATCCTATTGAAAATTTGTGGGCAGAACTGAAAAAGCGTGTGCGAGCAAGGAGGCCTACAAACCTGCCTCATTTACACCAGCTCTGTCAGGAGGAATTACCCAAAATTCACCCAACTTATTGTGGGAAGCTTGTGGAAGGCTACCCGAAACGTTTGACCCAAGTTAAACAATTTAAAGGCAATGCTACCGCATACTAATTGAGTGTATGTAAACTTCTGACCCACTGGGAATGTGATGAAAGAAATAAAAGCTGAAATAAATAATTCTCTCTACTATTATTCTGACATTTCACATTCTTAAAATAAAGTGGTGATCCTAACTAACCTAAGACAGGGAATTTTTACTAGGATTAAATGTCAGAAATTGTGAAAAACTGAGTTTAAATGTATTTGGCTAAGGTGTATTTAACTTTCCGACTTCAACCGCATGCCCTTAAATAGCGAATGGAGGACGCTTTTCTCGTGTTTCATTTTCATGCCAGCCCGGTAGACTATACTCCTGTTGTAAAGACAAGCAATGTGCTTAATACGAGGAAATTTGAGAAATAAATATAGTAGGCCTAGCCTATAGAAAGCTGATGGGATTCTCCTCTTTTTAATAGAGGCCATAACTCTGTTTTCTCGCGCAGCTTACATAGCCTATAGAAATGTTGTACAAGATGATCTCATGGGCTCTCATGAAGTGTTTGATTACATTTTGAATACATTTGCATTGATGTCAGAGTGATTAGCGGGACAATAGAGCGCTGAGTACCAGGCAGTTAGCATGTTTGGTAGGCTACTAATGACCATCAGCAGTATCAGAGCTTGGAGAAGACTAAGTACTGTGACTAAACGGTCATGTGGAATTTGACTGCCTTCATGACTCGTGACTGCCGGTAATACGGTCACCACAACAGCCCTAGTGACTACATGGTGGTTACATGAAAACGGTGAATATGTACTTACACATCCTAGACCGTGGTGGAGAGATCCAATCTGCATTGAAAGGACAGAGAGAAGATCAAAAGGAGAACCTCATTACTGTTTATGTGCTTACAGGACATCACCTAGATCATGTTACATATAAATGCAGTACATTAGTCACATTACATCTCATAGGTCATCTCATTGATGGGGTCATACAGGCTCTTCCCTCTGAAGGTGTATGGTTACAGCCTGGTTCAGGATTAGTCTGGCTGTGTGTTTATGAGCCATCTACACTACGTATAAACCACCCTCATGAGAACCTCAAAGTAGAATCTCAGTATTGCAGTTGTCCTGTAGGTAATTCGACAGTCAGTAATGAGTTGAATGAGGTGGTTTAAACCAGTGTCTCCTAATCCTGGTCCTTGAGTATCCCCAACAGTACACAGTTTCCGTTGTAGCCCTTGACAACCACACCTCATTCAACTCGTTGAGGACATGATGATTAGTTGACAAGTTGAATCAGGTGTGCTTGTCCAGGGTTAATATAAAAATGTGTACTGTTGGGGATACTGGAGGACCAGGGTTTGGAAACACTGGTTTAAACAACAGAGGTGAAAATGAATCCTCCAGGTCTACAGTACAAGTGGGGACAGATACAGGTAACTGACAAAATAAAAGACACCAACATCAACAGCCACCAGAACAGCTTCAATGCATAGATTCTACAAGTGTCGGGAAGTATATTGGAGGGATGTGACTACATTCTTCAACGAGAAATTCCATCATTTGGTGTTTTGTTGATGGTGGTGGAAAACTCTGTCTCGGGCGCCACTCCAGAATCTTGCATAAGTGTTCCATTGGGTTGAGATCTGGTGACTGACAGACACAGACACACACACTATGACCCTAAGCATGATGGGATGTTAATTGCTTAGTTAACTCAGGAACCACACCTGTCTGGAACCTGCTTTCAATATAGTATGTATTTACTCAAGTGTTTCCTTTATTTTGGCAGTTACCTGTAGATTGTTATAGGACGGAAGTCTAATGTGGATTTTAATGTCCAGGTTCTTCACTGTACTGTGGGTCCTCTGAGGGTTTTGATACTGCTGTTTAGTGATGATGAGGGATCATTTTTCATTGCATTACATTATAGCGTGTGGTGAAGGAGTGATCACCTTCTGCTCCACTACTGGGAGATATAAGGAGTCCATCATCATGCTAAAATCAGTCCGTCTGGAGCTTCCTGGGGTATAAGGGTTTAATAACTTCAAATTCATGCGGTCACTGAGAATCTCAGGCCTTGTTCCCCTCTATCTTTACATGACCGAAATGTAATTCATGGCTACAGGTACAGACTAGGCTTCTTCACTATATGCAGTACTTCACTATATTAAGTGTTAAGGCATTAATGAGACACATTGGTAACACAGAAGAACAACATTCAACAAACTCTCTCTCTCTCCAAGTAAGGGAAGGTTATGGGAGTTCATTCTTCATTAGACTGCAGAGGCTGGGCTCCCCACTTGTGCCATCAAACCCCTGCAACTTATCCAGAATGCTACAGCAACCTTCCCAAGTTCTCCCATGTTATGTCACCTGCTCCTCCACACACTCCACTGGCTTCCAGTTGAAGCTCACATCCACTACAAGACCCTGTTGCTTACTTACAGAGCAGCAAGAGGAACTGCCCCTCCCTACCTTCAGGCTATACTCAAACCCTACATCCCAATCCGAGCATTCCGTTCCACCACCTCTGGTCTCTTGGCCGTCCCACCCTTACGAGAGGTCAGCTCCCACTCAACCCAGTCAAAGCTCTTCTCTGTCCTGGCACCCCAATGGTGGAACCAGTTTCCCTCTGATGATGGGACAGCAGAGTCCCTTTATTGAGGAAAAATGTACTTACTGGGACTGTGAACTGTGGTTGTCTCACCCAGCTTTCTTAAGATGAATGCACTAACTGTAAGTTGCTCTGCTAAATGACAAAAATGTAAAATGAGGTGGCTGACACCTCTCAAGGGCCGTGGGTGTATTAAAGTCACCAGTGTGAAGGTCTTAGAGTCAGACATGACTCATTACTCTACAGTACTACAGCCACAGGACCCTGCAGCTGCCAGTGGACTGCCAATACAGTACTGCAGAAGCCCTCCTCTTTCTGTGAGGGTTTGCACACCAACAGCAGGAGAAGAGGTGATAACTTTAAATACGAAAATGTGTGAAGACATCTCTCTCTCTCTCTCTCTCTCTCTCTCTCTCGATAAATGCATGTCTTTGACAAACCGAACACAATAGTTAATCGTAGTGCTATGGAGCGACACATTTCATTAAGATGACAAGTCTTTCCAGCGTAAAACCCAAGGGCATTTCCATCATCTGCCTTGGATCAAGTGCTCTGCAAAAAGTGCTGTAGAAGAAGGGTTTTAGTTAAGTTTAGTTCCTCACCGGTTTTTTGTTGCCCACTATGAGTTTCTCCACCTTCTGGACCTGAGACACATGGTCCTCGTTGGTCTTCAGCTCCCTCTTCCTGATCCTCTCATAGATTCCTACCAGAGTCTCCCTGGGGATGTCCTCCCCATCGTCCACCCCTGGGGAGGAGGAGACAAGGGTCACACACACTCTCACTCAGAGACAGAGGCACACACACGCATGCACACACAGGCGCACCACACATGGACCCAGGCGCACACACAGGCAAATTCATGCACACACTGTTCTTGTCATTGAGAGAGGAAAGTAGAGTGAGATTATGAATCCCTCTTAACCAATTACTTATTGTTGTTTTCCCATTACTGACACTCATCACGATAGATTATGAATTATCCCATCATGCTTTATTTCTCAAATAAAATCTCAAATGGCAAAATAAGACAAATAGTTTAATGTGCTTCTATCACACTGCTCACCCAATAATAACAAATGCTAATGTGATTGTGTGAAGGAGCAAGTAATCAGTTGTAACACATTTCTTCACAATTATCACTCTGTTATAACACCAACACCTTAAACAGCCCCGACTCAGTCACAGCCTGCTTTGTCAACTTCCAGAAGGCTGACAGACAGTGAAATGTCATTTTAACACACGTGACATGTGGCAACTTCTTCAGATAGTCGACATGCTGCTGTCACCCTACCGGTGAAAAATATATTATTTTCATCTGTGTGTCATGAAATAGTTGCATTTGTGATTGAAATGCTGATTACGTAGCAGAAATAAACAGTATTGTCGTGACAGGTGTCAGAGGAGTGACATTCTGTCTGTGGACAGTGGAGCCAGTTCCAGGTGTGATTGAACATTCATGCTGTGCTTAACCTCGTCCCCAGGCTATTATGCACAGCGCATATAAGCCTGGTACATCAACGATTCAAAGTTGGCCTTAGTGGGAGCGACCTTAGAATTCTAGTATTTGTCATAATATCTTTGCGAATCACACGACTGCGAGGCGTGGCTCTGTTCATGAGGTATGATAGCGTACAGGGGAGGGTTAGGGGGAAGGTGTTGTGGGAGATGATTGGTTGGTAGGTTAAGCCGATTAAGGCAATGCCCATGCGCCGGGAGTTTCTCCCGGTCTTTCTGTAATGGCTAACGAAGGCCAAGGTTGGCACGTTGGTCCACCAGACTCTTTGTGCATTTGGGCGGAAGTGTCTGGGAACGAGATTATGTTTAACTGGAGTGGATGTGTGTTTCCTATTTTCTACAGACACATGATAGTGGAACATGCTCAAGTGTTTTTTATTCAATAAGCATTGTTGAAAGGGTGAAGCAATCGTATTGTGAATGTCCCGCACTCACTTTATGCAGTTTTTAGTTCATTTTATCATTTTTATTTTCTCTTAAGTATGTAGAGGACAAAGTCTCAGTTTTGACTTCAGAAACCCTGACATTTCCACTTCTCTCTCTCACCTCGGAGGTTCTTAACGAAGTCCTCCAACTTCATCTTCCTCTCTGGCTTGACGTTGGGGCTGTACATATCGGTGTTGAGGAGGATGATGGCGAAGGCCAGGATGAAGATGGTGTCAGGGTTCCGGAACTGGCGCACCACCGTGGGGTTACAGATGCAGTAGCGCTGACTGGAATACAAACAAACAGGAATGAGAGATGACATCACATGTCAGAGATTGAAAGAGTCATGGAGACTTTTGATATAGAGAGCCATCATCGAATGCAACAGAATGTTAAAAGCCTTATAGTCCACACAATGTGGACATTTGTCTTGTTGACTTGCTGGTGAAAACGTGTTCAGGATACAATGCATCAGACGATGGTCAATAACTGTCAGCATGGTGTGTGTACCATGCCATCATATTGCAGTATCGTGTGTGTACCAGTCCTTTAGCCAACATGGTGTTGTGAGCAAAGCTAGCAGTGACTTGCATTTCCAAGACTTAGGTCAACGTCAGAGGAACTCTATTTGAAAATGTAATGCAAAAGAGCAAATAACAATCTGTCTCTCTCGTGACATATTTTCCAAAAATATTGTGCAGTACTTTAGCCATTACAGTAACGCTAAAACAGATCTGTGTGCCCCTCTTGGCCAAACCCCTTCAGTATACGCTTCTCTCACCGGTATGTATCTTTATTCCAGTACATCCTTAACCTATGTACTCTCCTCTGTTGTCTCACCTGTAGGCTTCAATGAGGCGCTCCACCTTCTGGGCCTCTCCCTGGACCCGGATGTGATTCTGGAACTTTCTCAGTGCCTCGTCCAGCTCCATCGACGAGAAATCCATCTCATCTACCACACAGCTGGAACACACAACCAACCAACCAACCAACAATTCATTCACTAACCCAAAAATATATCGTTGATCAATGATTTGTCTAGTATTCATTTACAAAAGTCCATCTCATTTACTTCCCAGATGAAACACACAGATCACAGGGGCATTCTGTGAGCAGCAGTTCAAGATTAGTCAAAATCTGACAGGAAACTCCCTAATAGCCCTTTGATAATGACACAAAACACATTTGAGAGGCCAAGTGTGAGGAGCACCAGATTGTTCTTAAATGTGGAGATCTGTGTGCTTGAGATAGGGTGACTTTTGGGGTTTTCTAGTCCTATTGACACAGCCAGTCATCTCTATCGCCTGTAGCATGTTAATGAGTCCAGCCTGTCCCCCCCTCTCTCTCTCTCCCTGAGCAGCAGAGTGTGGACATTCTAGTTGGCTGGCCCAAAGCCACAGATATACAAAGTTGAAATAAAAAAATCAAATCAAATAAATATTGTATTAGTCACGTTCACAGCAGGTATAAAACGTGCGGTGAAATGCTTGCGTGCTAGCTTCCTCAACATTGCAGTACAATATCAGCCATCCTCAGCCATCTTTGTTTAATATGTTGAATTTTAATGGTCACAATGTTAGTGCCAGCTGTTCCAGGGCAATAACCTGTCAGTTAGGAGAAACATTTGGAGCAGTGAGAGTGAAGATGGAGGATAGTTTGCTGAACTCTGTACAGTTAATCTATTGTTCTGGCCTGGCCTACAGTATAACGCTCTCTGTGCAAGGCACTGGAATACCAGGTTATTCCCTGTGATATCGCAATCCATGGTGGATTGATAGACTATAAAGAGTGTCCAGAGATTTTCCTGGTCAGGTCACATGACCTGGCCTTTAAAAATGACCAATTAACAGTACTCACTCCAGGACGTCTCTGTTGAACTGTTTCTGCCGGTTGCCCAGGAACTCTCCAATCATCTGCCTGCTCAGGCCTTTCCTCTGAAGCAGGAAGTGAGCCACACCCACAGGCGTGTCTGGGACGAACCCTCTCTCAGTCAGGTACTGGACACCCTTTTCTGGCTTCCTGCAGACACACACACATATAAGCAGGCGTGTCCTTATGCGGCCTATCCAATCATTTTACAGAGCCAAGTGTGGTGTTTGATTCTGACTGATAGGAAGTGTCCTCAGCAGGAAAACGGTGGATAATAATATTTAACCAAGGCACAGAAAATGGAGCAACACTGTCTGGCTGTATGTAGTAGAGGTTAAACAGATGGACTGTAAAATAAGTTAAATAAGTAGACATATAAATATGCAAAGAGATGACACAAATGCCCAAATATATGGCTTAGCCTATAGGCCTATCTTACACAAATGCATTTTTCCATTTTAATAGATCCTCTTATCCTCAACATTCCTAATTGAATTGAATTAGACTTATTACTTATATTGTGTGGCACTCATACAACCGTGATTACTGTAGGTAGGTCACCTCGGTTCAACTACCAGGACCACTCTACAACATCAACAGCTCATTGACACCAGCTCATGACACCAATCAGTGGTCAGCCACGTCAGCACTTTGTCAAAGCCGAGCACCTACTTGTTGAAGAGGTTCAGGCCGATGCGATAGTGCCTCTTGCGGATCACATCGTTGCTGAAGACCGGTGAGTCCCAGCTATTGCGAGTCTCTTTGTGGTACGTCTGCTTGCTGAGTGTCTGTTCCCTCAGGCTGTCCCGGGACGACGACTCAGAGCTGCAGTTGATGGTGTCATTGGAGTTAGACGTGCTGTTGATGCTGTCGTTGTCCCCATCCGAAAAGTCAGACTCAGACTTGCTCTGCCGGTTGGCCGAGCCGTTGATGGCCAGGTGGCTCTCCAGCGCCCTGTGGCGGTGGCGGAGGGGAGCCTCGTCGTCCCGGGAGGGCCCTCGTGGGGGCGGACCATGAGAGATGTGTTTGGGGCTGGCCTGGGAGGATGCCACGATGTGCCCGCCCCCGTGAGGCTCGTAGACAGGCGGACGTTTGATGGAGCTGCGGTCAGAGCGGTCGCTGTGTTCGGCGGAGCTGTCGCTGGGCGGCTCGATGGTCAGCAGGGGGAGGTGGAGCCTCTGTTCCTGGCACTCCAGGGAGGGAGTGCTGCGGCAGCTGGTGTCCGTGTCACGCTCGTCATCCTTGGGGTCCAGTGGCCAGTAGTCCTGGGAGGAGTTGGCCGAGCGCAGGCGGAGGTCTGACTCAATGCTGGAGGGCTGGTCACCAGGCCCCCGCGACAGCCCCATGGAGGGAGACAGTTCCTCCTCGTCAATAAACAGAGTCACATCGCTGTAGGATGCCATCATGTCTTCTCGCTTGCGTCCCGTCGCCCCGCGGTGAGGCTTCACCTGATAGGCCACCTCCCTCTCCACCTCGGGGCAGCCCAAGGCCTCGGGGTCATGACCCTCGTCGTCCTGCAGGCTACGGCAGTTCAAGGCGTCGTCAATGGACTCGGCCAAAGACTTGACCTGCCTGGAGAAGGCGTCCTCCAGCTCTGTGATGGCATCCGTTAGGTGGTTCTGGGAGGCCGGGTGAGACGCCATGTTGGCCTGGTGGTGGACCTCCAGGTCCCCACACTCGGACTGTACCAAGGCCAGGGGGGTGCCGTCGTTTGTCAGGGACACTTGTTTCCCCTCAAAGTAGGAGCTGTGGACTTTCTCAGGGCCCTCGAAGGAGAACTGCATCCTCATATTGGACAGGACGATGCGTCGGGACATGCGGTTCTCAGACATACAACTCCTGAGGCGTTCAAAGTTTTTGTTCATCTGGTACTGACGGAAGGCTGTTTGGATGGTTCGGGCCGCATGCCGGGTTATGAAGCGTCCGCCATATTTACGCTCCAGCATCTCCACCTGACGGATAACAACACCATGATTATAACACAACAGCCCTTCACAAAGGAGGACCCATGCTCATACACGTGGGACTGAACTGAGCTTGTCGAGGGACAACTACTATCATTTGTTAGTCATACAAATGTCCAGGATGAGCAGAGAACCTCTAGCAAAGCAATGCCACTGTTTTTTACAAAGGTATCTGTAGATGCTTAGTTAGGGTGTGTGTAGTGTGGTCAATGATACAGTCGTTCAGGAGCGGAGATATTAGGTGACGACATCTGTATAGATGTTGATGAGTGTGTCTGCAGACAATCAGACAGTGGGGCCAGGGTATTCTACCTGTTTGTCCTGGAGGTCAGCCGACAGCTCATAGCCCTCTGAGTGTGAGCGGGAGCGTTTGATGGCCTCTTCCTCGGCCTGCTTGCGGAGGATGGACTGGGAGTGCTGGAGCTTGGGCCTGCGGGGGGGCCGCTGGGGGCCGGGCTGCACTCCGTGGCCGTAGAGGGGGCCCTCGAAGCGGTCTGGGCTGATCACTGGGCCCCTGTAGCTGGCTCCACCGTCGCTCTCACTGGGCCGCGCATCCCCCTCCACACTGCAATAACAGACACACAGAGATACACAGTGACTCTAATGCAATGATACACGCCTCCACACTGCAATGATACAGAGAAACACAGTCATTCAAAGCTTTCATATCCTGTGCCCATCCACTGACACTCATCAAGTAGTCATCTCATCCATTACTCCTCTAGAACCTATTCAGGACAGTAAAGTACAACCACCAACATTGACCATTCAGTACTCATTTGGAACTGTCATTCTTTCATTTTTTTTTTTTCACCTTTATTTAACCAGGTAGGCCAGTTGAGAACAAGTTCTCATTTATAACTGTGACATGGCCAAGATAAAGCAAAGCAGTGCGACACAAACAACACAGAGTTACACATGGAATAAACAAACATACAGTATATAACACAATAGAAAAAAAGTCTATATACAGTGTGTGCAAATGAGGTAAGATAAGGGAGGTAAGGCAATAAATAGGCCATAGTGGCGAAATAATTACAATTTAGCAATTAAACACTGGAGTGATAGATGTGCAGAAGATGAATGTGCAAGTAGAGATACTGGGGTGCAAACAAGAAGAAAAAAAATAACAGCATGGGGATGAGGTAGTTGGATGTGATCTGTAAGCTGCTCTGACAGCTGATGCTTAAAGTTAGTGAGGGAGATATGAGTCTCCAGCTTCAGTGATTTTTGCAATTCGTTCCAGTCATTGGCAGCAGAGAACTGGAAGGATAGGCGGCCAAAGGAGGAATTGGCTTTGGGGGTTACCAGTGAGACATACCTGCTGGAGCGCGTGCTATGGGTGGGTGCTGCTATGGTGACCAGTGAGCTGAGATAAGGTGGGGCTTAACCTAGCAAAAACTTACAGATGACCTGGAGCCAGTGGGTTTGGCGACGAGTATGAAGCGAGGGCCAAGCAACGAGAGCATACACGTCACAGTGGTGGATAGTATATGGGGCTTTGGTGACAAAAGGGATGGCACTGTGATAGACTGCATCCAATTTGCTGAGTAGAGTGTCTACACAACTTTAACCCCTGTGCTGCTGAATAAGTTCAGGAAATGTCTGTGAATCAAGTCCTCACAGCATGAATTCCAACTAAGCTGTTGATGTCTAAATGAAAACAGCCAAATAAAACAGTGAGGGCTGAAGTCCATGTTTCTGTGTGTTTAAAAACGGAATTACAGACCCAATACGGCATAGATGGTGGTAGAGCAGCATTCAGCCTTAACACGACTCACACGGGTCATTTCTCAAAACTGCTGACAGTAACATTTCTAGACACAGCCTACATCAACTTCTCAACACTGTGCGCTGATTAAAAGTGCATGTAAGTGGGTCGGCCATGATTACTATTCGAAATATGACTGTAACAGCCCCATTCATTATCTAGTATTCAGAGAGAGTAACACGTCACCAAGCCAATCTCCATGAAAAACTCAGCAGTCAGCACATTTGTTGGCGTGATGACACAGTAAGAACCAAGCAGTGCAATCAACATACAAACCCTTCAACCCAACCTTTGAAAGCAACCCTTCAACCTGGCAGGAAGTTAAACAGGAGAGGGTACTCACTCACTCTTACGTTCAACATTTGGAGAAGACTGCTGCTTCACATGCAGAGATCTCCTGTGCTCTATGAACTGCCAACTCTTCCTCCATACCTTGTCCACCATGTCTGATTGCCAACAGCAGTCCAGAGTTCACACTAATGACTGTATATATGAACACACTCAGAGCAGCTCCCTCCGCAGTAAGTCTGCACCATGCAGTTCAAAGGTCAACCAGCGTGCAATGACAGTTACATCATGTTTGGCGTATAGGAGCCTCAGTAAATATTCCAAAGTCCTGTTTGAGCTTAGAGTGACAAGGTAAATATATACAAATGTTAATCAATCGAAAAGTCTCAAATTGAAATCCATTCAATGAGTCAACATGGAAGGGGTGTTTGTGAGTGAGGGTGGCTTCCCCATATATAACTCCTGTCATTAACTCTTTTCATGGGAACTTTCCCTTTTACACAGGATATGTTTGGGTTTGAATATTGACCTCATCTGTAGTATACACCGGACAAACCCTGGATTCTTAGCTACATTAAACCGCTTCCCTCATCATACAGGAAGAAGGCTGCCAGCAACTGAGTTATGACCAGGGGAGTTCGTTATTGGTTGTACACTACAAACATAGAAATGAATCTTAAAGCTGTAATAAAAACTACAGCCAATAAGGCTTTTAGTTACGATTTAATAGTTTAACAATGATGTTTCTAATTTCCATTACATGCAAAATCAGAAATTGTGATACCTCTTAGTGTTTATATAATTTGATATGAAGACCATTAGTGAATTTGACCCATCTTACACCACACCCAAAGTACCAAAGTAACAAGCAAGGTTGTTTGCCTATATCATCTGACCTACAAACAGATATCAGTCACAGCTGACTACAACCAGTGTTAATCCCCTGACCATGACCACAGGGTATTTTCAGCCTTATAATGGGATGACTGTATAGAATACTCACAACAAACCCTTCTGCATTTCAAACACATACTGACACCATGTTAAGACCCTCAGTCAAGGTTTAGTAGGTCCTCCAATTGCCTGACTAAAATGTAGGGGCCTTCTGACTGCTAAATGGGAACTAGCACTACTAACGTATGCACCACAGCTGAAGAGTCAGAAGGGTTAACACATGAAAGGCATTAAGAAACGGCTAATGACACTACGGTTTCAAAGGTGCACAATCGGTTTAAAACTTCTCTCAGAGACACATTGTGCTTTGTAAGCCCTTTTGTATTCGTTTTAGACACTCAACCGCATCTCAATCAAGCAGTGGCGTGTGAATTCTGTAAACACGACGATCGACGTGTCTCCACAGCGGCCAGCCAGACTGCCACCTAGAACATGGAGGAATTAGCTGAATACAGACAGAGAACGGCTATTCTTGTGAAGTACTGCAGAAAACTAGGGTCTTGCAGTGAGATTTAAAGTGACAGTTACAGTTGAAGTCGGAAGTTTACATACACCTTAGCCAAATACATTTAAACTCAGTTTTTCACAATTCCTGACATTTAATCCTAGTAAAAATTCCCTGTCTTAGGTCAGTTAGGAGCACCACTTTATTTTAAGAATGTGAAATGTCAGAATAATAGTAGAGAGAATGATTTATTTCAGCTTTTATTTCACATTCCCAGTGGGTCAGAAGTTTACATACACTCAATTAGTATTTGGCAGCATTGCCTTTAAATTGTTTAACTTGGGTCAAACGTTTCAGGTAGCCTTCCACAAGCTTCCCACAATAAGTTGGGTGAATTTTGGCCCATTCCTCCTGACAGAGCTGGTGTAACTGAGTCAGGTTTCTAGGCCTCCTTGCGCGCACACGCTTTTTCAGTTCTGCCCATACATTTTCTATAGGATTGAGGTCAGGGCTTTGTGATGGTCACTCCAATACCTTGACTTTATTGTCCTTAAGCCATTTTGCCACAACTTTGGAAGTATGCTTGGGGTCATTGTCCATTTGGAAGACCCATTTGCGACCAAGCTTTAACTTCCTGGCTGATGTCTTGAGATGTTGCTTCAATATATCCACATAATTTTACTCCTCATGAAGCCATCTATTTTGTGAAGTGCACAAGTCCCTCGTGCAGCAAAGCACCCCCACAACATGATGCTGCCACCCCCGTGGCAGCAGTGGCTTCTTCCTTGCTGAGCGGCCTTTCAGGTTATGACGATGTAGGACTCATTTTACTGTCGATATAGATACTTTTGTAGCTGTTTCCTCCAGCATCTTCACAAGGTCCTTTGCTGTTGTTCTGGGATTGATTTGCACTTTTCGCACCAAAGTACATTAATCTCTAGGAGACAGAACGCGTCTTCTTCCTGAGCGGTATGACGGCTGCGTGGTCCCATGGTGTTTATACTTGCGTACTATTGTTTGTACAGATGTACGTGGTACCTTCAGGCATTTGGAAATTGTTCACAAGGATGAACCAGACTTGTGGAGGTCTACAATTTCTTTCTGAGGTCTTGGCTGATTTCTTTAGATTTTCCCTTAAAAAAGTATTGTCAAGCAAAGAGGAACTGAGTTTGAAGGTAGGCCTTGAAATACATCCACAGGTACACCTCCAATTGACTCAAATGATGTCAATTAGCCTATCAGAAGCTTCTAAAGCCATGACATCATTTTCTGGAATATTCCAAGCTGTTTAAAGGCACAGTCAACTTAGTGTATGTAAACTTCTGACCCACTGGAATTGTGATACAGTGAATTATAAGTGAAATAATCTGTCTGTAAACAATTGTTGGAAAAATTACTTGTGTCATGCACTAAGTAGATGTCCTAACCGACTTGCCAAAACTATAGTTTGTTAACAAGAAATTTGTGGAGTGGTTGAAAAACTAGTTTTAATAACTCCAATCTAAGTGTATGTAAACTTCCAACTTTACAACTGTATGTATGTATCATACGTTGTCTGCACTTACACTTTAAACCCAGCTAAAATTGGCCCTTGTGGATAAATAGGCTACACCTTGAGTTGATCTGAATGTATTGAGTTGAAGTGAATGTATTGAGTTAATCTGAATGCATTGAGTTGAACTGAATGTTGTGAGCTGATCTGAATGCATTGAGCTGATCTGAATGTATTGAGCTGATCTGAATGCATTGAGCTGATCTGAATGTACTGAGTTGATCTGAATGTATTGAGTTGATCTGAATGAATTGAGTTGATCTGAATGAATTGAGTTGATCTGAATGTATTGAGTTGATCTGAATGTATTGAGTTGATCTGAATGTATTGAGTTGATCTGAATGTATTGAGCTGATCTGAATGTATTGAGTTGATCTGAATGTATTGAGTTGATCTGAATGTATTGAGCTGATCTGAATGTATTGAGTTGAACTGAATCAAATGTAGTTCTAATAACTCATTGTTGTCATAGCAAGACAAAACTCTTAAGACATTTTATTTAACCAGGTAGGGAAGTTGAGAACAAGTTCTCATTTACAACTGCGACCTGGCCAAGATAAAGCAAAGCAGTTCGACACATACAACAACACAGAGTTACACATGGAGTAAAACAAACATAGTCAATAAAACAGTAGAAAAATAAGTCTATATACAATGTGAGCAAATGAGGTGAGATAAGGGAGGTAAAGGCAATAAATAGGCCATGGTGGCGAAGTAAATACAATATAGCAAATAAAACACTGGAATGGTAGATTTGCAGTGGATGAATGTGCAAAGTAGAAATACTGGGGTGCAAAGGAGCAAAATAAATAAATAAATAAATAAATAAATACAGTAGGGGAAGTGGTAGTTGTTTGGGCTAATTATAGATGGGCTATGTACAGGTGCAGTAATCTGTGAGCTGCTCTGACAGATGGTGCTTAAAGCTAGAGAGGGAGAGAAGTGTTTCCAGTTTCAGAGATTTTTTTTGTTCGTTCCAGTCATTGGCAGCAGAGAACTGGAAGGAGAGGCGGCCAAAGGAGGAATTGGCTTTGGGGGTGACCAGTGAGATATACCTGCTGGAGCGCGTGCTACGGATGGGTGCTGCTATGGTGACCAGCGAGCGGAGATAAGTGGGGACTTTACCTAGCAGGGTCTTGTAGATGACCTGGAGCCAGTGGGTTTGGCGACGAGTATGAGGCGAGGGCCAGCCAACGAGAGTGTACAGGTCGCAGTGGTGGGTAGTGTATGGGGCTTTGGTGACAAAACGGATGGCACTGTGATAGGCTGCATCCAATTTATTGAGTAGGGTATTGGAGGCTATTTTGTAAATGACATCGCCAAAGTCGAGGATCGGTAGGATGGTCAGTTTTACGAGGGTATGTTTGGCTGCATGAGTGAAGGATGCTTTGTTGCGAAATAGGAAGCCAATTCTAGGTTTAACTTTGGATTGGAGATGTTTGATGTGAGTCTGGAAGGAGAGTTTACAGTCTAGCCAGACACCTAGGTATTTGTAGTTGTCCACGTATTCTAAGTCAGAACCGTCCAGAGTAGTGATACTGAATGGGCGGGCAGGTGCAGGCAGCGATCGGTTGAAGAGCATGCATTTCGTTTTACTTGTATTTAAGAGCAGTTGGAGGCCACGGAAGGAGAGTTGTATGGCATTGAAACTCGTCTGGAGGGTTGTTAACACAGTGTCCAAAGAAGGGCCAGAAGTATACAGAATGGTGTCGTCTGCGTAGAGGTGGATCAGAGAATCACCAGCAGCAAGAACAACATCATTGATGTATACAGAGAAGAGAGTCGGCCCAAGAATTGAACCCTGTGGCACCCCCATAGAGACTGCCAGAGGCCTGGACAACAGGCCCTCTGATTTGACACACTGAACTCTATCAGAGAAGTAGTTCATGAACCAGGCGAGGCAATCATTTGAGAAACCAAGGCTGTTGAGTCTGCGGATAAGGATGTGGTGATTGACGGAGTCGAAAGCCTTGGCCAGGTCAATGAATACGGCTGCAGATAAGATATCGTTTAGGACCTTGAGCGTGGCTGAGGTGCACCCATGACCAGCTCTGAAACCAGATTGCATAGCGGAGAAAGTACGGTGGGATTCGAAATGGTCGGTAATCCGTTTGTTAACTTGGCTTTCGACGACCTTAGAAAGGCAGGGTGGGATAGATATAGGTCTGTAGCAGTTTGGGTCAAGAGTGTCACCCCCCTTTAAAGAGGGGGATGACCGCAGCTGCTTTCCAATCTTTGGGAATATCAGACGACACGAAAGAGAGGTTGAACAGGCTAGTAATAGGGGTTGCAACAATTTCGGCAGATCATTTTAGAAAGAAAGGGTCCAGATTGGCTAGCTCGGCTGATTTGTAGGGGTCCAGATTTTGCAGCTCTTTCAGAACATCAGCTGACTGGATTTGGGAGAAGGAGAAATGGGGAAGGCTTGGGCGAGTTGCTGTAGGGGGTGCAGTGCTGTTGACTGGGGTAGGGGTAGCCAGGTGGAAAGCATGGCCAGCCGTAGAAAAATGCTTATTGAAATTCTCAATTATAGTGGATTTATCGGTGGTGATGGAGTTTCCTATCCTCAGTGCAGTGGGCAGTTGGGAGGAGGTGCTCTTATTCTCCATGGACTTTACAGTGTCCCAGAACTTTTTTGAGTTTGTGTTGCAGGAAGCACATTTCTGCTTGAAAAAGCTAGCCTTGGCTTTTCTAACTGCCTGTGTATATTGGTTTCTAACTTCCCTGAAAAGTTGCATATCACGGGGGCTGTTCGATGCTAATGCAGAACGCCACAGGATGTTTTTGTGTTGGTTAAGGGCAGTCAGGTCTGAAGAGAACCAAGGGCTTTATCTGTTCCTGGTTCTACATTTCTTGAAGGGGGCATGGTTATTTAAGATGGTGAGGAAGGCATTTAAAAAAAATAACCAGGCATCCTCTACTGACGGGATGAGGTCAATATCCTTCCAGGATACTCGGGCCAGGTCATAAATCGTACACACCATCCACAGCTTTCTTACACACCAATTCTTCAACAGGGGACTATATCAGAGTAGATCCCTGTGACAGATTAAGTGGATAACATTAAGTCTAACTCTCTGTTCTGTTGGGCTGAGACACCGAGGGTCACATTACCTTGACAGTAAAACAACGCTAACTGCCTCCCTCTGGGCATTAGATAGACACAGTGTACTGTATCTAGACAGTCTAGACCTGCAGACAGCAAGCTAGAGTTAAGATACACACAGAGGCCTATTTCCTGCATGCAGCACCAACACACCCAGTGTGACAGAGTGAAAATCACACTTGTTGCATAATCGCCGTGGGGACAAGTGTTCCCGACCATCTGTCATGGCAAACTGTGTGACGACGCACTCGTCCCCGAAGTATGAGGCAGGCGCACCGAGTATCCTGCCACAGTACTACCAGAGAGACCGGCTATAACAATGCCTTTATTTTACTATGAATTTGACAGACCTGCGATTTTCATGGTTTCATCAGTACAAATGATTTATTGTATTTGATATAGTCCATCATTTCATTTCAGGGCAATATTGGAATTGGTGGTCTCTCTGGCATAACAGACTATGATGAACTGAATAAACAGCTTCATGAAGCCCTGAACCTTTGGTGCTACAGTGAATCTCTTTCTGTCTATTGTTGCATGCGCTTCTCACAAAGACTGATCCTGTCAGAAATAAGCTTTGTTACAGAGATGTAGAATCTGGTTTTCTTAAGCTACTGTAAGAGTTTTCTGGGTTGTTCTTCATTGTGTCAGGCCAAAACTATGTATGACAGTAGTGGATATGGTTGCTTTACGTGCACAATTCCCTCTCCTTTACTGCACTGGCCCTTTCCATGGAATACTGAAGTCTCGCATACACAGTCTTATCCTCACTTCTCCACCTTCATCCATCACGCAACAGCACCCACTCTCCCTCAGAATTCTAATTCTCCCTCTTCAGCCACCAAAATGGTGTAAGTAAGGAGAGAAAGCGCAAGGAGAGAGAGAGACTCCACGTGCCATCCTGCTGTTCTTTTCCCTGAAGGTCACCCTCACTTCCCCCCTGTCAGGTCAGTCGTTCCTGATGAGAGGAAGAGAACAGAAAAAAACGAATGAAGAAAAAGCTGTGTTTTAGAGAGCAGATGTTTCAGGCTACAGTGAAGGGTGAAAAGAAGGGAGAGAGGAGGAGAGGAAAGCAGGGCCTCATATGACACAGTTGAAGTCGGAAGTTTACATACACTTAGGTTGGAGTCATTAAAACTTGTTTTTCAACCACTCCACAAATTTCTTGTTAACAAACTATGGTTTTGGCAAGTCGGTTAGGACAACTACTTTGTGCATGACACAGGTCATTTTTCCAACAATTGTTTACAGACAGATTATTTCAAGGCCTACCTTCAAACTCACTGCCTCTTTGCTTGACATCATGGGAAAATCAAAAGAAATCAGCCAAGACCTCAGAAAGAAATTGTAGACCTCCACAAGTCTGGTTCATCCTTCTGAGCAATTTCCAAACGCCTGAAGGTACCACGTTCATCTGTACAAACAATAGTACGCAAGTATAAACACCATGGGACCATGCAGCCGTCTTACCGCTCAGGAAGGAGGCACGTTCTGTCTCCTAGAGATTAATCTACTTTGGTGCGAAAAGTGCAAATCAATCCCAGAACAACAGCAAAGGACCTTGTGAAGATGCTGGAGGAAACAGGTACAAAAGTATCTATATCCACAGTAAACTACATCGATATAACCTGAAAGGCCGCTCAGCAAGGAAGAAGCCACTGCTCAAAAACCGCCATAAAAAAGACAGACTACGGTTTGCAACTGCACATGGGGACAAAGATCGTACCTTTTGGAGAAATGTCCTCTGGTCTGATGAAACAAAAATAGAACTGTTTGGCCATAATGACCATCGTTATGTTTGGAGGAAAAAGGGGGAGGCTTGCAAGCCAAAGAACACCATCCCAACCGTGAAGCACGGGGGTGGCAGCATCATGTTGTGGGGGTGCTTTGCTGCAGGAGGGACTGGTGTACTTCACAAAATAGATGGCGTCATGAGGATGGAAAATTATGTGGATATATTGAAGCAACATCTCAAGACATCAGTCAGGAAGTTAAAGCTTGGTCGCAAATGGGTTTTCCAAATGGACAATGACCCCAAGCATACTTCCAAAGTTGTGGCAAAATGGCTTAAGGACAACAAAGTCAAGGTATTGGAGTCGCCATCACAAAGCCCTGACCTCAATCCTATAGAAAATGTGTGGGCAGAACTGAAAAAGTGTGTGCAAGCAAGGAGGCCTACAAACCTGACTCAGTTACACCAGCTCTGTCAGGAGGAATGGGCCAAAATTCACCCAACTTATTGTGGGAAGCTTGTGAAAGGCTACCCGAAACGTTTGACCCAAGTTAAACAATGTAAAGGCAATGCTACCGCATACTAATTGAGTGTATGTAAACTTCTGACCCACTGGGAAATGGATGAAAGAAATAAAAGCTGAAATAAAACTCTCTACTATTATTCTGACATTTGACATTCTTAAAATAAAGTGGTGATCCTAACTGACCTAAGACAGGGATTTTTTTACTAGGACTAAATGTCAGGAACTGTGAAAAACTTTAAAAGGATTTGGGCTAAGGTGTACGTAAACTTCCGAGTTCAACTATAACTCCAGGAGAGAACGTTTAATAACAACACATCTACAGACTACACTTGGTTATTTCAGTTATGAAAAAAATTCCACTGTGTCCTTATCAGCCAACACGATACAGTGGTGGAAAGTACTGCAGTAAAAATACTTTACTAAAAATAAGTACTACTTAAGTAGTTTTTTGGGGTATCTGTACTTTACAAATCATATTTTTGGCAACTTTTACTACATTCCTAAAGAAAATAATTTACTTTTTACTCCATACATTTTCCTGACACCAAAAAGTATTCGTTACATGTTGAATGTTTAGCAGTACAGGAAAATTGTAAAATTCACACACTTCAAGAGAACATCCCTGGTCCTCCCTACTGCCTCTGTTCTGGCGGACTCATTAAACACAAATGCATCGCTTGTAAATTATGTCAGTGTTGGAGTGTGCCCTTTGTTATCTGTAAAAAAAAATAATGTATTCAATGGTGCTGTCTGCTTTACTTAATGTAAGGAATTTGAAGTGATTTATACTTTTACTTTTGATGCTAAAGTATATTTGAGCAATTACATTTACTTTTGATACTTAAACCTATTTAGAACCAATTACTTTTAGACTTAGCATTTTACTGGGTGACTTTCACTTTTACTTGACTAACGTTCTATTACGGTTTCTATACTTTTACTCAAGAATGACAATTGGGTACTTTTTCACCACTGGTCAGATAAGATGGGGATTAACAACCCACCATAGAAGAAAGCTTAAACCAGTGGAAAGGCAATTAATCAAGTGATATAGAAACACCTCCCAAAGGAGAGATTCATATTGCCTTCCACATCACTTTACATAAAGTTTGACTTGTCTTTTATTATATTAGCAAACTAAAAGCAGGAACGGTGGTCTACGATCCCTAGCTTTCCTCCTGGTCTGGATCTGGAAGGACTGGAGCAGGGTGTCAGTTCAGCTGGTAGTGATTTTCAGCTGGGGAGCCAGAGGTGGGTTGTTCCTCTCTCTCTCCTTCCTCCCCTTTTCTCTGCATATACTGATAAACACGCAAAGGCCTCAGCTTATTCCATCACACAGTCCAGAGGGAGCAAAATTCACGCCTTCCCGGAAAAGAGGAGTCACATCCACTGGGGTTCTGGGAATAGTGGACTGCTAATGACGTGCAGGCTGAAGGAGTTCCAGTTGCCTGACGACTCACTGAATTCTTCCACTGCTCTATCGATCGCTTATCATCACTACATACTTCAGTCTGAATCTGCCATCATTGAAGTCCTTTGTGGCGATGAGGGGAGTTGTACAAAACAAAGTCATCAGCGATTGGATCATCTCTAACTAATCAGAGTATCAAAGCCAATGACTAATTCTCAAAACATCGCTTTCTCCACATGTATTCTGGCTCTGGCCCAACCCATCGGTTTCTGGTACCAATCAGACGATCCGATTGTGTCTGAATGCGTTTGCATTCTAGAAGGGTTGGGGAGGGAGTCAAATCCAGACTCAAATCCAATGTGTTCAAATTACATGAAAATAATGCTATTTTGCCAAGCACATCAGTTGTGGGTTTGGCATTGAAAAGCAGAAGCATATTCAGAAAAGTACCTCATACCTACAGTAAAATATGGTAGTAGATCTTTGATGTTATGGAGCTATTTTTCTTTCACTGGTCCTGGGGCCCATGTCAACGGCATCGTGAACTTTGCCAAGTACCAGGACATTTTAGCCAAAAACCTGGTTGCCTCTTCCAGGAGTCTGTCACTAGGCCACAACTGGATCTTCCAGCACGACAATAACCCCAAACACTAATCAAAATCCACAAAGAAATGGTTAATTGACCACAAAATCTCTCTCTCTGGGAATTGAATCGCATTGAAAACCTGTGGGTTAAATTGAGGAGGGCTGTTCATAAGGGCAGACGGAGGATATCAAGGATCTGGAAAGATTCTGTATGGAGGAATGGTCTAAGATCCTTCCTAATGTGTCCTCCAATCTCATAAAACATTTTAGAAAAAAGGTTCAGAGTCGTTATCCTCGCAATGGGAGGGTGCTAGAGTATCCAAAACAGGGGTGGCAAGAATTTTGAACATTATCTTTAGATTTATTTTAATTACTTTGTAAATAAAATGTCTTTCTCTGAGCAATTGTATTATCATAAAATAATATAATTCCATTCGTTTTATACAATATAGCTCAGTATTGGTTTTATTTATTTTATAGTCTTTTTTGCTCATCTTTGTCAAGACAATGTTGAGCTTGGTGTATGACAGAATGTCCTTCCTTTTCTCGTTTAGCCTTTTGTACTTCACTGGAGTTAAGGAAGAAAGCTCACCAGACACCATAAGTCAGTTGAATCAATGAACCTAGAGCTGTGGCATTAGAGCCCATAACCCACACCCGTCACCCTAACCCTCACACCACAAACAGTGTGCCCTCTCCTGTAGAGTAGATGTTCTCCAAACACAACAAAAACAGATGTTTTCTCTCTCCACTGCCAGCCAGTGACTCAGAGAGCTCATAAATACAAACGCAAACTGTGGTCCACAAAGACGCAGATGTGTAAAAACCTTTTCGGAGGTCAAAGTTCAACAGACCACACAGCAACATGGTAATGTAGTGCAAGTGCAGCGTTAGAAAAACAACAAAGCTATAAACAACACTCAGATTAGGGTCGCAAATCTACTGGTAGTTTACCAAAGCTACCGGAATCTTCAGTAATTTTGGTAATTAACAGAAAATTTATGTCAATCTATCATAACTTTGGTAATTTATACTTGAATTTTTTATTTATTTATTCATATATATATATATAATATATATAATATATATATATATATACACTGAACAAAAATATAAACGCAACATGCAACAATTTCAAAGATTTTACTGAGGTACAGTTCATAAAAGGAAATCAGTCAATTGAAATAAATTCCTTCGGCCCTAATCTATAGATTTCACTTGACTGGGCAGGGCTGCAGCCATGGGTGGGCATAGGCCAATCCACTTGGCAGCCAGGCCCAGGCTCAGCCAATGAGAATTCATTTTTCCCCACAAAAGGACTTTATTACAGACAGAAATTCATTTCACTATTCCATATATTTTACATGTGATAAGGCCACACAGAGGGTAAGAAATAATTAGACACATGTGATCACCTAAAGTACCCAAAAGGGCCACTAGATGTCTTACAAAAAATCATTGAAAGATACAACAAGCCTAATTGAGATACATTTCTCCTTTCAGGTCCAATAATGATATTAATGGATTTGTTTTAAATAGCTCACAAATGAGAGCTAGTATACAGAACCAGATTGGAATTTACAGTGTAGTACAGCTGGAAATTGGCTAGCTGAGCCGGCCAAGTTAACTGACGGGATCGTTAGGAGAGTTTCCAGTTGACATCGGCCTCATCACAGTCGTGATTTTTACTACTTTAATTCTGACTTCTTCATTTTAACTATCTCCTACTTCAGTTTCAGTGGCTGAGCTAGCAGGAGCGTTGGCACACCGTCTTAGGAATGAGGAATGACTGTCTAGACAGAACACCAGTCCCAGGACCAGTGTTTGCTTTGGTATTTATGAGTCACTGGCTGGCAGTGGAGATAGAAAACATCTGTTTTTGTTGTGTTTGGAGAACATCTACTCTACAGGAGAGGGCACACTGTTTGTGGTGTGAGGGTTAGGGTGACGGGTGTGGGTTATGGGCTGTAATGCCACAGCTCTAGGTTCATTGATTCAACTGACTTATGGTGTCTGGTGAGCTTTGTTCCTTAATTCCAGTGACCACGCGGTCTCTGGTGCAAACTGTCTCCTCATCTGCCTGCAGCACCACTGATACGCACCACAATTCTGTTGCATCACGCAGTTGTACACCACCGCCAGCAGTCTGTACCATTGACACCAGGCAGGATGGGTCCATGGACTCATGCTGCTTATGTCAAATCCTGACTCTGCCATCAGCATGACACAACAGGAACCGTGATTCGTTGGACCAGACAATGTTTTTCCACTCCTCCATTGTCCAGGGTTGGTTATCGAGTGCCCACTGGATCTGCTTCTTCATGTATATAGCTGATCGGAGTGGAACCCAGTGTTGTCCTCTGCTGCAATAGCCCATCCATGACAAGGACCGACGAGTTGTACGTTCCGAGATGCCATTCTGCACACCAGTTATTTACCTGTTTGTGACCTGCCTGTTAGCTTGCACAATTCTTGCCATTCTCCTTCGACCTCTAATCATCGAGCTGTTTTCGCCCACAGGACTGCCGCTGACTGGTTGTTTTTTGTTTATCGCACCATTATCAGTAAACCCTAGACAGTGTTGTGCGTGAAAAGCCCAGGAGGTCGCCCGTTTCTGAGATGCTGGTACCGACGATCATACCTCTCTCAAAGTCGCTTAGGTCACTTGTTTTGCTCATTCTAACATTCAATCAAACAGTAACTGAATGCCTCAATGCCTGTCTGCCTGCTTTATATAGCAAGCCACGCCCACGTGACTCACTGTCTGACTGCCTCGATTCCTTATTTTCCTTCTCTATGCTTTACTTCCCATTGTAAGTGAATGAGTTATTCCGCATCATGATTGATTTACTGATAAAATCTCTTATAGGGGTTGATTTTTTAATTGACTTAAAAAAGATCAATTCTGTATTAAACTAAGAGCCCCAAAGGTATTCATGAGCACAGGACGGATGCAGTAAAGAACTGTCTCTTTTGAAAGAGAGATGGCTCGGTGGTGGTGCATCATCAACAGACCACTCACTCAATATGGCCGTCATCCACAAAGCACTCCCAATATAGGCTGCTACAGTACAGTCCTCACCACACCAACGTACAGGCCCAGTCAGACCTGGTGCTGGATGGCTGCTGTCTGAACCTGAGCCTGCCAGTTGTCATGTGTCTAGTGGCGATGCTAACAACCAGACAGTCATTCTCTCAGTAATTAATAATTCAATTAGCCGCCGCACCACACTCCACACCTGCCCTTGACAATCCAGCCATAAGATAACAGCCCCATCAGTCAGTCACAGCCAGTGACTCCACAGGAATGCCCTTCAACTCATGACAATGGGCAGAAATACAGCACACATACATTTTCTTGTGTTACAGCCGAATTTAAAATGGATTAAATGGAGATGTTTTGTCACTGGCCTACACACAATACCCCATAATGCCAAAGTGCAATTATGTTTTTGACATTTTTACTAATTCATGAATTTCAAACACAGATTCAACTACAAAGACCAGGGAAGTTTTCCAATGCCTCTCACCTGTTTGTAGATGAATATCCCTTTGAGAATGGTGAAGTTATTATTACACTTTGGATGGTGTATCAATACACCTAGTCACTACAAGATACAGGCGTCCTTCTTAATTCAGTTGCCGAAGAGGAAGGAAACTGCTCAGGAATTTCACCACGAGGCCAATGGTGACTTTAAAACAGTTAGAGAGTTTAATGGCTGTGGTAGGAGAATATTGAAAAAGGATCAACAACATTGTACTTACTCCACAATACTAACCTAATTGACAAAGTGAAAAGAAGGAAGCCTGTAAAGAATAAAAATACTCCAAAACATGTATCTGTTTGCAACAAGGCACCAAAGTAATACTGCAGAAAGTGTGGCAAAGCAATTTGCTTTTTGTCCTGAATACAGGTTTGGGGCAAATCCAATACAACACATTACTGAGTACGACTCTCCATATTTTCAAGCATAATGGTGGCTGCATCATGTTATGGGTATGCTTGTAATCGTTAAGGACTGGGGAATTTTTCAGGATAAAAAAAACAGAATGGAGCTAAGCACAGGCAAAATCCTAGAGGAAAACCTGATTCAGTCTACTTCCCACCAGACACTGGGAGATGAATTCACCTTTCAGCAGGACAATAACCTAAAACACAAGGCCAAATCTACACTGGAATTGCTTACCAAGAAGACAGCGAATGTTCTTGAGTGGCCTAGTTACA